>NC_053162.1:26861866-27176866 GCF_016835505.1 Polypterus senegalus | reverse complement strand
TCTATTTAGTCCATATGTGTCAAACTCAAGGGCGGGCCACATCCGCCCGGCGTGTAATTATATCCGCCCGAGATCATTTTATATACTGTATTATTGTTATTAAAGCCGGGTATATGAAGCGCTGGTAACACAATAAACTACAGATCCCATAATGCAGCGCTTCAGCTGCCTTGCATCAGGGTAACCTGAATGCAATTCAGAAGATACAGAAAACAGCATAATTAAATAAGAATCTGACACTTCAGCGGACGTTTTAACCCGTGCACAATCACAAAGTGATTTCAAGTGAAGCTGCTTTTATGGGAGACACAAATGCACCAGTTCACCTTGCCCCACTTTCCCTGTTGCCAAGTACTGTTAAACCAAGTCGTCACTACGGTGTTCCCAAATCGCACTTTGCTGATAAACTGGCGCACTGCGCGTTTGCACGGCGCTTTGGTGACTTTGATGAACAAAAAAAGTCCGTCTACATGCGGCTCGAACCTTGTGCATGTTTGGTAGCACATATCTGTGTGAGAAGCTCTTCTCAGTGATAAAGACTAACAAAACAGCACACAGGAGTCGCCTCACTGATGAGCACCTGCAATCCATCCTGAGAATCTCCACAACACAGAACCTCACACCAAACAGAAACGAACTTGTGGCCAAAAAAAGATGCCAGGCGTCCAGCTCTAAAATGACATATGAGCAAAGACAACTGAATGATTTGATTTGTTATTGCACGTAAGAGCGGAGTCAACCGTTTTAACAAACAGCGTATTGCACTGATACTGAAATAGCTGTGTGTGTATATATGTAGATATGTATGTATATGTATATATATGTTTATATATGTGTGTGTGTATATATGTATATATATATATATATATATATGTATTTGTGTGTATATATGTGTGTATATATGTGTGTGTATATATGTAGATATATATGTGTATATGTATAGATATGTATATATATATATATATATATATATATATATGTATATATATATATATGTTTATGTGTGTGTGTCACTCACAACAGTGACAAAACAATTACATTGACAATCAGGTTACGTTATTTTCAAAATGTTTCCTTTTCTTTTCATTGCTTCTTTAACACACTACTTCTCAGCTCTTGGCCTTGGTATTTTCTAGTATATATATATATATGTGTATATATATATGTGCATATATATATGTGTATATATATATATATATATATATGTGTATATATATGTGTATATATATGTATATGTGTATATATATGTGTATATATATGTATATGTGTATATATATGTGTATATATATATATATGTGTATATATATGTGTATATATATGTGTATATATATGTGTATATATATATATATATATATATATATATATATATATATATATATATATATATATATACAGTGGTGTGAAAAACTATTTGCCCCTTCCTGATTTTTAATTCTTTTGCATGTTTGTCACACAAAATGTTTCTGATCATCAAACACATTTAACCATTAGTCAAATATAACACAAGTAAACACAAAATGCAGTTTTTAAATGATGGTTTTATTATTTAGGGAGAAAAAATCCAAACCTACATGGCCCTGTGTGAAAAAGTAATTGCCCCCTGAACCTAATAACTGGTTGGACCACCCTTAGCAGCAATAACTGCAATCAAGCGTTTGCGATAACTTGCAATGAGTCTTTTACAGCGCTCTGGAGGAATTTTGGCCCACTCATCTTTGCAGAATTTGTTGTAATTCAGCTTTATTTAAGGGTTTTCTAGCATGAACCGCCTTTTTAAGGTCATGCCATGGCATCTCAATTGGATTCAGGTCAGGACTTTGACTAGGCCACTCCAAAGTCTTCATTTTGTTTTTCTTCAGCCATTCAGAGGTGGATTTGCTGGTGTGTTTTGGGTCATTGTCCTGTTGCAGCACCCAAGATCGCTTCAGCTTGAGTTGATGAACAGATGGCGGACATTCTCCTTCAGGATTTTTGGTAGACAGTAGAATTCATGGTTCCATCTATCACAGCAAGCCTTCCAGGTCCTGAAGCAGCAAAACAACCCCAGACCATCACACTACCACCACCATATTTTACTGTTGGTATGATGTTCTTTTCTGAAATGCTGTGTTTCTTTTCGCCAGATGTAACGGGACATTTGCCTTCCGAAAAGTTCAACTTTTGTCTCATCAGTCCACAAGGTATTTTCCCAAAAGTCTTGGCAATCATTGAGTTGTTTCTTAGCAAAATTGAGAGCGAGCCCTAATGTTCTTTTTGCTTAACAGTGGTTTGCGTCTTGGAAATCTGCCATGCAGGCCGTTTTGCCCAGTCTCTTTCTTATGGTGGAGTCGTGAACACTGACCTTAATTGAGGCAAGAGAGGCCTGCAGTTCTTTAGACGTTGTCCTAGGGTCTTTTGTGACCTCTCGGATGAGTCATCTCTGCGCTCTTGGGGTAATTTTGGTCGGCCAACCACTCCTGGGGAGGTTCACCACTGTTCCATGTTTTTGCCATTTGTGGATAATGGCTCTCACTGTGGTTCGCTGGAGTCCCAAAGCTTTAGAAATGGCTTTATAACCTTTACCAGACTGATAGATCTCAATTACTTCTGTTCTCATTTGTTCCTGAATTTCTTTGGATCTTGGCATGATGTCTATCTTTTGAGGTGCTTTTGGTCTACTTCTCTGTGTCCGGCAGCTCCTATTTAAGTGATTTTTTGATTGAAACAGGTGTGGCAGTAATCAGGCCTGGGGGTGGCTACGAAATTTGAACTCAGGTGTGATACACCACAGTTAGGTTATTTTTAACAAGGGGCAATTACTTTTCACACAGGGCCATGTAGGTTTGGATTTTTTTTTCTCCCTAAATAATAAAAACCATCATTTAAAAACTGCATTTTGTGTTTACTTGTGTTATATTTGACTAATGGTTAAATGTGTTTGATGATCATAAACATTTTGTGTAACAAACATGCAAAAGAATAAGAAATCAGGAAGGGGGCAAATAGTTTTTCACACCACTGTATATATATATATATATATATATATATGTATGTATGTACCCTTACAATCAGGTCGGGACTCGGACTACGAATGCAATGAATATAATTACTCCAATCTACAGGCTGTCAAGTAAATGAACCACACGCAAACCAATACAGTGTGTGTATATATATATATATATATATATATATACTGTATATATATATATATATATATATAAAACGTCCCATATTGTGTGTCTTTATGTATGTACGAGGGACATTCAAAAGTTTCTGCACTTTTATATTTTCTTTGGAAACGGTGAAGGGGGGAGGAGTAGTAATTGGGTGTTAAAAAGTTGGTACGATGCTGGAAAAATTGCATCTCAAACGAAGATGAAAATGTAGCAAAGTGATGGAATTTGTTTTTGAAATTCTTAATAAATATAGATAAAAAAATTGCCAAAATGTTTTGAACATCCCTTACAATTCATATCTATTAATATGATTATTCCTCATCCATATATCATAAATTCATTTTATAACACTTACTTCCCTTGACTAATTGCTCATCTTTTTTTCCTTTAGTGCCCTAAACAGCAGTGATATTAAAAGTCTTGGTGTTGACCTCCTTCCTGGCTATTATGATCCATACTCTGGCAGGACCCTTACTAAAGGGGAGGTGGGCTGCTTCCTCAGTCATTACTACATCTGGAAGGAGGTAGGTGTCATATTTAGGAAGTACTAGAAAGGAATATACAGTTCAAAGGTCACTGCTTTTATGATGATGCAAACTATAAAAAAGTGTGTTTTACTAGGTACTTCAAACAATACAGCTTAGTTCTGTTAGCTATTGTCTAAGACCCTTCCACACATTGATAAACCTACTGTAGGTTACTTGGTCTTCTCCTGAAGGCCCAATTAAGAAAATACACTAACAGTCTAGTGGTGTCTGCTTCTCCTGTGTCTTTGACTGCACATTTGAAGTGTGTTTGCTTACTCCATGACAGTGCTTAATGTTCAGATTCCATTTCATACATTGGTGCTCTCTGTGTTAAATCGGCACATTCTATTGATCTTTGTGAAGTCTTCTCTAGAGAAATGTGTTTCTGTGCTGCGGTCAAAAACGTTCCTGTCAGGGTGGTAGCTATCTGTAATTTGCTTTGGTGAGTTCTTGTAATTATGTGTACAAATGTGACAAAGCATGAAATAAACCAATATAAAGTTCCAGATGAGGAACTGAATACCTAATCGGTCTGGATGGCCTGCTGTCCTCGGAAGTTTGATATTTTTGTGCATGTTTGTCCCCTTTGGACAAGTATCTAAACCTGTGCTGCTTCCAAACTCATGCATATATCTGCTGGGGTAGGCAGTAGGTCTTCAGAATCCTGAATGGGAAGAAAGTGGGTGATTTGTTGTTGAGTGTGGGGTATGAGTTTAGCAACAAGTTTCAAGTGACTGATTTTTGAATGTTAAAGCCTAGTTGGATTTTCTGTAATAAAAATACTTTTACAATGTCAAAAAACCTTACAGTGAAAGTGCAAATCGTCATTTCAAGACAAAACATTATTAAAAGAAATTAATTATCTGTAAAAAAAAAGAGTTTTTTCTCTCTTGGGTGAACTTTATATATTGCTCTCCATCCTCCTACTCCACTTTAAGTAATTGTTCTGGAAAAGGATATGGATGAAATGGAAGATTGTGTAGGGGCAGGGGTCCTTAATCACGGTCCTGGAGAGCCGCAGTGGCTGCAGGTTTTTGCTCCAACCCAGTTGCTTAATAAAAAGCACTTATTGCTAAAGTAGCACTTCTGCTTCACTTTAGTGATTTTGAGCCCTTATTGCTTAATTTTGTCTTAAACAGCTATTTTAATTGCTCCTTATTATCAATAACATGCAAATGACAAGAGAGAGCAGCATTTCTCCATTTAGCTTATTTACTTTTACACCTTTGTGTATTTATCTGCACTATTGGGTTTAATTAAATACTTGGAAGAAAAATGAAGAGAAAAAAGGGAAGGACTGAGAATTACTCGTCCATTTTAGCCTTCAAATCATTTGCGTGATAGAAAGGGAAAGAAAATCTAGGATATGAGAATGACCTGACATAGCAGAGTTAATTTAATTTCATAGCTTGTTAGTTCTTTATTGGCAAGAATTGCTTTCTAATTAAGCAACCAGGTCAGAACAAAAACCTGCAGCCACTGCGGCTCTCCAGGACTGGGATTGAGGACCCCTGTGTAGGGGGGATAAGTCGGAACAAATTGGAAAATTCTACAGGAACGGTGTGTGTTCCACATCTCAGCTGATTTGATGCCAGAAAGTACAGATTATGCAATGTTCATCCAAGTAAGAAAGCAACATCTTTATGGTAAATAAACCTGTTTTATCCAACTTTGTATTATGTTATAAATTCTAGGTTTTAAGGGGAAGGTTACAGGCAAATTACAAGAATGACAGGTTTCTCTATTGGTGACTTTTGTTGTGCTTCTTTTCCATTTACTGACCATTTACAGATTGTGGACCTACAACTTGACAAGGCTTTGGTTTTTGAGGACGACGTTCGTTTTCAAGGCAATTTTAAGAGGCGACTCATGAGACTGATGGAGGAGATAGAACTGGTGGAGCTCGATTGGGATCTTATGTAAGTCTCAGTAGCTACTTTGTTGTCTTTTCCACTCTTAAGACCAGACCATGAATCATGATCAGAAAATAAGATACCTCTTTAGAGCAGCGGCCTGCATTGTTTATTACGCATTAGGCAACAAACTGGGAATCCATGTTTCATTTGCATATTTCTCAGTTTTAGAGTTTTGCTTATACTTTGACCTGGTAGAACTCCTCATGAACACAAGCAGTTCTTGTGACTCACACGTTTAGTTGCAGAACTGTTGTATGAACGATGCGGCTATGACAAGTTCCTGCTGTGTCTGACAAGGAAAATAAACCCACATCCTTATGCTTTACCGCCCACAATTGACAAGGATGCTGAGCGAAAAGTACTGTCTAATATGGTGTCAGTGTTTGTTCACTCTTAACCGCAGGGGTACTATCATCACATCACAGCTTGGAGGCAACTCATGCTGAGCCCTGTCACATAGCTTGGCAGTCTTTTTATATAATAATAACCTGCTGATCAAGTAGAATATTCTTACAATAGATGATGGCATCCTCATAACTTACATATTGAGTTTTAAACCATGAATTTAGTGTTTCATTAAAATGTGAGCAGGTGCTTTTTCTTATTACTGTCATCCCTTGGTATTCACGTGGGTTCCTGGTACCACTACCAAAATCCGTGGATGCTGAAGTCCCTTATATAGGGACATGATAGAGGTTAGAGGCAATTAGCATTTGATTATAAGCAAATAATAATGCCATAATATTTACAAATAACCTACACACATTTTCCCGTATACAGGGTTTTCCAGATCTAATTATGCAATTATGAAAAGGTGAAAACATCACACCCACTGTTCTACTGACAACCGTCTCCCCTCCATTTTGGAATGCAGGGCAGGTGCTGCCATCTATCGACAACAAAAATAATTTTTTGTGAATTCTGTATGTAATAAACTTAATAAGTTATTGCATAATTAGATCTGGACCACCCTATACTTAATATCATCTCTAAATTACTTATAATAGCACTAGCAGAACTAACACTTCTGTGAATTTCAGCTTCTTTCTGCTTTATTGTGCGAGTGCTTGATTCATCCCTACTGACCTTACAGTCTACTTCGGCAAGCAGCATGCCACTTTTCGAAAGGTCTAAGACTTTTATTTTCATGTTGAGAGATACCACTTTACGCTCCCCCTTAGCCTTGGAGCTCACACTGATTAAGTCCTAGCACTTTTTTTAACATCGCCCATTGCTACTACCGAGTGGATGTTTTTAGTGAGGTTTTCAGAGAGAGCCCACAGCAGGCGCTTACGGCCTCTGACGGAGTGCCACGAGGACGATCAAACTAAACAATGCAGGAGATAAAAATCATGAACAAGGTTTATTTAGGTGAAACAGTGGAGGAAAGGATTATTACAGAGCCTTGAGGAGCGAGACTGGAGGGCTGGCATGTCCATTTGGTCCCATCTTCCCATGCCAGTTGTCTTCCTGAGCTGGTGTCCCATATGGTATGCCTACACATTACTTACTCCTGTGGATTCAGTGTAATGCTGAGAATGGCAAATTCACATTTTGCTTTTTGGAAAGTTCTGGAATTTTTTTTTTTTGGTGGTATATTTTCGATCTGTGATTTGTTCAATCTAAAGATGTGGAACTCATGGGTATGAAGGGCCGTAACATGGGAGAAACTCATAAATAATAAATTTATGTAAATAAATCATATTAAGTACACATACAGTATACAACAAAGATTGTAATAACAGAATAACAGAACCATACAAGAATGATGGGGGGGCAGCGACAATTAAAAGAACAAGAAAAAGCTGTCTGATATACCCAAATTAAATGGACCTCTTTACTCAAGCTACATCCACACTACTACGTTTTTATCTAAAAATGCACACATTAGTCTCCATTTTTGCCTTTCGGCCACGCTGCCTTGGTGTTTTACCCTCCAAAAACACAGACTTTTGAAAATGCTCTCTAGAACTGTATACATTTGAAAACACTGACTCAGCGTTGCAGTGTAGGTCCATGAAAATGTAGAGTTTTAAAAAAATGCAGACTGTAATTGCACTCTGATTGGTTTGTGCTTATTACATGGCTTTTCCCTGACTGGATCCTGCTGATCACAACATCTCATTCTCTGATTGGTCACCCTCCATGGAAGAAACACATATTTCAACATAGCGGACGTGCAGGAGTTGCTTTCCTTGATGCTTGTGATATCGCTTACCTGTATGCATTTAAATTGCAATTTGTACAGTTTAAATGCTGCATACATATGTAGAAGGCAAATCATTTACCTGTCACTACAGATTTGCAATAAATCCTGTGGCCGGCAGCATTACTATCCCTTACTATCCCAAGGATATTTCTTCAGATTCACGCATGCCAAGTGTAGGCGACCATTTATGTCAGTTTCGGTTTTAGTCCATTTAGTGTGAACAGAAATACTTTAATAAACAATGTGAAAATTGTTTTGTTTAAAAATGTTTTTGATTCAATATGTAGTATTGTGGATGTATGGTGCTAATTAAAACTGAAAAAAAAAACAGTAATAAAAAGAAAAACATCCACCCATTTACGGAAGTATCTTAATTCATTTTCATGGTTGCAGGGAGCCAGAGCCAATTTAGATGGCATCTTTCAAAAGGCAGAGACCAACCCTGGACTTTATCCCAGGGCACACTCATGAGCACTCTCAGTCCAGGCCAGTTTCAAGTTATTAATTGATTAACCTAACGTACCACTTCAGGATGTGGAAAGAAGATGAGAGAACCCAAAAAAATCCCCGACAGAAATAAGAACAACTTGCAGAACAGGCTTTGACCCACAGGAATTTAGACCCAGTTCTAAGTAATATGCCACCATTCGGCTCTTAAAAAAAAAACACAATTAATGATGCCATTATTATAAACGGGAATTGGGATATTTCTGATGTTTTGTTTCTGATCCCGAAGTCTGCTATCAGCAGTTTTACAGTGAAGAACCTTCATTTATAAGATGAGTGACCTAGCCTCAGCTATAAAAGCGGCTCAGAGCTTTTTGGACAAATGTACATTACCAGACAAGCAGGTGAAACAATAGAAAGAAAATTTTGAACCACAGTTAAAATGATTTGCTGCTCTTTCAGTAAATTTTTTTTTTTGTGCTACATGCCTGTTTTATAGTCTTTAAAGTTAGTTGTTCTTTTCTTAAAATTCTTTTTTATACTTGCCTAACTTCCCAGGGCCCCAAATTATTCTCCTTCTTGCCCCATCCATATCTCATACACTGTGTTAGACCTTCTCTTTGTCTTGTAAATTGTCTCAAAACATTTCATCCCACCAGTTAAGTTTTCAGCCCAAACTCTACTCGATATCCCAAGCGGCTTTAAATCCTGTGTGGGGTGACTTTTGGATAAGCTGTGACATTAGTTACAGAATCAGGAATGGCTCTGTTTTTGCTATCGAAAAATCAGGCTAGCAATACTACTAGAATCCCATTCATTTTAAGGGGCAGTGTTGATTTATATGCAAGTAAAGGGGTAAGAGAGTACTGCCTGCTGCAGTAATCCCCCTAGTCTGCCCTTTAAATTGATGATCTGGCCCCATGTGCTGTCATACTGTGTGCTAGCCTCTTGCCTTCCCTCCATTGCCGCTGTCTGTTTCTGTCATCTGTCTAAAGCTGATGTCACATTACGCAGCTTCTAGTTGTGGGGTATGTCAGACTTGCCAACTGCTGTTGCTGATTTCGTCCCCAGACCATATCAGTTTAAACGATTTGAAAATCACTGGACATGTAAAATTGCACAAGTTTGCCCCTTTTCCAAACAACCAATACAAAGGGTTAACAAGTTCAGCAAGTTCTGCCATAATCTCTGCCATTTTATTTCCCGTTTTGTTGTGGTTTGTAAAGCATGAGACATCAGACAGACAAGCTTCTTTTCGGTTTGTGAGGTGCAAAACGCCACATTTTTTTATTCCTTGCTGCTGCATTATATACATTGTGCTTTATTGGTTGTTGGCTTGCATGCACATTGAGCCTCCCCTGCAACTAACAAGAAATCATACCTTTGCCGAAGCAGGTTGTGACTGAACTGCTGGGTATGTCAGATTAGGCAACTGAATATCAACTAGCTAAGATTATGTAAATGTAGGCTACGACTGAAAATCAGTAGAAAGTCATGTGACATGGCCTTAAGTGGGCTCACAGGCATACTTGACCACAACTTGGTGGCCCGATCTCTAGGCGTACTTCTGCCCAGGTAACTCCCCTGAGCTTTCCCCCAAAAATACCGCACTTTAGGAGCACTGAGAACACATCCAAGGTGTACCATTTCCCAGTGGCCCTGGCTGGTTTATGCTGGATCTCTCCTGAATGATCTCTTACAGGACTTTCTTCCTCCAGGTGGGCAGAAATTCACACATCATTTTCTTTCTGTTATATCCAGATATCTTGGACGAAAGCAGGTGAATCCCACAAAGGAGGAAGAAGTGGAGAATGTGCAAAATCTGGTTGTAGCCGACTATTCTTACTGGACCCTGTCATATGTCATTTCACTACAGGGAGCACTGAAGCTCCTCAATGCAGAACCGCTCACCAAGATGTTGCCAGTTGATGAGTTCCTGCCCCTCATGTACGATAAACACCCTAAGTAAGTGTTCCTTCCATCTCAAGGTTACTTCAATGATTTTATTTGTGCTTAGATTTGTTTGTCAAAGTGGTTAAGTAACAGTTCACCCAGTTTATACACTCCTTTACTTTTTAAGCCTCCTTAAATTTAACTGACTACAGTTTTCATATTTGGCATTTGTCAAGAAATGGTTGGGGACACACTACATGGTGATGTAGCATACTGTATATAACTTTCTGATTCTTTTATAATACTGTTTTTTCTGTCCTGCTTATTCAGCTGAGGGTCACAGGTAACCACCCCTAAACAGGAGGCCAGTCTGACTGGGCTCACATATACACAGGCACTTGCCCTTTCATACTGGGGTGGTTTAGATTTGCCAATTAATTAATCATGCATGTATTTAGAATATAGATGGAAAACTGGAATGCTTGGAGGAAAACCCATGTAGGCACAGGGGAACTGGGCAAATAACTTGCAGGCTTTATGATATGCTTCTGCTAATTAGCAAAAGTAATTCCAATTATTCTTACTGTTGTATTTTGACTATTCTTCTTGAAAGATATTTGTGCCTGTGATGATGCGGGTACTGCTCCATGCTCCATCTTCCCTTTTGGGAGCCTCTCCAACCCAACACTGTCAGGAATGTAACCGGATGAGCTGGTCTGATGGGGACAAATCAAACTGAGCAAGGGGATGGTGCAAAAGTGTCTGAGTGTTTTTATTAAAAAAACAAAACCAAAAACAAGCAGTGTCCAAATAAAGTGCAGTGCATCAAAGTTATAAATAAATAATCCGTAAAATCAGGTGAAAAAAATTCCAAATGTTTTAAACAAGGCTAAAACACGAGAATAACCTGCAACAGTCACTGGGGCCACACCAGCCAAACACCGCTCCTTTCCAGTCTCTCCAGCTCACACACGGTTTACTCAGCTGAAGAGAGTTCAGCAGTCGCGGCCCTCACGTTACCGACCCCCATCTTGACTGCCTCCACTGGTGTCCGCCAGACCGCTCTGGGTCGGTTGTCCTCCCGTCTTCCTTCTCGCACACGTAGTCGTTCCTCAGATCACTAGGGAGGACTCCACCTCGATCAAACCCACTCCTCCACATTGTCAGTGGGTACAATCCATCCCTCAAGCGGCAATCCTTCGCTCTGACCCCTGACCGTGCTGACCTCTCTCTTTCAGCTCACTGGCTCGTCCACTCTCTTTCACCCCCAATGCTGCTCTCCCTCTCTTAGCCTCTTTCGTTTTCATCTTTTCTTTTTTTTTTTTCCCCTGATCTCCTGTACGGTTCCGTGGGTGTAGCGCCTCAATCATGCACCACAGGGAGCTGATTAAGCAATTGAAAACAATCGCACCCTCACGTGCAGGTCGACTCATCCCAACTACCTCATTAACTCCCCGCGGCTGCACAATCGCGACCACAAGACTGACATGGCCAAATGGATTATTTAAAAACTGGCCTTTCATTTTGAACCACAGACTCGCTACATCACAGTGCAACTGTACATGTTTCAAATTTTCCTCCATTGTTAGTGCTGTTTTGTGCAGAGTCTTGCCATTTACTGTGATACACTAAATGGCCAAAAGTTTAAGGACATCCGTCCGATGTGTTTCACTCACTCTCACTGTACAATCAAGCAGATAATTGACAAGAATTGGCAGTAGAGTGGGACATAATGCAGAGCTCAGCCACTTTAAATGTGGCTCTTTCATAGGATTCTACCTTTGCCACATGTCAGTATGGGAAATGACCGCTCTGTTAGCTGTTCCCATGTCAGCTGTAAGTGCTGTTATTGTAAAGTGGAGGTGCTGAGGAGCAACAACAGTTGAGCCATGAAGTGGTGCACTGCCTAGACTCACAGAGCAGGGTCACCAAGTGTTGAAGTGTACAGTATATAAAAACCACCTTTCCGCTGTTACATCACTCACAACAGAGTTCCAAATCGCCTCTGGATCCAACACTAGCCCATAAACTGTGTGTCAGGAGCTTCACAGAATAGACTTCCATGGCCAAGGTGCTGCACACCAGCCATAGATTTTTGAATTTGATTTGATTTGATATACTTCATTAATCCCAGACGATCACTATGCATAATGCCACCATTGGACTCTGGAGCAATGAAGATGTGTTCTCTGGAATGATGAATCACACTTCACTATCTGGCAGTGTGATGGTGGACGTCAGGAGAACGCTACCCTCCAGACTGCATAGTGCTATTGCAAAGTCAAGGCTGTTTTCAGGGTTTGGGCTAGACCCCTTGGTTCCATTGAAGACTACTATTAATGCTACAGCATACAAAGATATTTTGGACAATTGTACAATTTCAGATTTGCAGAAACAGTCTGGGGAAGGCCCTTTTCTGTTCTAGCATAATTGTGCCCCTGTGTATGGCCAGGTCCACAAAGAAATAGAGGAACCTGAGTGGCCTGCACAGAGGTCTGACTTCAACCATATTGAACAACTTTGGGATGAACTGAAATATTGACTGCCTGGTCTTCTCATCCAGCATCAACACCTGACCTCACGAGTACTCTTTTTTTTTTTTATCTGAATGCACACAAGTTCGCAAAGGCCTACTCCAAAATCTTGTGGAAAGTCTTCACAGGAGAATGTAGGCTGTTATAGTCTGAAAAGGAGGGCCAACTTCATTTTGCTGCCCATTATTTTGAAATGGGATGTCCAACAGGCTCATACAGGTGTTATGGCTGAGATTCCACAAAATTTTGACCACATGTTGTTTCATAAGCCATTGAATCATACACATGACAAAGACCCCTATCAAACTAAACAAAATTCAATATTGTCAATAAATATTTCAATTAAGTATATTTTTAATAGTAGAATTGTTAGTGTTCTATCTAATTTTTTATAATGATATGTACAATAGAATGGGAGTATAGGCCTCAAAAGAATGCAATGTCTAGCCCAGGCTTAGCAAGCAGAGAAGGAAAGATATGAGATGTACATAACATTAAGAATTAAGAATTAAAAAATTTAAAGTACAGGTGTACCTTGACTTACGACGGGATTGCAGCCCAAAGGACTGGTCTTAAATCTGTTTGGTCAAAAGTCCTCCAAACAACTATCACTGATAAATATTGTATATCACAGTGCTATTCACAAACTCTAATTTTTTAAATAGCCATAGTACAATCTCTCTATTATAAAAAAAAAAAACTCTTTAAGAGACAGAGAGATGCTTTCACTTTCCGTGAAACGGGCAAGTCATGTCATATTTAAAACCTTTGGAAGAAAATCCTGTGATACACATGCAGAGCAGGTTAGAGATAATGGAAATAGGAAAATTGTAAAGTCTCAAGAAAATGAGAGTAAAGCTCACATTAGCACAAACAAATGGAAAATATTACTCTGTGGAATAACGGAACAGCGAAAAGAGATTGAATTGTGTTTGAGGATTTCTGGAGGAGAAGAGAGACAAGGCATTGACTTTAAAATGTTCAAAGCACCGCACAAAATGCAGATCATGCCACACAGGAGCAGCAGCAAGCCAGCAGCTGATCGAGCAAAGAGGAGGTTAAAAAAAAAAAAAGGAATTTGTTTCCCATTGTATCACCGTTTAAGGTTTTGGGGGAGCGGCTGCGTCTGCTTGGGGTGCATTCAGCCCCCCTCTTCACAACGGTGAATAGCGCTTGGCGGGTGGGGAAAGGGGTTGGCAAGCGAAGCAAGTATTAAAATGAATCCGAAATTTAGTATATGATACTGAACACAAACCGTGTACTTACCATGGATGATGATGATGTACAGTAGTTTTATAGGTAGCGAAAGCAGCTACAAAAACTTTATACAGCAAATGTACTCAAGCATTATTACTGAATGTATAAATTACTGTAGAGATCTGTATTAATACCATTACAATGCATACAAGGGAATACCCAAAAATTCCCAAGGGTGTAGTTATCGACTGTGCCTCCAAGTATTGTATGTGTACAGTCTTGATAATCTGTCCACTAAGCAGCACCGAATGCGTATTTCTGACATTTATTCTAAAATCGTGCATATGACTTAGGCAATCTTTTTTGTTTTTGCCAAGCCAAAAAATACACATCAGATCATATCAAACATAAAAATGACAACGATTACATTTTTTGCAAACTGACAAAATAATTAATAATGAGTTTTCCCATGAACAGACTGTTAATCAGCAACATTACACTGAACTGCTGGGGCATCTGCAGAAATCCATCAGGAAATAAAAAGTCTAGAGCAGTGGAGCACACAAAACAGCGTTTTACTGTACAATCAAGCAGAAAATTGACAAGCATTGGCAATAGAACATAGGAACATGCTGCAGAGCTCAGCAACTTTAAATGTGGCTCTGTCATAGGATGCTGCCTTTGCCACAAGTCAGTATGGGAAATGACCGTACACAATAAAAGTGCACCTGCACACACTGCATTGTCAGTCAAGACGTTTGTATCCGAAAACAATGTGGTTGTTACTTTGTGCCTCTCAAAACAGCAGATCACACTCCCAGTGACTTCTTCCACAGTTGCAAATAGTGTTTCCTTCATTCTCAGTTTTAATTTTGGGAACAAAAAGAAGTTCCTAGAGGCTCTTGATACGGTAGCAAAAGTACAGAAAAAATGTTAACAGGAATGGGAGAAACACTACAGTAGGATAAGTGCAGTGCATTTGAAGGGGAATATTTTGACAGTAACGAAAATGGAATTGTTTTAAGTTATATAAATGCCTTTTTTTTATCAATTCTGAGAATTTTTGGGTCACCCCCTTATACATTTGTACGTGCTGAAGACGTTTTGGATGGTATCCAAATTGGTAGCCGAATTCCCCTTCTTTTTCCGCAACTCCACAGTTTTACTGCTAGGAGTGCAAACGCTCTGTTCACAGAGTGATCTTAGGGGGCTTGATGTGACTACAGTAGTCATCTGTTGCATCTCAATAAGGTTTGTGAATGACTTTTGGATCCTCCGTTGTAAGTACAAGTTGGATGTATGTCAGATGGTCATAGGTTGAAGTATATCTATAGTTCCATTTGCAATACCTGTCTCATTGCATGGTGTGTCTTAAAGACAACACACACGTGCTTTGCTTCCCTTGACAATCCTGTGGCTTATAAGCATGCTGAAAGTTAGGACTGTGTGCATCTGTGGCAGATATGCAAGCAAGAAAAAGTTGCCAAAAGCATGAAGAGGCTCTTTTAACTCAAGAAGCTCCAAATTCATCATCCTCACAGGAGGCTGCATCTGAAGTGTCTGCTGAAAAAGATTTATGTCTGTTCTACCGACAATTCGGTACTCAGTAGAGCCCGCCTCTTAACTTTGATGGGTAACACTGACAGTTACCATTTCAAGGAGTGTTTCATGTTGTGTGTGGTTCAACTGAAATAGTACAAGAATTTCACTCACAAAGAAAGAAGAAACAAACAGAATAACATTTATTTATTCTCATGTTATCACTTTGTAATTACAGACGACCCAAAAGCAAAAAAAAAATCAGTAGTGAAAAAGCACCTGGCACACACAGATACAGGGGTCTCAGTGCATATAAAGCGTATAAAAGACAATACGTTATAAATAAAACATTGACGACTAAAAGATCGCATTAGCGCAAACAAAAGGAAAATAATCATCAGGACCAGGTGTAATTGAAAAAATAGCAGGACAAAGTGAGGTCAGAAATAAAAGGCAAAGAGCAGAAAATGAAGTCTTTTCGCATTCGCATCATTCAATGCACAAAACGTAGATTTACACAATAATGGACCGTACGCTATAAGAATCTGTGGTCCCGCAACAGTTAAAGCAATGACAAGTTTCATTTCAAAGAAAACACAATTCGGTCGGGTGTATATTTATGATCACGGAGAAGCGTTCACAACGCGAGCAGCAGAGACACGAAGTGGCAAAAGGACAGCGGCTGTACAGGCTTTAAAATGATCGAAGGGTAGCATGATAGCAGCTCCCCTTCACAACGTGAGCAGCGTTATACGTCCTGCAAGCAAGAGATTTAACCACACCCGGGGCCGGAAATAAAGGACAATTATTGTTTTTACAATGTCACGCGAGGAAAGGCAGTGAGCCATCATTTAAAACAAGCCCACAGACATCTAACCTACCAGTTGTTGGATTGCTTTTGGCAGACAAACATCATGTGCTCCCAGCTCTTAAAACAACGACATGCGACAAGCAAAACAGGCAGCTCGCAAGCAGCAGAAAGACAGCAGATGATCCGACGGCATATCCTTAGCGTGCGTTCAGCCGCCCCCCCTTCACAATGCAAGCAGCATTATATGTCCGGCGAGAAACAGATGTAACCACGCACGGGCCAGAAATAAAGGACAAGTATTGTTTTAACAAAAGTTTTTAAAAGTAAAAGAGAAAATAATGCATATGTAACAATTCCCATGAAAATAACAATCTCTTTAAACTGTATATCCGGTAAACCAAACACGGGGGTGGGCGAGTGAAGCGAGCAGGGGGCAGAGCCCCCTAGTTTAATAAATTTCCAAAATTTTCTAAAATTCATGTTTTTGCTTTGTAATTCTGGACTGTTAAGTATTGATGGATGTGGGGAAAAAATGAATTAAAATGATTTTAGCACAAGGCTGCAATATAATAAAATGCAAATCAGAATCCACTGTAAATGATGAGGTAAGTGTGAATCCTCTGATTTTTATGTCAGTTGTTGTATAAGAACATTACCATATAGTGCATAGTTTTGGCAAACACAACACAACTGAAACAAAAACCTGGTCTAGCACAGTGTGAAAAATGGTCAGCTTTGGTGCCTCTCAGATTCAGGGTCCTTGCTTCAACACCCTGCCTGGGCACCGTCTTTGAGGAGTTTGCACATTCTCCTTATATTTGCGTGTCTCTAGGTACTTTGGATTATTCTCCTGCATCCTAAACACACAGGTTTAAGAAGGTCACCAAGCACCTGTAAAGTGGCCCAATGTGAGTAAATGTGGATATGTGCCTGAATATGTCTTGTGATGGACTGACATTATGTAATAATATTTTATTACTATACATCACTTAAGTTCCGCTTTTAAAAGCTATAATGTGGCCTATTTTTTCTTTTAGTGAGCAGTACAAGACGCACTTCCTGAACAGGAATTTGCAGGTGTACTCCACACACCCTTTGTTGGTTTTTCCCTGCCATTATGCAGGGGATCCAGAGTGGGTGAGCGACACAGAAACCTCAACTCTCTGGGACAACGATTCAGTGAAGACAGACTGGCGGGGATCACACAAAATGCTAAAGGGTTCACCATACCAAAGTACCACCTCACGGGATGAACTTTAGTAAGTATGCCAACCTTTCATCTGTTTTTTGAACCTGCTGTGATTGGTTCATTATGAGCGAGACATGCGCCAAACTTTCTGAAATATATAGAGTGGCCACTAGGGGGCATCTCACAGCCCAAAACCCTTGACACAACTTAACAGACACAGTTCCAGGTACAAGTAAATTAATTTATTTTCACAAATACCTCATACATTCCACAACCCCAACAAATCAGTTTCTCCACTCCTCCCAGGTGAGCTTAATCCGACTACTCGCCCGACTCTGACTCACAAGGTGAAGCACAGCAGTGGCTCACACTAATGATGTAACATAACACAGGCAAAGAAAGGATTTGTGAAGCTGTTAAGGTTCAGCAACTACACAAACAACTGTAATAACAAAAGAAAATAATAAAATAAACAACAATTTCCAAAAAAAAGAAAGAAAATCTACAAAGTGTGCTAAGAATGATAATAAAAAAGGATATAAAACAAACAGTACGATTTAAGGCACTTATTATACAGTACTATGCATACAGTCCGGTTTGAATACATATACTGGTCCGTCTTACGTCCAGACTGACTCATAACCGGTGAGTCAGAACGGAACACTAACTCTGTGTGTGTGTGTGTGTGTGTGTGTGTGTGTGTGTGTGTATTAGAACACCTCAGGTTTTCAATCAGTTGAAATGCAATGAATGACCTCAAATCGTGAAAAATTAAGCACTAAACTGGCAGAGGTTTAAATTTTAAAGCTTAGGTTAGCAAACACTGAGAAAAATGAAATTTCAGAATATTACAAATGGGCCTTCTTCAGGGAACAACTAATAGGTTACAACCTTCAGCAGTTAAAATACATTAAGCCTTACAAGTTGAAGCAATTTGCACAGGTGTCCCAAATTATTTTCATTACTTAAAAACTCTGTCTGCCTTAAAGCAGAGCTGGAACAAACTGTGCTACTATACCCTCTAAAGTACTATTTGGACAATATTACACCTTCGAAAGTTGTAAATTCCAGTGGTAATGGCAAGAAAATGGCTATTAAAAAATGAAATGAGAAACAGCATTATTACCCTTAAAAATGTATGCCATTCATTTAGAGAAATTGTCTGTGAATACGATGGTGTCCTACACAATCCAAAGGCAATTGAAGAGTGGAAGAAATTCTGACAAGAGGAGAACTGGCAGAGCCAAAGTCACAAGCCAATCAGAAGACGAGTTTGTGAGGGTCACCAGCTTGTGTGATCACAGGCGCCTCACAGCACAACAGCTTCAAGCACAGCTTAACAGTGCAGGTCGAATAAAGTGTATGTCAGTTTGTACTGTGAAGAAGAGACTTTGTGCTGCAGATTTAACTGGGTGAGTGGAGATAAGAAAGCCATTCATTAAAGGACAAAATAGGAACTTGAAATACCAGCTGTGGATGACTGCAGACAGGAAGAAAGTCTTATGGACCGATGAGGCAACATTTGAAATCTTTCCTTATGTGTGACACTAACTGTCAAACATGGAGGAGGAAGTGTGATGGCCTGGGGTTCTTTTGCTGGTGGCAGAATTGGTGATTTACATGGAGTAACTGGCATTCTGAATTAAAAAGGTTACCCACAGTCTGGCTGTTAGATCAGCAAGAGGTGGCTACTTTGATGAATCAGAAATTTGAATAACATTTTGTACACTTAATGATTCCTCAACTTATTGTTTTTATTTATTTGTCATTTTATTGTATATTATGTATATGCGTGTATGTATGTGTGTATGTATGTATATGTGTGTGTGTATATATATATATATATATATATATATATATATTGTGGCATCCGGCCGGCCGGGAGGACCAGAGGAGGGCTTGTACCTCCTCCAGACCGCGAGGGGGCGTCCGCCCTGGTTACGTTGGTGGCCTCGGGTAGGGGGCATGGAAGCCCAGCCCTGTAGGGGCCCGTGGCCACCACCAGGCGTTGCCCCGCTCCCTGAACAGCCCTGGAGCCCAGCACTTCCGCCACACCAGGAAGTGCTGGGGGGAAGACTACAGGGACACCCGGATGGCTTCCGGTGCGCAGCCGGCACTTCCGCCACACAAGGGCGTGTCTGCGGAGGAGTGCCGGGAAGCAGCTGGAGCCCATCCGGGTTCCCATAAAAGGGGCCGCCTCCCAGCAGTCGGGGCGAGAGTCGGAAGGAAGGAAGACAAAGCTGGCGAGAGGACATTAGACGGCCAGAAAAGGACTGTGTGGCCTGGACTTTGGGAAATCGGTGCAAGAGGCACTGGGGTGTGACTGCACGGTAGACTTTTGTAAATATTAGTGTAAATAAACGGTGTGTGGTGAAGAACAACATGTCAGTCTGTCTGTGTCCGGGCCAGCGTCCACAATATATATATATATATATATTTCTCCCTTGAACCCCTGTCCAATACGTCAGACACCAGATAAAAGTCCACAAGTTGACTTTATTAATACAGCACAGTGCACAGAGCACCCTCTCCTCCACTATACTCATACAAATAATCACAATAATACAATAACTCTCCACCACTCCCAGACGTATTGCCACCCTTCCACCCAGCTCAGCTCAATGCTCTGGTGTCTCTCTGAGTCTTTTATAGTCCTTGTCCCGGAAGTGTTTTGCCCTCTCTGTCCACGTGACTAGGAACACTTCCGGGTCAGATAAAATCCTTTTTCTTTACCCTGGAAGCACGTCATTCCCCTTGTCCATGTGTACTTCCGGGACTTAGAGAATATAGTCACTGCTCCTCCCTGCAGTGCCTTCTAGTGGCCCCCATGGTATCCAGCAGGGCTGTATATAATATAGTGCATCCGGAAAAGTATTCACAGTGCATCACTTTTTCCACATTTTGTTATGTTACAGCCTTATTCCAAAATGCATTAAATTCATTTTTTTCCTCAGAATTCTACACACAGAACTCCATAATGACAACGTGAAAAAAGTTTACTTGAGATTTTTGCAAATTTATTAAAAATGAAAAAACTGAGAAAGCACATGTACATAAGTATTCACAGCCTTTGCCATGAAGCTCCAAATTGAGCTCAGGTGCATCCTGTTTCCCCTGATCATCCTTGAGATGTTTCTGCAGCTTCATTGGAGTCCACCTGTGGTAAATTCAGTTGATTGGACATGATTTGGAAAGGCACACACCTGTCTATATAAGGTCCCACAGTTGACAGTTCATGTCAGAGCACAAACCAAGCATGAAGTCAAAGGAATGGTCTGTAGACCTCCGAGACAGGATTGTCTCGAGGCACACATCTGGGGAAGGTTACAGAAAAATTTCTGCTGCTTTGAAGGTCCCAATGAACACAGTGGCCTCCATCATCCGTGAGTGGAAGAAGTTTGAAACCACCAGGATTCTTCCTAGAGCTGGCTGGCCATCTAAACTGAGCGATCGGGGGAGAAGGGCCTTAGTCAGGGAGATGACCAAGACCTGAAGGACTCTCAGACCATGAGAAACAAAATTCTCTGGTCTGATGAGACAAAGATTGAACTTTTTGGTGTGAATGCCAGGCATCACGTTTGGAGGAAATCAGGCACCTCTCATCACTGGGCCAATGACATCCCTACAGTGAAGCATGGTGGTGGCAGCATCATTCTGTGGGGATGTCTTTCAGCGACAGGAACTGGGAGACTAGTCAGGATAAAGGGAAAGATGACTGCAGCAATGTACAGAGACATCCTGGATGAAAACCTGCTCCAGAGCACTCTTGACCTCAGAGTGGGGCGACGGTTCATCTTTCAGCAGGACAACAACCCTAAGCACACAGCCAAGATATCAAAGGCTTCAGGACGACTCTGTGAATGTCCTTGAGTGGCCCAGACTTGAATCTGATTGAACATCTCTGGAGAGATCTTAAAATGGCTGTGCACCGACGCTTCCCATCCAACCTGATGGAGCTTGAGAGGTGCTGCAAAGAGGAATGGGCAAAACTGGTTACGGATAGGTGTGCCAACCTTGTGGCATCATATTCAAAAAGACTTGAGGCTGTAATTGCTGCCAAAGGTGCATCGACAAAGTATTGAGCAAAGGCTGTGAATACTTATGTACATGTGATTTCTCAGTTTTTTTATTGTTAATAAATTTGCAAAAACCTCAAGTAAACTTTTTTCACATTGTCATTATGGGGTGTTGTGTGTAGAATCCTGAGGAAAAAAATGAATTTAATCCATTTTGGAATAAGGCTGTAACATAACAAAATGTGGAAAAAGTGATGCGCTGTGAATACTTTCCGGATGCACGGTGTATATATATATATGATTTATTAAAAACATGTTTACTTTTTTGAACTTTCATAATATGTTAGGTCCCAGAGGTGTGTTTGTTTTATAATTAATCAATGCAACTTTGATTTACATCAGATTTGATCTGAATTCACATTGCAACATCAACTTTGGAAAGCTCTAATCTTGAGCAATCAGTCAGCTTCATCCTAACTTTCTTGTTTTATCGTTTCTAGAAATCCTCCTCTACCTGCCTCCGTCCATTTCCTTATGTTTGTAAGGTTGTGGGATGCCAGAACCAGACCCAAACCAGCAATGGGTGCAAAGTGAGACTGCCCAAGAAAATACTGAAGAATTTCAATAGACCTCAGCTGAGGGTTCTGGAGAGACCAAAGAGCAGTGCGTCAAACCGGAAAAGAGTCCGAGGACACACAGAGCTCGCAGAGTCTGGCAGAACTGTACTTGAATGGGACTAGAAAGAATAATTTTACAAGTTTCAGGATACATTTTTAAAGTAAATGTTATTTAACAAGGATTTCTGTTTTTAATTGATCTACTTATGTATTTGTGTTTGAATTTCCTCTTTCTTGCTAAAGAGTAAGAAGTAAATTACTTGTAAAACAGACGATGAGACATGCTTCATGAGATCCTCCCACTATGAGTAACACTAAGGTGCAGTTATTAAATACAAACCGAGGTACCAAGCAGTGCCTGAGGTGGGGGACCAACTCAATTTCAGAACAAAACATAGGTTGTCACACCCCCCTGTACAATTACACAATCTGTGCTAAACATGTTGGAGATACAGTCGTATAAAGAAGTCTGGGAGCCCCTCTTAATTCTTTGGATTTTTGATTATCATTGGCTGAGCCTTCAAAGTAGCAACTTACTTTAAATATACGACATGCCTTATGGAAAGAGTAGCACTTCAGTGGTGACATTAAGTTTATTGGATTAACAGAAAATATGCAATATGCAGCATAACAAAATTAGACAGATACATAAATGTGGGCACCCAACAGACATATGACATCAATACTTAGTTGAGCCTCCTTTTGCAAATATAACAGCCTCTAGACGCTGTCCTCCTATAGCCTTTGATGAGTGTCTGGATTCTGGATGAAGGTGTTTTTGACCCCATTCTTCCATACAAAATCTCTCCAGTTCAGTTCAATTTGATGACTGCCAAGCATGGACAGCCTGCTTCAAATCATCCCATAGATTTTCAATGATATTCAAGGCAGGGGACTGTGACGGCCATTCCAGAACATTGTACTTCTCCCTCTGCATGAATTACTTTGTAGATTTCGAACTGTGTTTTAGGTCATGTCTTTTTGGAATATCCAACCCCTGCGTAACTTCAACTTTGTGACTGATGCTTGAACATTATCCTGAGGAATTTGTTGATATTGTGTTGAATTCATTGGACCCTCAACTTTAACAAGGGCCCCAGTCCCTGAACTAGCCACACAGCCCCACAGCATGATGGAACCTCCGCCAAATTTGACAGTAGGTAGCAGGTGTTCTTCTTGGAATGCGGTGTTCTTTCGCCATGCAAAGCTCTTTTTCTTATGACCAAATAACTCAATTTTTGTCTCATCAGTCCAAAGCACTTTGTTACAAAATGAATCTGGTTGTCTAAATGAGCATTTGCATACAACAAGCGAGTCTGTTTGTGACGTGAGTGCAGAAAGGGCTTCTTTCTCATCACCCTGCCATACAGATGTTCTTTGTGCAAATTGCGCTGAATTGTAGAACAATGTACAGATACACCATCTGCAGCAAGATGTTCTTGCAGGTCTTTGGAGGTGATATGTGAGTTGTCTGTAACCATTCTCACAATCCTGCTCATATGCCGCTCTTATGTTTTTCTTGGCCTGCCAGACCTGGTTTAACAGCAACTGTGCCTTTGGCCTTCCATTTTTTGATTCCGTTCCTTACAGTTGAAACTGACAGTTTAAATCTCTGAGAGAGCTTTTTGTAGCCTTCCCCTAAACCATGAAACTCAATAATCTTTGTTTTCAGATCTTTTGAGAGTTGCTTTGAGGATCTCATGCTGTCTGTCACTCTTCAGAGGAGAGTCAAAGGGAAGCACAACTTGCTATTGACCACCTTAAATACCTTTTCTCATGATTGGACACTCCTGTCTATGAAGTTCAAGGCTTAACAATCCAATCCTACCAATTTGGTGTTACAAGTAATCAGTATTGAACAGTTACAGGCAATCAAATCTGCAAAATTACAAGGGGACCCACGTTTGTGCCCAGCCAGTTTTTCACATTTGATTTAATTTCATACAACTAAATACTGCTTCACTAAAAATCTTTGTTCGGAGAACACCCCAGTACTCAGATGTTCCTAGAAAATGAAAGACATACCGCTGTTATCTTTCTGGTTGAAAGGAGAGTCAATTATTATGCAGGCTGAGAGGGGTTCCCAAACTTTTTCATATGACTGTATGTGGGTTTAGATAGCAAACAAACACAATCAAGGGTCTCTGCGGCTGTCTGGGGTGGGGGCACAGACTCAGTCTTGGAGCAAAACACATCATGCACCTTGGCACCGTGCCAAATAGGACTGGGGAGAGGATGGCACAAGAGGATGTTCAAATGGTACAAGTGCAGATAGGTACCCAAAGGACCACTCTGTGTCACCCACAGCATTCATTGCACAGGCGTAGTAAATCAAACACTCTGACCTCAAAGTTAGGCCTTCTGCGAGTGAAACAAAAACTGTCAAGAAGAAGATGTGTGTGTTTATGCATCTATATATGTGTACATACATACTACATATACGAGGTGTGGCAGAAAAGTAATGAGACTGATTTTTTATTTACCAAAGTTTTTATTTTTTTCAAACATCAATGTTATCCCCTTCAAAGTAGTTCCCTTGGGCAGCTACACACCGATGGAGACGTTGTTCCCACTGTTGGTAGCAGCGCTGGAAGTCTTCAACCGGTATGGTCTTGAGCATGTCCGTGACACTCTTTTGGATGTTTTCTAAACTCCCGAAATGACGTCCTTTGAGGACATTTTTCAGTTTAGGAAAAAGGAAAAAGTCACATGGACTGAGGTCAGGTGAATAAGGGGGCTGGGGAACCACAGGAATGCCTTTTGAGGTCAAAAATTCTGTTATGGAGAGGGCAGTTTTTCGGCACCATTTTGGCACAGACCTTTCGCATGTGCAAATGTTCAGTCAAAATTTGATGAACGGTAAATCTGTTCAAATTTAATTGTTCACTCAACATTCTTAATATTAAACGATGGTCTGATCTCACAAGAGTGTTCACACGTTCGATGTTTTCATTGGTTTTCGAAGTTGAAGTCCTCCCTGAACGGTGTTCATCTTCAACGTGTTTTCTGCCTTCTAAAAATGATTTGTGCCAGCGAAAAACTTGAGCTCAGTATAAAGAATGTTCCCCATAGGCCTGTTTTAACTTTTCAAACGTCACACTTGCCGTTTAATGGCACAACGTTGCTCCAAATTCCGCTGTTCCATTTTGCGTGACGCACAACCAAAAACACAACTTTGCTAACAGCAGTCACAAAAATCACGTAGTTAACGGAAGGAGTTGAAACTCGCACTGAGCTATGGGAGGGTACTGATACACGTGCTCTATCAAGGACAACAGCGCAGCATTGCCAGATCGCTTGCAGTGTTGCCAGTCTCATTACTTTTCTGCCACACCTCATATATATATATATATATAATCCTAAGCCTTAAAGTGTAACGGTGACGTTTTTAATGACACTTTTTTGTCATGCTTAAAATCAGGCTTATTTTAAAACCTACATCTATATGTTTGGTATCATTCTTTTCAGAATTGATCGAACTTTAATGTGATGTTGTTAGATTTTCTTAAATTATCAACTAAAAAATATCAAGAACGCATGTCTCGCAAGACAGGACTTTGTGCCAAAAGATTAAACCACGCCTGGGCCCGAAAATAAAACACAAGCGTTAGGACAGCTGCTGTAGAGGCTTTTAAATGTTCGAAGTGCTGCACGAGATGCAGATCACGTGGCACAGCAGCAGCAGCTGGTCGAGCAAAGAGGAGGTAAAAAAACAACAGTTATTTGTTTCACATTGTATCACCGTTTAAGAGGGGGTTTCGGAGGAGTGACTGCATCTCCTTGGGGTGCGTTCAGACCCCCTTTTCACAACACGAGTGGCAGAGACGCGGGGGGTTGGCAAGCAAAGCAAGTATATATATAATATATATGTGTGTGTATATACAGTATAGTGGTATGCAAAAGTTTGGGCACCCTTGCTTAAAATGTCTTTTACTGTGAATAGTAAAATGAGCAGAACATGAAATGATCACCAAAAAGCATAACGTTAAAGATGACACATTTCTTTAATATTTTAAGCAAGATTACATTTTTATTTCAATGATTCACAGGTACAAAATCCCACAAAAATGAAAAGGGCCAGAAGCAAAGGTTTGGGCACCCAACATGGTCAGTATTTAGTTACTAAAGACCCCCTTTGGCAAGTATTGTAAACGCTTGGTGTAGCCAGCTAAGGGTCTCTTTCAATTCTTACGTGGGGTATTTTCACCCATTCCTACCAGCACTGCTCTTTTGAGATCTATCCACAGATTTCCAGTGATGTTTAGGTTGGGGGACTGTGAGGGTCCTGGCAAAACTGTCAGCTTGTGCCTCTTGAGGTATTCCTTTCATTATCTCGTTGTAGGACCCCCTCTTTTTTTTTAACATCAGCTTCTTATAGCTGGTGGGATGTTTGCTTGTAGAATTTGCTGGAATGTATTTCAATCCATTCTTCCCTCCCCCAAAAGTATGTTCCCTGTGCCATTGGCTGCAACACAAGCCCAAAGCCTGATCGATCCCCCACCATGCTCGATACTTAGAGACGTGTTCTTTTGGAAGTCGGCACCCTTTTTTTCCCCTCTAGACGTACTTTGCAAGTTGTGGCCAAAACGTTCTGATTTTGACTTCCTCAGTCCATGACGCTTGTTTCCAAATTGCAAGGTTTGCTTAGATGTTCTTCTGTAAATCCACTTGGTCTGATAGACTTTGAGCAGACCCCAAAGGAAGAAGTCTGGTGGTGTCCAATCCGGCGACCATGATGGCCAAAGCCCCTTTGAAATTACACTGTTGCCGAAGAGAGGACTCAATTTCAGCCATGCTCCTTGCTGATGTGTGACACGTTGCTCCATCTTGCTGGAAGTAACCTTCCATTAACTCACGATCATCCAGTTGATTTTGACATCACTTAAATGAATTGGTGACCCAATAGGTTTGCACCAAGAAGGCGTGCTGTTCAACATTGTACACCACCATCCTGATGAGAAGTCGAGTGACTGAGTGAAGGTGTACGGGCGGTATGCACCCAGAAGCTGCAAACGGAGGTTAAACATCACAATGGCTATCCGGAGCCTACCTCATCACCCCGACACATCCCGGCTTGTTCAAAGCTCCATAGACTGAGGAGCACATTGCACGTATGACAGTTTAATGGGCTCTGAGAGCAGGAGGAAAAAAAACTTCTTTGACCTGATGAGACAAAAATGAAACTCTTTGGGGAGAACTCCAAGCACTATGTCTGTTGAAGACCAGGCACTGCTCATCGCCTGCCTATTACAATCTCCAGGGTGAAGCATGATGGTGACAGCATCACACTCTGTATGCAGGTGCAGGTGCAGGGACATGGAGACTGATCAGAATTGAGAGAAGGGTGAAGACAGTAAAATACAGAGAGGTCCTTGAAGAAAATGCAGCTCCAGAGTGCACATCACCTTAGACTGGGGAGATGGTTCACCTTTCAGCCTGATACTGACCTGAAGCACAAAGCCAAAACAATGCTGGAGTGGCTTTGAGTGGCCCAGCCATATAGAACATCTGTGGGGAGACCTGAAGATGGCCGTTTACAGACACTTCACATCCAATCTTAACGGAGCTTGAGAAGATCTGCCTGCAGGAAGAATGGAATAAAATCCAGGTGTGCAAAGCTTGTAGAGACTTGCTGCCAAACGGGCTTCTAGAAAGTACTGAACTGATGAGTCTGAATACTTGCATTTAGTTTTATGTTTTTGATTTTTAATAAATTTGCAGACCTTTCAGAAAAGTTTCAGTTTGGTCAATTTTGGGCTATTGAGTGTAGATTGATGTGCAAAAATGGTAAACGTATCAATTTAAGTTCAACCTAGAACACATCAAGGGGTCTGGGCATATTTTCTGAACGCACAGTAGATATGGATGATAAAGACCGCCTGTTTGCAGCAACTGTGGCCAAGAAGGCTGGAATATGTGAGTCAGAATCTGACCACTGCGTTTTATGTCAAATAAACTATAAAGTCTCCAGTATTGATTGGCAACATTTAGCTTTACATTTATTAGGCAGTAGAGTCTCCTTAATGTTTTTACAACAAACCTGCGCAGATGAACTAAAAAACATTGCGAATAAATGCCTTCTCAGGAGTTCAGCAGCGTGAAACGCTGCGAACACTGTTTAACTTGTACAACACTATCGCAACTGTACACTTTGTAACTTTTTTTCCTGTAATTAAACATGCACCAGCGTTAACTGTTACTTGGCGGAAGACACCCTTGGAACTAACGTGCGCGCGTCAAAATACTGCGCACGCGCAGTTATAGGTTTGGTCTTAGACTAGGCTATAAAAACCTATGACGCCGCCTCCTAGCAACAGTACAAACAACTGCACGGGAAGGCAGGAGGTGCTGCAGGCTGGTAATCATCTGAGGAGCTTCAAAACTATACGCCAGGGTCTGAATTATGCCCCCCAAAAAGAAGAAAGGAGGGAAGAAATCGGGGAAAAAGAAAGCCGAAAAGGTCGAGGAGCCACTGACAGAAGAGTGCAAGGAATTTTACTTGCTGCAAATTAAAGACCTGGAGGAGCAGGTCCAGAGGTACTGTATACAGTACTGTTAACTTTGCTTTGAGTTTCGTATGTATTGATACTTTAAAATCAAAAGCACGTACTAAGTACTAAGACAGTAATTCAGTTCATTTAATTGCCTTGGATGCATTTAGAGTGTTGTGCAGCATGGCGACGCACAGTTTAGCGAGGGCTCGTTCTCGGAAGCGCGAAGCTTACGCGTCTTCCAAAAATACACGAAAATATGTGCGGAATAAGTTAACTGGAAAATCAAAACTGACCTGGTGTGAGTGTCGGTGTGTACGCGAGTGACCCCCGTCCGAAGGATGTTTACCAACGGAGTTGGCCGCCGCTCCGGGTTAGATGTAAGCGATTTCAGAAAACGGTGAATTAGTTATTGAGCGGATGTTGAAGAAAAGTGTATTTGATGTACATTGGCTATTGCACAGTGGAGAAGCGTGGTAGAATCTCTGTCTATGTCTTTCACGTCTATCCAAGCAAGCTATCGTTTTTTCTTACAGTACTGTATAGCTTAATACCTCTATTTGACTTTCTAGACTTTCATTTTAAAAGCTTTGATATGGTCTGTTCATAGAATACATTTGTTTTAGGAATCGCAACCTCTCGGAACATTAGGAATATCTGTTTAATTCTAATCTTTGTTGATGTAGGCTAATTAGCCATTTTGAAAACCATATTAAATAATGTTTTGACAACTGATGTTCAAGGTCTTAGTGAAAACAGATTAAAATCGAATTTGCATATTATGAAGTTATTTAATACGTCGACTGTTTTAAATACATATGGCTTGTTCGGGAAGTGTTGTGCACTAAGCATAAGGAGGATTTAGATAAGGACTGGTGATGGGGCATCAGAAGTCAGTTGTGAATGATTGATGGGAATTTCTTTGTGTTTGTCCTGCCGTGATTTTCAGTTTTGTTCCTTACAGTTAATTTATTTAATTTGACGTATTTTTCTTTTGTTTAATAAAGCATCTATCTATCTATCTATCTATCTATCTATCTATCTATCTATCTATCTATCTATATATCTATCTATCATATAGTGCCCTATGTATCTATCTATCTATCTATCTATCTATCTATTATATAGTGCCTATCACATCTATCTATCTATTTTTAAAAATGTCGTTTGTTTAATGGCATTTTATGGTTCTTTATAGGGTTGTGCGGTTCCTTTTAGAATTATTGCTTGACCAAGCACTATTTGATTCTAGAAAGGGTTCTTCGTGTATGAAGATGGTTCTTTGTGTTTTAAAAACTTTCTAATATGTAGAAAAAAACTAAACACTTTTGTATGTCTAGATACCTTGCAGGACACTTAAGAAAACCGGCACTTATCCTGTGTAGTCCTTATAAATCTTGATTTATTGGTATTTTTACAAATATGTTACCATCTACTCATTATAAAATAAAGGTTCGTTCTGGAACCTTCATGTGGATGGGTCTTTTGCAACCAAAAATGTCTCCTCCATGGCATCGCCCAGAAGAACCCCTCTGACACCTTATTTGTAAGCCTCTATCTCTCTAACTATCAATGAGTGCATTTTCTGTCTGTCTGTGAGTATTATATAGTGCCTTTCCTATCTATCTTTCCATGTGTCTACCAATGCGGAAAAAGTTTATCTCAATTTGAAAAACATTTCCGACTATTACCATTTCCATTGTCTACTTCGACAAACAAAGCATTAAAACATTTTTGGCATACAATTCTTTATATGAAGTTATGATTGAAGTCTTTTTAAAACTGTTGTGCTGCCTTGCGTTTATTAATCCGATGGCACACATTATTAAAAATTAAAAAGAAACCAATTCCGCGATACTTCAAGCAATCATAATCAAATATGTTTGCGTGATTTAAACTTAATTTCTGGTATTGCCACCATGTCCTTTCATTTTCGGCCCCGTGTATTTCTCTTTAGCTTATACTGACTGATTATGGCGCAAGGCAGGACCCTACCCAGGCCGGGACCCCACCTACCCCACCCACCCAGCTACGATCTGTTACAAGGGACAACTGTAAGGCCACTGCAGTTAACTATGGGTAACCAAATGACCTAAAGCAGCCTGGTCGTGTTAAATGCAAACATTATAAAAAGCGCGTAGTTTAATCGACCCTTGTCAGTGCTGCTCGGATAGATGGCTGCCGGGCGACTGCGCCCCTGAATTCTTAATCCGTTTTGAGTTTTCTCAATTATAATTATTAAAATTGGTTCAAAACGTGACACCCATATACATATGTTTCATTTCATATTTCCGTTTCTTTTCCGTCAGGAGTCCGCACACTTCATTAATGAGTTCTGCCTGATTTGAATCCTGTCGTTTATTTTGTAAAGCATATAAAAATCCAGTCATTGCCCTCTTTATAACCTTCTAGGTGACACAGACAGACCACCAGAAACCACACGACGTGCCCGTCCGGCGCGGCTCGAATTCTCCGTGGTTACGACTGTACACAGTAACCGCGTCCCGGGAGAGTCACCCTTTCAAATGTCGCTTCTTGAAATAGAAGCTCGAATTCACTGGATAACTCACTCCCTGTTTCAATTAATTAATTCATTATTTTATTCGTATTTTCTATAACCCTCCATCATATTCTAGAATCGGTGACCGGAGCGCGACTCCCATTCTGCCCCGCCGCTGATCCGAAGTGCACGTCCGGTGTTCTAACGAAACATCCTACCCATCGATATGATCTACTCACTGATACTACGCATGCGCACACCAAAATTACGCAACTTTTCCTTACTACATTAATGCACTTGTTACAGTTTACTGCATAGGTATTTACTGTCAACATTTTATAAGTTGTATATTTTACATGTGTGACTTTTAATCATGTACAGACCATTGTATCAATGCACGAGTAATGACTGTCTTGTGAAATCTTTGCATCAGGCTGTGTCTCTTTCGGGCATTAAATGATGCATATTGAATAAATTGAGAAATGTTAACATTTCCATAAATTTGATAGACGACTTCTAAATACAACATGTTAAATGATGACGTGGTATAACGTTATAAGTTTAATGTTACGACTTACAATAAACTACGGTAGCGCCGCAGTCCTCCGTACCCAGATAAATGCACGGACCTATCCTTTTAAGCAGCGTTTTAGCTGTCATTAGCAATTCACTTCTTTGTGCAAGGGTATTTTATGAATAATTCTCCTAATTGCCATAAACTCGCAATCCTACTGTTAACGTACTGGAGAATACAAATGTGATAAATACAGAATATTATAGGTCATAAAAAATTATATCACAGAGTTAACCTTTAAGCCGCTACACTATTAAAAGTAAAGGTTCTAAAATGGCACTTTACTGGGTTACCATCGCCTTTTCATGCTGTGATTTGTTTTCTTTGCATGTGTAATTAGCTCTTATGGCTCTGTAAAGTTTCCTAATATGTGGAAAAATATGAAATCTTTAATGTCGAGTGGGCTAATGCTGCGGTCCTTGTATCTCAAGTCAGGTATGTGCGCTGGGAATGACGTCACCCCTTGAGCTGTCCGCGTTCCACAAAAACGTTTGAAAAACTCCAGGAAACTTTACAGTGCTAACTCCATCGGAATAAATGACAGCTGATAACAACGCCTTGCGCAGAATTCTGACACGTGTGAAATGTAAATTTGACTGGCATAGGCGGTCACGGCGCATTACTACAGCCCCATGTAGAGTTCCTATCATTATTTTGTTTAGAAAACAAATGCCCGGACCGAACCGGATCACGAAGAAATGTGTGTCGCGACATTTGAACACTACATACCTACCAACACTCGGGCTCAAAGCGAATGTCCGATTATATTTTACGTTAGCGATGTTCGGTCTTAACATCTGACGACCTAAACAGTCCAACAATAACACGAACAACAACAACGATGACGAATATGCCAATAATAATAATACTCCTTAAACTGTAGCGTAGAAGAGACAGATATGGCGAAATAAAATTAAACGATCAAAACGGCAATAGGACTACAGCTCTTGAGTGAACTGCTAAAAGCCGAATTAACCCAAACTTTGATCGCCCCCATTAAAACTTGTGTTCAAACTTAGCAAATATCGTCCTCTGTTGCTCACCACCATTCGTGAGATTTGCTTGGGTATGCGTTTTTTTTGATTAGGTAGATACGGTTATTTGCATACACGAACATATGGTAAATGGGAATTGTGGGTAAAGATTCAAATTTAAATATAATCATATTCTCAGTTTCACTGAATGTTGTCATAATGATAAGTTTTCAAATTATTGTATTAATTTAAATGACATGCATGTGTTGTGGTAATATCAATTCAAAAATATATATAATTATATATAAAATATCACCATCTTCAAAAGACACCTTTTCAAATAGTGGTTTAAGTAGATTTTCAGTTTCAAGAGATGGCGTTTCTTAATTTTCTTCAATAGATAAACCCATCTCATTATCTTTAGAGAAATGTTAAAAGTGATGAGTGATGCCTACTCATTTTCTGAACTGGGTACCCCTCAAGAGGGCATTTTTCTGAGGAATTCTTGTAAACAGACTTTGCTGTAATTTGACATTTTCAAATTGTGTATTTGAGGTCCTAAATACTTTGCTGTCCCCAGTCCTGTCTCCCGGTCTCTCTGTACAGGTCTGGCACTTCTTCTCAAAACAAGAGGTGGCGGGGTGCCGTTTACAACTTCACCAAGGCAGCAAAAATCCGAGTACCGGCTCTGGTAGCAGTACAGTATGTCCACAGATAAATCCTGGACACTCACAAATACTATTCCCTTTGAAGTGGGAAGTTGGAATTTCTGAGTTCCTAGTTGGAATTTTCAACTTGAGTATCAAGTGTCAGATTTCCAACTGGGAAACTCGGGGGCTGGTCTGTCGAGTCCGAGTCTGTGTGATTTCAGATTATGACGTTAATCCAAAAATGGTGATGTACACCGCGGATTTCAGTGAAAGCTGTTGTCTTATAATCCATATTAGCGCTTCTGTCTATTTGTATGTATGGTGGGATGTTTTCGAAAAAACAGGCAAACTTGCCACACACGTTACATGCAGGGCCGGCGTCCCCCGAGGGTGCGGATCATAAGAGGGGGTCGACCCAGCCACATGGCTTAGCTATTGAACAGCTTCGCCTAGGGTGCAAAATAACCAGACACTGGCACTGGCTACATCACAAAATAAAAGCTTGCTTTTTCCAACAGACAACATGGCGTGCCTTTGTTAATTTTTGTTTTGTTTTTCAGTGTGTAAAAGTGAACAGTCTGAGTAGAATTGTTTGGTTTTTGGTTTTTTAACAAGCTCAGCTTCTGTTCGGTATTATGTGAGTCATTAACTTCTACGTGCTAGTTAGGCTGTAAATTAAAAATGACAATATATCAGCGGACAATGTGACACAGGGGTCCAGGCTTTGGACTGCAGACCCCGAGGATGAGGGTTCAGATCCCACTACTGACACTGTGTGACCTTGAGGATGTCACTTCACCTACTGTACTCCACAAAAGAAACGGAACCAACTGTATGTGTGAAGTGTTGTTAGCCATGTAATAATACTTATACAACTACTAGGGGGTTCGCCCCCTTCTCGCTTTGCTCCCCAACCCGCCGGCCTGCGCACCGTGCCAGCCACTTCGCGTCTCTACCGCCTGCATTGTGAAGAGGGGGGCTGAATGCACCCCAAGGAGACGCTCCTCCGAAACCCCCCTTAAATGGTGATACAACCGGAAACATCCATCCATTATCCAACCCCGGGCAGGGTGCCAGCCCACCCACACACACTAGGGACAATTTAGAATTGCCAATGCACCAACTTGCATGTCTGTGGACTGTGGGAGGAAACCCACGCATACACGGGGAGAACATGCAAACTCCACGCAGGGAGGACTGGAAAGCAAACTCGGGTCTCCTAACTGCGAGGCAGCAGCGCTACCCACTGCGCCACCGCGCCACCCCAATCAGAAAACAAATACCGTTTTTTTTTACCTCCTCTTTGCTCGATCAGCTGCTGGCTTGCTGCTGCTGCTGTGCCACATGATCTGCAGCTCGCGTGGTGCTTTGAACATTTAAAGGCCTTACAGTGGCTGTCCTACTCTTTGTCTTTTATTTCCGGCCCCGGGCGTGGCTAAATCTCTTGGCACGGTCTCTAGAATAAGAAAATCTAACAACATCACATTAAAGTTCGATAAATTCTGAAAAGAATGATACCAAACATATAGATGTAGGTTTTAAAGTAAGCCCGATTTAAAACGTGACAAAGACGTCACATAAAATCGTTGCCCTTTTAGGCTCAAGATTTCATACACAGAGAGAGTAGATTTAGCTCGAGAGCTGTTGATCTGTCATAGCTCTAACGTGCGTGTTATGAACTAAATGAGAAAGCTCTATGCAGTGTTAATGAGGACAGAATTTGAATTGTTGGCTCCGGTAATGGTCATATTACTCACCGTATACCCGTCGACCCTTCTAACGCTTTTCTTGACAATCAATTGTTTGGCAGCTCAGCTGCTGGGCATCTAACTGGTAAATTACGGCCCATTGTTTTACTGCTTTTTGAGCTCAAATGAATGAATGTGGACGCCTGTGCCAGTGTGCCCAATGGTGGACTGTCACCCCATCCCAGTAGTTGGTCGTCACCTTCTACTCAATGGTGCAGAGTAACGCTAAGGCTCCCCTTAATTTGAACTCCATCAACAGACAGATGAATGCTTTTGGGTGTCACTGAGATCTTCAGAGGGCAGAGGGAGCCTGCACTGGTATTGACAGAAGGGGAGCACATCTTGTGAAATGCTGAGGCTTTTACTTTCCTGCCGTGCCATACGAGTGTCCTTGAATCCCTGATGGCAGTGACCGCTGGCGCCCTGGGTTTGAGGACAAGCTTACTGAACCGACTAGTGGATGGTAATGGTCCGCACTAAACAAGGGAATGTGAATAACTGCAACACAAACCTTGGAGCTTTACTGCTACATGCCACAAGATTTATGGGTCATCTTGAAGAAATCAGTTAGGAAAATAAGAAAAGAAGCACCGTACAGATCCTCCATCGTTTTCGGAGTGCGTATTGTTTTATCTGTTCCTTATTACAGCATACAGTGACTCGTCCCTTGGTGTGATTTTTGGTGATGCCCTCAGATTTGATAAACTTCCTTGTTAAAATCAGCTCGGGGTATTGGCTAACGTCAAGCCCTTTCTTTCTGTAGATGATTTCAAAACATTAATTTGTCACTTCTCGGCTTGACTATTGCAGCTCATTATACATTGGAGTTCATCAGTCGTCCCTTGCTTGTCTTCTCCTCATCCAGAACGCTGCTGCCAGGCTTCTAACAGGCACTCAACAACAGAATCGCGTCACAGCAGTCTTAGCGTCTCTTCACTGGCTTCCTGTTCCAGTACACGACTGGGTTTAACATTTTACTGTTTGATTAAGTCTGTGAAGCGTTTAGCCCCCTTTTACCTTAGTGACCTCTTAGACCCTCACCCTCCTTCACGATCACTGAGCTCCTCTGACCCAAAGTCAGCGGTCGTGCTGAGATCTCCACTTGAGCGTACGGGGGGCCATATCTTTACAGTAGCTGCCCCTAAGCTTTGGAATGGTCGGCCTTTTTATATCCCGTCAGCACCAGCTTTGGTCACTTCTAAATCCCACCTGAAAAACTTTCTTTTTGACTTTTTTTATTTTTTTATACTATTAATTACACTACTTATTTAATCATCTTTTGGTATATTTATTTTATCTATACCAGGGGGCTGTGCCCCTGCTCGCTTCGCTCGCCAACCCCTGGGTTTGGTTTACCGGATATACAATTTAAAGAGATTGTTATTTTCATGGGAATTGTTACAAATTCATTATTTTCTCTTACTTTAAAAGTTCAGTAAAAACAATATTTGGAATTAACTTTTCTTCAAGATCGCATTGAATTTTGATTCCATGTTTGGTGTTGCATCGTGAAAAACTCAATGTATAACTGCCCTTGAGTGAATATCGTTTCTTTCTCTCTAATAAATAAATTAGATTTGTTAATTGTCATAGCAAAAGCTATTCTAATGGGAAACTGTAAATGTTTTAATACGAATGGCATCTCGAGATCAAAACCTCACACACATACGTTTGTGGTCTGCAAATAATACGCACTCAAAACCAAATAGTACCGAAGGAAAGAAAAAAAATGATCAGATACAAAATGAATATCGTTTCTTTCTCTCTAATAAATAAACCGACTTTTTTGAATGTTTGTCCCTGTGATTTGTTAATTGTCATAGCAAAAGCTATTTTAACGGGAAGCTATAAACATTTTAATACAAACGGCATATCGAGGTCTCCTTTGGTGTCGTGTTATTCACAGAATATGTACTACATTACCTTTCTTGTCGCCTGTTAAAATTTGTTCTACTTTGTCTTCTGCTCTGTCTTTTACTAGAAGACCACATGCGCTTCGCTGCAGTCGCTGTAGTTGGAATAATTATGTATCTACATGCAACTTATAGAGCTTCTTTATATACAACATTTTTGGTTTGTCCTGCTGGAGCCAAAGTATATAAATTTTCTCTATGACTAATTCGTGAACATGCTACATAAAAAATAGAAACGGGAAAAACGGCAAAACCGCCGAGAACAACAGTAAATGAGATAAAGTAAAAGTCTACTAAACACTAAAGTACAAAAATGAAGTAGAAAGTAACAGTAAACCGCAACACCGCCGGGAACACCGGCACACCGCGTCTACTAAACACTAAGAAACACTAAGTAGAAACACTAAAGGAAAGAATACTATTCAGTAAGTACTGCGTCTAGTAAACAGTAAATCAGTAAAAGAGAGAGGACTAAACATTAAGCAAAAACAACGGCAAGACCACGTCAGCTGCGGAGCTCAGCTCAGAGCGAAATGAAGTGAATGAAATGACGTAAATGGGAGGGAAGATGATCACGTGACTCCCCCACCCGCCTTAACTCTCGATCCCTCCACAAACACACAAACACAGTCTCTCGGATCCCAACTCTCCTTTATATGTATAGATTTCTGACCCCGATTGGACCTGCTAGGTTTTCAGTTCCACTTGGTCCGGGCTGATTATTATTTTCCCTTTTTTCACCGTGTAATAATTTCCGTTTGTTAGCGCTAATGCGATCTTTACTATCTTTTTTTTGATTCTTTCAAATTTTACTATTAGGGTTGTGAAGAGCTGGTGTAGGGCCGTAACCAACCCAGGATGGGACACCAGTACACTGTGATCTCCAGTCACACACACTCCCATAGTCAGACTCGTACAGAACCAGTTTAGAGTTGTCAGTTAGCGTAATGAGCACCAGTCTGTGGATGTGGGAGGAGGTTATAATAGAGAGATGTTTCTTTGAGTATTTATGGAAGCTGTACAGCAAGCACTTTGGTCTCCTTCTTGTTTTAAATGTGCTTTATAAATAAAATGGACTTGATTTGACTTAAAGTGGTTTGCATTCGCAATAAGTCCTGAGTGTTGATCTCCCCTCCTGCCTTTTGCTTTCTCTGTAGATACCAAGCCAAATGTGATGAGCTGGAAGTGCGAGAAAAAGACCTGATCAATGAGTACGAGACTCTGAAGAAAGACAAGAAGGAAATTGTGTCTTTCTTGAAGCGCACCCTCGACCAACGAGCAGATGAGCTGGCGGACTTAACTGATCGCTTTTTGGGGCTCCAGCAGGCCAAAGAAGCCGAGAAGGTGGCATTTGAGGCACAGCTGGCTCAACTGCGGCACGAGTTTCAAGAGACCAAAGATCAATTGACCTCTGAGAACATGGTCCTGGGTAAGAAATGAACCTGTATATGTGCAGTGAGGTCTGCATGTTCTCCCCGTGTCTGTCTGGGTTTCCTCCGGGTGCTCCGGTTTCCTTCCACAGTCCAAAGACATGCAGGTTAGGTGGATTGGCGATCCTAAATTGTTGGTGTGTGTGTGTGTGTGTGCCCTGCGGTGGGCTGGCACCCTGCCCGGGGTTTGTTTCCTGCCTTGCGCCCTGTATTGGCTGGGATTGGCTCCAGCAGACCCCCGTGACCCTGTAGTTAGGATAGAGCGGGTTGGATGATGGATGGATGGATGTGCAGTGAGAAATATTAAAGTGAAGGGAAAGATAACCAAGAAAGCAAGGTAGGCAGAACACATAGTAAATACACGCGATGTCTAAAATTTCTAAAATGAGGAAATACATCTGAAAGAGATTTTTTGGAGAGTATTTATAATAATTATGACATGACAGATAGTTTTCAAGATCACCCCTTGTAAGGGAACACAGTCAGGCTTGGATCTTTGAGTCACTCTGCTAATCGGGCAACGGCAAAGTCCAAGCCTTATCCATAAAGCATGTGAGCCTCCAGAAACCCTCTTTCTAGGAAATGTTAAGTTTCAAGTTTAAAGCCTTGCGGAAATCGGCCTCAGAATTTGCTTTTTGTTTGTAGTCCTTCAGTATTTGGGTAATCTTTAAAGTGCTGTCCTTTAATTGCCAACTCTTCTCCGATTTGCCACAGTCCTCTTGCCATCAACTATTCTGATGCATGTAACGGTACGTTTAAGAATTCTTTGAGCCAATGTCACATAATGTTAATTCCAAACGCAGACGTTGATAAATGTACAGTGCGACCCACAGTCGTGATCAGTGAGATACGGGAAATGACGCTTTTTACCATGTAGGCTAGCAATATTTTCATAATCTGTGTCCTATTAGCCCTGCGATGAACTGGTGCCCTGTCCAGGGTTTGTTCCTAACTTGTGCCCTGTCTTAGCTGGGATAGGCATCAGCAGACCCCCGTGACCTTCTTCAGGACTAAACTGTTTAGAAAATGATTGACTTCCTGTTTCCTATTAGCTCTCTCTCGAAAACATTCTCATTGATTTAAAACTGTTTCATTGTCCTCCATACATCACCTCAATAAAACGAGAAGTACAGTATCTGTATGTCTGTGTATCCATCCATCCAGTTGCTACTCAGTCTCAGTTATTCCGAAAATGGCACATCTCAAATATTTGAAGTAATAAAATGCATTGCGTTTGTCATTCCAACAGATGGCGCATCACGTACATTAACACTTCTTTTATGATTTCCATACCAGATGGCTTATAATAGAGACCTTGGCATTGCACACGCTAACACTGAGGTCTATGTTGATTAGTTAGATTTCAGCACTGCTAGTATTCCCTATTTTGCTGATTTACTTGTTCGATTTTCCAATTAAAGAGTCATTGACAAATGCATACCTGTGTACTTCTGTGATGTTTGTAGCTGGGAAGTTAGCATCACTGGAGGAGTTCCGGCTCCATAAAGAGGAGATGATAGCCAAAATAGCCGGCCTGGAAGCACTTGTGAAAAGCCAAGAGGATGAGCACCAGGCTGCCATATATGACCTGGAAAAGAAAAATGTCCTGGACAAAGACAGGTCACTAATCTTCTTTAATGATAATTGATATTAGACATTTTGAAGTGTTGGGATTTGTATTGCTATTTAATTGCTACTGCACACTGTAGAACTAAAGGCTATTTACTGTACACGTCTAACTAATCTTAAACTCTCTGGTAGTGCTATAAAGAAGCATATCATTTATTAACTGTGATTGTCTTTTTAATTTCCTCTACTTCTAATAATTTTAGGCTGAAAAAGGAGATGTTGGAGAGAGTTGCTTCAGTGGCAGTTGAATTCCGTCGGGTGTCAGACAAGCAAACGGCAGAAACCACAAAACGCATGATACGAGAAAATGTGCTGTTGAGTGCTCGGCTGAGCAAAGCGTCGGCCAAATGCATCGAGGTGCTGGAGGAGAACCAGGCGCTCAAAGAACAAGAGGAAATTCAGAGACGCCAGCTGGGAGTGGTGGAACAGGGGCAGAATGACCTGGCCAGGAGAAGTATCAGCAACCAAAAGGTAGGTGTGTCGTAGTTAACCGAATGTGAAATGTCTTCTGTCAGCCTCATGTGCAGCATCACTACATGTTCAAAACCCGATTAATGCAATTTAGGGTTGTGAAGAGCTGGTGTAGGGCAGGAACCAACCCAGGATGGGACACCAGTACACTGTGATCTCCAGTCACACACACTCCCATAGTCAGACTCGTACAGAACCAGTTTAGAGTTGTCAGTTAGCGTAATGAGCACCAGTCTGTGGATGTGGGAGGAAAGCTGGAGAAGCCCGAGGAAAGCCTAAGCAGACTGGCAGAGCGTCCAAAATCCACACAGACAACAAAACAATGAGGCACAAATCTAACGCCTGCCCGGGGAGGGAAGCCGAGAACTTTAAAACTCTACAGTGATGGTGAACAGACCGGGATCTGAGGCCATGATCATTTAAAACAGCAGCATCATTTACCACAGTGTCTTCTCTTCTCTTCTCTAGCCGACCGACACATTACTGCTGTCACAATAATACAAACCATTTTACACACACGTTTAACAAGTCCAGCACATGTTGGGTCTGTGTGTTTAAACTGAAAGGGCAAAACTCACAGTATAACAAATACCCCTTTGACAAAACCTCACACACATACGTTTGTGGTCTGCAAATAATACGCACTCAAAACCAAATAGTACCGAAGGAAAGAAAAAAAATGATCAGATACAAAGTGAATATCATTTCTTACTCTCTAATAAATAAACCGACTTTTTTGAAAGTTTGTCCCTGTGATTTGTTAATTGTCATAGCAAAAGCTTTTCTAACGGGAAGCTATAAACGTTTTAATACAAACGGCATATCGAGGTCTCTTTTGGTGTCACGTTATTCAGAGAATATGTACTACATTACCTTTCTTGTCTTCTGCTCTTTGTCTTTTATTTCTGACCCCGCTTGGACCTGCTAGGTTTTCAGTTCCACCTGGTCCGGGTTGATTATTATTTTTCCTTATTTCTCCATGTAATAATTTTCATGGGCGGCACGGTGGCGCAGTGGTAGCACTGCTGCCTCGCAGTTAGGAGACCCGGGTTCTCTTCCCGGGTTCTCCCTGCGTGGAGTTTGCATGTTCTCCCCGTGTCTGCGTGGGTTTCCTCCCACAATCCAAAGACATGCAGGTTAGATGGATTGGCCCTAGTGTGTGCTTGGTGTGTGAGTGTGTTAGTGTGTGTCCTGCGGTGGGTTGGCACCCTGCCCAGGATTGGTTCCTGCCTTGTGCCCTGTGTTGGCTGGGATTGGCTCCAGCAGACCCCCGTGACCCTGTATTCGGATTCAGCGGGTTAGAAAATGGATGGATGGATGGATAATTTTCATTTGTTAGCACTAATGCGATCTTTACTATCTTTTTTTTTGATACTTTTGAATTTTACTAATTTCACATTCTTTAACTTGCTCTGCATGTGTATCGTGCCAGCGTTTTTGAACGTCTTTATGAAGTTCTACTTTGTCTTTTCCTCTTTCTCTTTTATTTCTGACCCCGATTGGACTTGCGAGGTTTTCAGTCCCACTTGGTCCAGGCTGATTATTATATTCCTTATTTTCGGTAATTTGCGCACAGATTATTGTTGTTCTTTTTTGCAGTCTTTTCTCTCCAATGCATTTGGGTCGGTTTTTGACGCGCTGCTCTTTCTTCTTCGCTTAGTCATTGACGTGTCATGTAGAACGTATAAAATTATTGTCCTGATAAAATTTATAAGAGCTGAGAGGGCAGGAAGTGTGTCACCCAAAAGCATTCACACGACTGAGAGGTTAGATGACCGTGATCTTGTTTGAAAATGAACTCAATACCAAGTAGTACCAAAGGAAAGAAAAAAAAAAAGATCAGATAAAAAGTCTGCAGATAACTAGTACTATTGATAATGCAATTAAATGGAGAATCAAAAAAAAAAAGATGATGCAGGTGGATGTAACTTTCTTTAGATTATTCTAAGAGTAAAACCAGTTTGCCCTACCAGTATGGTCTGACCAGTATGTAGTTAGATCACTGCAGGTCTTTGTGTGAGCACCACACATTTTCTATTTGGGAGTAATTCAACTCCATAGACCAAGATTTATGAGTGTCTTCTCAAAGAATCAAATATCCTGGGTTTCTTTGTCACTTCCGCTCTGTTTTCTCTCCTATATCCATTTGTTGCTTGGTCAGCTCTTTCCCATGATGTCAGCTTTTTCTTTCTTAACCCAACTTGCATTTAAAACTTCTGCTACTGCATTGACTCCTCCCCTTACTGCCAATGCATATTGCCTATTGGTCCTTTTCCCATCATTAGAATATGATTTGCTCATTTATTGTCAGATGCCAACAAGCGACTACACTTTTGCCCATAAAAAAAAGTAGCAATCAACAGGTGATTACAAACAAGGAAATGAATTATTCACGTGATATCTGTTTATAATCATGAATTGCATTACTGAGTTTCAGAATATAATAATAATATGTTTTATTTATATAGCCTTTTTCCAGTGCTAAAAGTGCTTAATATAATATACATTTGTTCAGTTATATGTAACGTAGTATCTAATTTGGTAATAATATAATATACTGCATACTGTATATCCAAATGTACACACACATATATTGTGGGATTTCTGAACTCTTTTGAGACCCTCCCTAACGGGACAACATGTAGAAGTGCGACTGCTATGTCTCTTCAGATTTGCTTGTCCGTCGTCAAGTCAAACCATGCCACAGAAACAACTACAAGCCGACCGCTACCCCAAGATGTTAAGGGAGGACAATTTTAAGGTCTCTATTACGTTGGTTGGATGTGAATTCCCGGCGCTGCAGGAACAGATTTCTGGGTTGTCCTCTATTGCAGTGGAACATCTGCAGCGGGAAGAGGAGGTGCAAAAATGTGATTATGACAAGACGAGTAAACTCTGTGAGATTAAGAAAGGGGATTGCATAACTTTCATGCTGAATGACTAGGTCCAGCCAGATTCAAGAACATATGTTCCCAAAAGTCAGAATTCCCGGTTGATGGAAACCTATGCAAATTTTTCCTATTAATCTTTTAAAGGAGTGACACGACCCCCAGCAGGTCCTGGTCACATCTGCAGCGATCCCTCAGACTGAAGTCGCCATTGGGGATGAGTTAACTGACACTCGGAAGGCAGAATTGCTGTCACTGATTGAGAGGAATTCCGTCTTTTCAGACACGCCTGGCCAAACAGAAGTTGCAGAACACAAGATCGTGACTGCACCTGGTGTTACTGTACAAGTGCCCCTGTATCGCCTTTGGGAGGCAACAAAGAAGGTGACACGCGAGGAGGTTCAATAAATGCTCAAGATGGGAGTAATTTGTGAAAGCAAAAGCGAATGGTGAAGCCCTGTTGTGTTTGTCTCAAAACCTTATGGTTTGGTTCGGTTTTGTATTGATTTTAGGAGGTTGAATACAATTTCTAAGTTTGATGCATACATGATACCAAATGTGGATGACTTACTGGAAATGCTCAGGTGGGCCATGTATATTTCCACCCTAGATCTCACAAAGTGCCCTTGGAGGAGTCCAGTTGCGAGAAGAGTGCCACTCCAGATGGTCTTTTTTAAATTTTAAGGCTTCCTTTCAGTTTCCATGGTGCACCATTGACCTTTTAGTGGATAATGGACCAGATCCTGTGTCCCCATTCTGCATACGTGAGAGCTTTTATAGACAATGTAGTTATTTTCAGTAATGACTGGAGATCTCATCTCATCCACCTGCATGTGGTGCTTGACAGGCTTAGGCTGGCAGGGTTGACAGCTAACACTAAGAAATGCAGACTGGGTATGTCGGAAACCCATTATTTGAGATATTCCATGGGGAAGAGTTTGCTCAACCCTCAAGTGGACAAGGTTGAGGAGGTGCTTGCGTATCCACATCCCAAAACACAGAGGCAGGTTTGTGCTTTCCTCAGGCTCGCGGGATACTACAGGCGGTTCATGCCCAATTTTGCACATTGGGCTGCCCCCCTCGCTGACCTGACAAAGGGCAGGAAGAACCGTAATGCTGTCTGGACCAATACCTGCGACAGAGCAGTCTCAGACCTAACAGCCGCTTTATGCTCATTCTGTGAAATTCAGACTTTTTGAGGGAATTTATTCTGCAGACGGATGCAAGTGCTTTCGCTTTAGGAGCAGTACTTTCACAGTGTTTTGAGGGGGAAGAGCACCCAATCACGTTTCTCAGTAGGAAACTGCTTCCCATGGAGGGCAATTACTCGACCATTGAGAAAGAACGATTAAGTGGGCTGTGGAAGCCCTCCGATACTACTTGTGGGTACAGTGGTTTGCCCTAGTGACTGACCATGTCCCACTCCAGTGGCTCCAAAGACAGAAGAATATGAATGCCCAGCTCACTCTGTGGTTTATTAGTTTGCAGATTTGCTTTTGATGTTCGCCATCATCATGGGACTGCACATATCAATGCTGACGTTCTCTCAGGCCTGGCCGAGCCCGGCTTGACCAGTCATTTTGCCCATACCGGTGTGGACAAAGCTAAGGAGGGGGATGTGAGACTTCTGAACTCTTTTGAGACCCTCCCTAGCTGAACGACATGAAGAAGCGCGACTGCCTGCCACATCTTTTCAGCGCTGCTTGTCCGTTGCCGAGGCAACAGCAGATTTGCAGAGCTACAGAAACAACTACAAGCTAACCACTGCCATGCGCAAAGTGCCGGTCGCCCGATGGGCAATTCAGGGAACATTATTACTTGGCCTCTGACCTGGCCCCAACCCTGCCTGTTGTGCCTGGGTATAGTAGAATAGTAGATCCATCCATCCATTTTCTAACCCGCTGAATCCGAATACAGGGTCACGGGGGTCTGCTGGAGCCAATCCCAGCCAACACAGGGCACAAGGCAGGAACCAATCCTGGGCAGGGTGCCAACCCACCGCAGGACACACACAAACACACCCACACACCAAGCACACACTAGGGCCAATTTAGAATCGCCAATCCAATAGTAGATCCTGCTACAATAAATAACCTTGTTATATATCCTGTTCCGAGTTGAATAAAGCCGGTTTTGATAAAGTACTGAGACTCAGCCTCAACTTTGGAGTGCAAGACATTGACTCACACGTCACTAATATATATATGTATATGTGTGTATATGTATATGTGTGTGTGTGTGTGTGTGTGTATATATATATCTATATATATATATCTATATCTATATCAATGTGTATGTATATATGTATATGTATGTATGTGTGTGTGTGTGTGTGTGTGTATATATATATCTATATATATATCTATATCTATATCTATATCAATGTGTATGTATATATGTATATGTATGTGTGTGTGTATGTGTGTGCGTATATATATATATATCTATATATATATCTATATCTATATCAATGTGTATGTATATATGTATATGTATGTATGTGTGTGTGTGTGTGTGTATATATATATATATCTATATATATATCTATATCTATATCAATGTGTATGTGTATATGTATATGTATGTGTGTGTGTGTGTATATATATATATATATATATATATATATCTATATCTATATCAATGTGTATGTATATATGTATATGTATGTATGTGTGTGTGTGTGTGTTCCATTTTAGAGGCAGGCTGCTCCCATTTTTGACACAGTATTGACAGCAAAGCAGCGTTCAGCCCTAGATAGGTAGCTGATTCATTGCAGGGCTTTTGCATATCCACACTTTCTAGAGCCAAGTAACCTACTACACATATCATTGGGCGAAAACCTGGAGAAAAATCCACAGACACAGGCAAATCGTTGCAAACTCCACACAGTCTTCTAGAGACAATCTGAACCTGTGACTCTAGAGCCGTGGGAAAGGTCTTTGTTACAATGTTGTTGATGACTGGTCTTCTCGGTTTCATGAAATGGTCAAAAATGTCTCCTAGCAGCCTCTTGAACTTCAAAATTAACAGCAAATATATGAACTTGTATACTTTTTCCAGATAGTGAGAATGCTGACTGAAAAGTGCAAGACACAGCAGAATATTTTGCAGTCATATGTGATCCAAGATCAGGAGACCACCCAGCTACAGTCCAGACATGTTGTCCTACAGAAAGAACTGGATGCAGTCCGGTAAATACTCTAGCTTGTTGTTTAAACACTTTTAAGATGGGACAACCAATTCTAATTGTGTTTTTCCATTTTTTGGTGCTTTGTTAAGCTTCTTAATTATGTGTAACAAGATGCCTGTCATGTGTGGAGTATACCAGATTTGTTTAGAGTTGTCAATTAATTTTAAATGTATGTCTTTGGGATGTGGAGGAAACCTAGATGATCAGAGAAATCCACACATGGCGATTGAGCTAAGAATTGTGCCTGGGTCCCTTGAACTGTGGGATACCACACTCTACTAGCTTTATAAAGTTTTTTCATAATCATTTTTTTATTGAAGTACAATATTTCTGTCTATTAATTCCTATACAGCATTTATATTCAATATATTGTTTTTGACGCAGTAATCTATGCAGATGGGTCTTCACAAACATCCTGTCTTTCCAGGAATCTAATTTGGTTTATAAGTCCTAAATGAGTAATTTTATTTATCCATCCATCCTTAAACCCATTTAATTTAATTTATTGTCACAGTCTGGAGTTTATCTCATAAACATCAAGTGTAAGTCAGAGCCCACGCCTGGCCAAGTGACAGGCAATATTTACTTAAAGCGCTTTGAGTAGTGAGAAAAGTGCTATATAAATGCAAAGAATTATTATTATTATTACTAAAGAGTGACCTTTTGGGTGGGCTATAGGGCAAACTCCAAACACAAATATGAGCAAAGCCGTCCAGGTAAATAGTGGCAGCTTGTTTGTTAAATATAAAACATACACCGGCAAGACACAAGAAGTGAAAGTAATACAAAATAACAAAGACTAGAACTTCTCTGGGTCCACCTAATGCAATATACTGTAGGCTCCCCCTCTTGTGTTATTGTGGGAAACTCTACCAACCACTTCATAAACACTCACTGACAAACCAATCTTCTCCTTCAAGAACCTTACTGGCCACTCTTTGTCCTGCCAGGCAAGCCCTTGCCAACTTCTTCCTTTCTGACTACCAGCTTGTCCAGCGTATGCCCCATAGCTTCTTTCAAGTCTGGCCCCAGGTTACTTCCGGGCCTATCTGAAGTTATGCACCTAAGCCTCCTCAACACAGACCTCCTCCTGATGAGCCATCAACACAGAGCTCCTCCCGATGGCCCCTGGTGTCTCTGCCAGCCTCTTGGCTCCTTTTTAATGAAATGACTGTCTGACATTTCCCACAGCCCCTTATTACACGGATGGGGAAATTAGGACCTCTGGACCTGCATGTGACATTTGTAATTCTTGTGTAGTTTTGTAATTAGAAACAAATAACATTCCATACAGTCAAGTCAAATTTAACAAATCAGAGCAAAATTTGACCATCACCCAAGAGAAAGAGCAACTGAAGCTACTCTATAAAAGGAGCAAGAAAAGAAGGGTATCCTTTTCCCCGAAATGCAAGCTTATTCTAAAATGTTATTGGTTAGATCCTGCCATATTTTAAAGTTTTGCACAGATCCTCTAAGTGAGAATTAGATTTTTTTCCAATTTCAAGTAGTATATAACACCAGTTACCCACTGACTTAAGAGTGGTGGGATGGGATTCTTCCAGTCGAGCAGGGTAAGTCTCCGTGCCAAAAGTGTAGTAAAGGCAATTACAGTCTGTTTGTCCTTCTCCACTTTAAGCCCCTCTGGGAGTCCACCAGACACAGCTGTTAGTGGATTAGGAGGTGATTGTGACTCCAAGGCTGTCTGATCGGCATGCAAAACGTTTTGTCCAAAATGTTGTTAATATGTTGCAGGCTCAGAACATGTGGCCCAGTGAGGCTGGAGCTCGATTGCAATGTTCGCAGGTTGAAAGTTTGCCCTAGAAACATTTTGGACAATTTTAAACAAGATAGATGTGCTCGATAAAAGATTTTAATTTGAATGAATGAATGTTTTGCAGATATGGAGCTCAAGTGTATTCTGTGCATGGCTGCCGCCCTTCCCTTTTTCTGAAATTTTAAGTGACAGATCCTTTCCCAGTGTAGTCTTTGAATGGAAGGAACTTTATAAAAATATTTTTATAAATTGTAGAGATGCTATCTGAGTCTTCAAGACTGATGAATAATTCTTCTGGAATAAAACAAGGTGGAAAGTGAGGAAAATTGGGCAGGTTTAACAAAGTTTCTAGCTTGAACGTAGTGGAATAATTGTGTTGATGAGAAGTTGTATTTGAAATTGTTCGTAGGATGCAAAGACACTATCTATGTACAAATTTCTAAGTGTCTCAATCCCAGACAGTTTCCAGACATTGAAAAGTGAATATGTTTGAGAGGGTGGAAGAATTATGGTTGTTATGTAGATTGCAACACATAAAAGCTTTTCTGTCTTAAAGTGCTTCCTACATTGGTTCCATATTCTGAGAGAATGAAGAGTAATTGGATTTTTAGTGTAATGACAGTAGTTTGTATTAACTGGGGCACAGAGCAGGGAATATAAAGAAGTACTGCAAGATTTTATTTCTATTGCAGATTGATCAATTTGTGACAATGTCCAGGTTATTATAGCTTGTATATTAGCTGCCCAGTTACAAAATTGAAAGTTGTTGTAGAGTCACCCTTTGGAATGTATGGATGTTTCATATTCCAAATAAATAAAGTTATGATTGAGTCTAATTTCTTAAAATATGATTTGTTAATGTATATGGGAATGCTTTGAAATAGGAAGAGCAGCTTGGGAAGGATGGTCATTTTACGGGTTGATTCTCCCTGCTAACGTTAGATGGAGGGTGGACCATCTAGTCATGTCATGTTTAATCTTTTCCATGCAGACAGCAAAATTTTGTTGAAGAGTTTTATATTTACTTGTAATATTTACCCCACATTCAAGCATATGAATTCCAGAAATCAAATGTTACATTAGTAAAACAATAATTGTCATTTGAAACCTGAGGTATATCAGTACCGGTGCCAATGCTCAGTTTAAGTTTCGTAAAAAACAGAGAGGGAAATCTTTGGGGGTTTGGCACAAGCGTCTGATGAGTTTTGAAAGGATTATAGGAATAGACTCTTAAATTAGTCACTTGGTTAATGGCATTGCATAAGGAACAAACTAGTCAAAACACAGTCCATTTTTTTTAACATTTAACTGGGTCTTCCTATTTAATTCGAAAGCAAATAAGAAAATGACGCCCGTCTTGGCAATGCCTTACCCTAACTTTGGACTAAATAAAATGATTAACAAAAGGTTCTCAAAGGCTCAGTCAAATCACTGAGAGGCCCGGCTGGCGGTAGCTCTTTCTCGCAAAATGACGCCTTCTTCTGGGTGTCCGGTGGCTTTGTTCCCGTGGAACTGGAAGGGGCGGAGCTCGGTGTCCTCACTGGGCAGATTCTCGTCACTGCGACGGGAGAAGGAGAAGTGAGAGTTAGCGGCAGCACTCCCGCATGGTCCGGTGGCTCATTCCATACCTTGACAGGGCCCGTGAGGAGATTCACAGGCATGCATGCGTGGCAAATGGTTATTTAACGAGCAAAAAGGATGACGATGTATACATTTTTATAATGCAGCTGCTAAACATTTTTTAAATGTTGTTAGTCTCCCGATAGTAATGGTAATGAGGCAGGAGTTTCAAAAGGCTTTGCTTCCTTGCATTTGTCAAGCCCAGTAGAAGTGTAAGCCTTGAATCAGTGAGTATGCAGCAAGTTGTCCTGAAGGGAATTTTTTTTGTTTTTTATTTTTTAATTAAATATATAAATACTGCTCTGCTTTATAATTTATAACATACTGGGGAAATTTAATGTATGTGAAAATCTCGAGGCCCCTCTCTGAAGCATGCACAGTATCAAAAGTAATCAATATTTGATGAATACATAAAGCCCAGAAACCCTTCCATATTGAAGCCCGGCTGCTGTAAAGTGATTTATTGCTGCAGCTTTTTGAAAGCTTTTAGCTGGAAGTTCAATTACGCGTTACTTTCCAGAGAACAATTTCTGCGCAGGACTGCACCTTTACTTAGCTGCAGTTCTTCATTTTCTTCTGTCTGCAGGCAGGAGCTCCAAACGGCGCAGAAGGGGCTGGAACTGAAAAACAAGGAGGCTGAAGAACTGAAGCAGCATCTGATGGAGGAACAAGAGGCGCGAGACAAGATGGGACAGATCCTGAAGGGGGCGGCGTTCGCCCTCAAAGAAGTGCTTCTGGTTAGTAATGCAATCAATCATCAGGTCAATTTATTCAGCGTTTTGCAGTCCTGCTCCTGGCACTGTTAAGTTCACTTGTTTACTATTGTGGTAGCCGACAGACGGACACGTCAATGTCACCCAACACGCGTTTATTTGCCATATTTACAGTGCACAACAACCCCAAAAGTCCTGGCCACAACACAAATGCTTTCTTCTTCAGGCCGCCTCCACTCCTCTCCACCAAGCTCTCTTCTCTCCTGACTTCCAGCCATTGTATGAAGGGAGGCAGCCCCTTTTATGGTCCCCCGGATGTGCTCCAGGTGGGTCCCAGCAATCTTCCACCGACAGGCCCCAGTGTGGCGGAAGTGCCGGCTGCATCCCCAGAAGCACTTCCGGTGTCCCTGCTCCTCTTCCCCCCCAGCACTTCCGGGTGTGGCAGAAGTGCTGAGGTCCAGGGCTCCAAAGGCATAGGGGCACCCCCTGGCGGTTACGACGGGCCCCTACAGGGTGGAGTTTCAAAGCTCTGTACCCGTGGCCCCCAACAGTACCAGGGTGGTTGCCCCCACATGGTCTGGGGAAGGCGCAAGCCCTCCTTCGGTCCTCCTGGGCGTCCTGGCTGGGTCGCCACCCCAGCCATCTCTGACACTATGAAGGGAATCAGTCCAGTGGATCGAGACTGTTATTTTAAAATGAGTTCATCAAGAACACAGCTTGAAACTTGTTAAGGGTAAATTTCACACAAACATTAGGAAGTTTTTCTTTACACAAAGAACGATAGACACTTGGAATAAGTTACCAAGTAGTGTGGTAGACAGTAAGACGTTAGGGACTTTCAAAACTCGACTTGATGTTTATTTGGAAGAAACAAGTGGATAGGACTGGCGAGCTTTGTGGGGCTGAATGGCCTCGTCTAGAGTGTTCTAATATTAAAATTTTGACTTTACTGTGATTGTAAAAGGGTAGGTGGTACGACAACATTAGGTTTTTAATGACACATTCTATTAATATTCTGAATCTGTTTAATTCAAAGCCTGTGTCAGCAGCAGCCGGGACTTCTCCATCCATTGCAGGAGTCACTAAGGGCCAGCTTAGGGTCACCCATGAACATAATATGCACATCTTTGGAGCAATTCCAAATACCCCGAAAGAAAGCACACTCTACACCATGGGTGTCGAACTCCAGGCCTGGAGGACCGCAATGGCTGCAGGTTTTCATTCTCACCCTTTTCCTAATCAGTGACCAGTTTTCATTGCTAATTAACTCCTTTACCCTTCATTTTAATAGCCCTGTTTTTAAGGATTCAGTCCTCTGAATTGATTCCTTTCTTCATTAAATGGCAGCCAAACAGAAATGAGATGTGAAACAAGCTAACAGATGACCAGCTAAACTGGGGCTTCAGACTCCAACCAGTTTCACTCCAATCACTTTCTTAATGAGAAGCTGATTCTTGCTGTTAATTAAACCCGTTATTTAATTCCATGGCTTGTTGCTGCTCTCATTCTGCCACAGCACACATTTCTAAAGCTTTTCTAAGAACGCCGTCATAATGCTTTGGTGACCCCGGAAATCAGCCTTACTGATGAGACCTTCACTTTTCTTTATGTTCACATATTTTTGTGATGGGCACAGGTGAGCTGGTCATATGGCGGCCTGTTTTGTGTCTCACTGCTGCTAATTAAGGAAAAAGAAATTATTTTTATATTAACTAACTGAGTCAAACTAATTAAAAGAAGTAATCGGCACTAATTAAGAAGATGGTTAGAATGAAAACCTGCAGCCACTGCGGCCCTCCAGGACTGGGGTTCACCACCCCTGCTCTACACAGTCAGTGAGAACTTTAAAGATGTGAGGCAGCAGATCAAATCCATGCACCACCAGGCCAGCTGTTCGCATACCGTGTTGCTATGAATACAGTAATCCCTCGCTATATCGCGCTTCGACTTTCGCGGCTTCACTCTATTGCGGATTTTAAATGTAAGCATATCTAAATATATATCACGGATTTTTCGCTGGTTCGCGGATTTCTGCGGACAATGGGTCTTTTAATTTATAGTACATGCTTCCTCAGTTTGTTTGCCCAGTTGATTTCATACAAGGGACGCTATTGGCGGATGGCTTAGAAGCTACCCAATCAGAGCATGTATTACTTATTAAATAAAACTCCTCAATGATATACGATGTGCTTCCCGCGCGGTACTTGATTGTTTGCTTTTCTCTGTCTCTTTCACTCTCTCTGCGCCTGACGGAGGGGGTGTGAGCAGAGGGGCTGTTTGCCTAGAGGATACGGACGCTTCTCTACAAAATGCCGCTTTATCACGATGCTTCGGCATACTTAAAAGCCCAAAAGCACGTATTCATTTTTTGATTGTTTGCTTTTCTCACTCTCTCTCTCTCTCTGACATTCTCTGCTCCTGACACGCATTCTTTGAAGAGAAGATATGTTTGCTTTCTTTTAATTGTGAGAAAGAACTGTCCTCTCTGTCTTGTCATGGAGCACAGTTTAAACGTTTGACTAAAGGGTGTTATTTCATGTCTAGAGGGCTCTAATAATGTTAACAGTGTGGGAGAGTTTATAAGGGCTTAAAATATATAAAAATAACCATACAAACATATGGTTTCTACTTCGCGGATTTTCATCTATCGCGGGGAGTTCTGGAACGCAACCCCCACGATCGAGGAGGGATTACTGTATTGTGAGGAGGGGAGAGCCCTGACATTGTAGGAACTGCTGCCAGGGTCTGTGTGGAGCTGCACAAAGTCAACTGCAGTCAAATAAGGAAAATCAGTTACTTTTAGACCAAAACCAAACTAATAATTCAAAAGCCCTAACCGTAAGGAACAGAGAAATCTCTCCATTTATTTAATCCTCATTTCATGCTGCCATCTTTAATAGAGTTCACCTGATGATGCCATGCATCATGAGGCCATGTGGTCACATGAACCGATTTGTTGTTACGAAAAATAAGGCTACAGTCGCTGAAACATGGTATAAAAAGATGGCACCCACTCTGAAATTGTTCCATTATACTGGGAGATTCACTCAAAAGAGGCCCCGAATATTCTGTAATAACTCTCGCTCGGACGAAGTAATCTGAATGAAACAACGTGCAATGTGCTCCTCAGTATATGGAGCTTCGAACAAGCTGGGATGTCCCTGTGTCGGAGAGATGAGGTAAGCGCCGGACAGTGAGTTAACGGAAGGTTACTTCCAGCAAGATGGAGCAACGTGGCACACATCGCCAACAGAATATTCGGGGCCTCTTTCAAGTGAATCTCCCTGTAGCTTCACCATTATAACAATAAAAACAAAAAGCTTCTTTAAATGGGAAATACTTTTGCATAAAAATATTCCAAATGAATCTTCACTCTAAAAAAAACTAAGAATCACGGCCGGAGCACTGCACAGACTGCTAAACTGAAAGAGAACAGACACGTTACAAGAATGATTGTCGTGCCAAGGAAGAAAAGGCACAAAAACAGTGGGAGTGAAACGTAACCTAAGGTTGTTGCAGAGAATTTGAAATACCTGTACTACTACCACCAAAGCTCAGATGAGCACCGAAGAACAGTCAAAAGCAGCGCAAAGGACGTAAACAAAGTGATTCAAAAAAAAGATTTGCGAGCAAAATATTGAGGTTTTTACTAGGTTATCCACAAACTTGGACAAAACAAAGGTCAAGGGCACCATGTCTCACATGTAATTATTTTTTAAATTATTTTATTAAAAGCAAGTAACATTTCATACAGTCAAATCAAGCTTAGCAGAACTAAATTCAATCCCCACCTAAGAGAACAAAGAAAGCCAACAGCCAGAGTAAAACTTTTAAGACTCAAAGAGGGAAGAGAGTCCTGCTCCACTGACAGACTGAGGAGGTCGTTCCTCCACCACACTATGCGACTCTTCAATTCCACCCTTTGGGGGGGTAAACGTTAACATTATACAAAGTTATTATCTGTTATACCTGCATTTTTATCACTCTTTAATATAATATTGTTTTTTATCAGTATACTGCTGCTGGAGTATGTGAATTTCCCCTTGGGATTAATAAAGTATCTATCTATCTAAACTGGAAATGTTATCGATAAGATCCTGCAAGGCTTTAAAAAAGTTTTGAACAGATCCTCTAAGTGAGAATTTGATATTTTTCCGATTTCAAAATAGAATACAACATCAGTTTTATGTAATTATTTGTGACATCACGTGGTGTGTGGCCCTGGGCTTCACTCTGTAGCAACTTCATAATAACCAAGATACAAACTTCGAGAAAATGGTGACGTCCATGGAATACAAAGTGGCTTTGCAAGAGAATGAAAAAATAAAACTAGCACCATTAATACAACTTAATGCATACAATTAGTATAAATATGGAGTCATTGACCTTGAAAACAGTACAGAAAATAAAAGAAATGCGCAAACAAGTGCCAATCATGACAATGATAAAGAACAAATTTGAAGTGAATGTTGTACTGCCAGCGAACTAAGCAGTGGGAAAAAGTAGAATGAACATCATTTGTATTCTTGCAAAAAAACTCTTGACTTTGAAGACGACTCTCAGCGTTCCTCCTACACCTTTCTTTGGTATCCTAGTGTATCTCAACTGTTCTCTGCCCGTCACTTCCTCTCAGAATCACATTTGACTGATCTACCAAAGCCAAACTGACCAATCAGATTGCTCAGGGGGACCGGACACACACACACACACACACACACACACACACACACACACACACAGATAGTACCTTTTTCATATATAGTAGAAGATTTTATAGGGCATTGCAGGCCAAAAGAAACCAAATTCAGCTGGATTTGAGATAATGCCAGGTATATTCTCCCCGGTGCCAAACAGACATAATGTTATTTATTTGATGTAGACATTCAGTGAAGGGACAGAGCAAAGTTTGTGTTTTGATTTAGGGACAAAACTGGCAAAAGTGACATAACCAGTCTTGTTTCTGTTTCTCTTTCAGCTGAAACCAGGGCTCCATTTTGTTTGTGGGCCCAAGTCAGGTAAACGTTCTAACAGGGACAGCTGAAAAGGAGTAGCAACTTCTAAATACAGGCAATGTGATCTGAGCCGTAGCGTAAAGTTTATTTACAAATAATGTCAGAAAATGCATTTCTTACAAGACCCATGATTAGGTAGAAATGTGGTCGAGTTAATGTGGCCCCCATACAAACCAGGGCGGATGACCTCTTGTGGTCCAGGGGAGCCATAATCTCTCTCTCGGTCCTTCTCAGCGTCCCGGCTGGACACAGCACAATATCAAGTTCAAAACACAAGTCGAAAAATTCAAAGTTGTGGAAACAAAAGCAAGGCTGATTACCAGAAAAGAATTCAACATAAAGAGAATCAACACTGTGCACATTGTAATCTTTAAGCTGTCGCTCCTGTGACATTACATATGGCTCTCTCTCCCAGTGCTTTCTGGGAATGATTGTCATGGAAACCATAATACTAAGTGCTATGCTGAAAAATGTCAGATCAATAAAAAATTCTAACTGTTCCCAGCAGACTTCTATGCACAAATTAATATCAGAAATGAATTCTCTATGTAGAAAAAAAAACAAAATGAATCCATGAAGGTCAAAATAGGACTCTACAACATCTACAAAAATTTAAAGTGAAACTTCTGTCAACTGACATCAACCTGAGTTTTAAAAGTCCCTAAAATCTTATTGTCTACCACATTACTTGGTATCTTTTCCCAAATATCCGTCTGTTTGCCAAGGCTCATGTCGATGAACTCCTGCCATGGTAGAATGTTTTAGAGCAGGGGTCTCCAACTCCGCTCCTAGAGCACTTACTGTGGCCGCAGGCTTTCATTCTAACCCTTTTTGTATTCGGTGTCCAATTTAGTGCTGTTAACTTCTTTTTTCTTTCATTTTAATTGATTTGTGTTTTTTAAGATTCTATCCTCTGAATTGCTTCATTTTTTCCTTTAAATGGCACCAAAACAGAAATGAGATGCGAAGGAAGCCAGTCAGGCCATCAAACTCTAACCATTTTCACTCCATTCAGCTTCTTAATTAGAAGCTGATACTTGTTGTTAATTAAACAAGTTATTTAATTTCATGGCCTGTTGCTGGTCTCATTCTGTCATAGCAGACATTTTCTAAAATGTTTTTTACTAAGAAGAGCATCAGAATGTTTTGGTGACCTGAGCAGATCAGCCTTACTGAGACCTTCACCTTTCTTTATTTTCAGATATTGTGTGCTGGTCACGTGTTGGCTCGTTTTGTAGCTCATAATCGATTGGATGCTAATTAAGGAAAACAAATAATTAAGGGGTCTAAATCTTAAAAAGCAAGTCAATGAAAATGAAACTAATTAGCAGCAAAAACTGGACATTAATTAAGAAAATGGTTAGTATACCCCTTCAGTAACCTTGGCAGAAATAATCAGACAAGAGAAATATGGTACAAAAGGATACGTAAATATCCCTATTTAAAGAATATATAAAAAATAAAGAATATATAAGCGCAGAGCAGCAATTAAAATTTTTAATTGCATGATTGTCTGTGATTAATCACGGTAAGTCGCCGACAATCAGAACAATCACATTGTTATGTGCAAAATTCAATAATTAAACTCAAAAGCAGTGTATTGCGTGTATTTGGTTTGCAAACACTTTAAACAAACAATATGCTTTTTAACAGCAATATTCCCTTTACATAGTAGCAGTTCAAATATTTCTTGTAAATCTCAACTTAAACATTAATGTAATCAAATCAAATATAAAACCAAAGCTATTTGCCACTGCCAGGGCATTAACGTTTATCTAGTTTGTTATAGAAACACAAGTTACCCTCAGAGTCCAGAGCCACGATCACAACATTATAACAGGCACCTTCGAGCACAGCAAGTTAATATTTCTAAATCTGTTTCAGGAGAAACATTTTCTTTTATCAGGGAGCAGCATAAACAGTTTATGTTCAGTAGCAACTCTTTGAGGACTAATATTTTTCCAAAAAACTCGCACAAAGCAATAGTTTCACACATAAAACGTCTGTTGCTGCCTGCTGTCGGCGCCTGTTTGCAGTTTGTGAACCCAGCAGCTTTGCGGGGGGACGGCTCGACTGCCAGCAGGCATGCATGGCTGTCTTTGTGAGACGCAATATGGTTTGAACCTCCTGTCATCGCAAGTCTCTGTCCTCCCAGGCGAACACTGCCATCGGTGCATCAGCTACATGAACGTGTTCAGCACTACGATCAGCTGGGGACCGATCAGCTGATGCCAGTACCTCACTTTCGTTTTTGATCTCCATCTCCAGATTACTTGCATCAAAATTGGAGTCCGACAAATCAGAGTCCGATTCAGCAATCGATAATACGAAAAAAGTTATCCACGGATTATTTTGCTTTGAGCGTTCACTTCGGTATCTCTCAACGTGCCATTTTAGAAACTATTTGCTCTTCGCTACTCATGCACGTGCAGTGAATTGAGGTCAAATCAACAAAGCTAACTTTCCATCTACCTAAAGCGTATCAAAAAATTATATATATATATATATATATACACACACACACACTAGCTGTGTAAGCCGATGCTGTAAAAAGCCTGGGCTCCTAGAAGCTATTGAAATCATCAGAGAAAAAATTGAAATGCAGAATCGGTGGTTTCGTTTTGCGGACGCGCTCGCCCCTCTTGTCTATCAGTGGCTAACCGAGTTTCTCTCTTCTCTCTTGTTTCTCTTTCGTCTGCGTTTTCACTTTGGCGACGGAGACGCTTTCTTTCTTTCACCTTCATGCTGTAGCTTCGTATGTCTTTCTTTGTCCAACTCATTAACTTGGGGCTGCCTTGCCGGTTATCTCCACATTGCATGAAATCATCAGATTACAAAATTTTCTCGGCCATCACTGCAAACTACATGGGGTAAGTAATGCACAGAATAATATCATTTTTAGTAGAGTATTCCTTTAAGGTTTAGCTCAGGTGGTTCCACTTAGGCGGGTGTGTTGTCGTTGGGCAGTCATTTGTTTGATTTCCTTCCCATGACATCTTCTTATGCTCATTTTCAGCTCACAAGGTACAATTCCCTGATTTTCTCCTTAATTTTTTATTCTGGTTTATGTTCTAGGTTTAAGATACGGTTTTCCTAATTATGCACCTGCAAGTATTTTTGTTATATAAACAGTCTAATAAACTCTAATAAATGATTGAGCCATCTTAAATATTCACACATTTTGAGGCTTTCCCTGCCTTTTCCATTTTGACACCTACTGATCATAAGACAGCAGTATTGCTACTTTCAGACATTGATTTCTGCCGCTGTGTTATAAATCTGTTGAGCAAAAAACAAACAACACAGTAGTATTCTGTTGTGACGAGTAAAGACAGCCCACAATAACTGCATATTTACTTATGTTAAGTGCATTTGCTTCCTTCATGTATTATAATCTGCAGATTTATTTATGAATTTCAACCAGTTTTATTGCATGAAATCAAATAAAATCTCCAAAGTGAGAGGCTGATCCTATACTTGTCAGATCTTTCTTGGTGTTATGAACTAGAAGTACACAAGTCAAGTACCACCAGCTAGTCCTGGATCTTAATTAATAGGCCACCAGGCACCCCTGGGCAGCCAGACCCCAAACTCTAGAGACAGGCATGTAAGCTGCACAGGCCCAAAAAAGAACACTGGCTTTAAACATTCCAGAAACACTTTTTAATGTCCCCAAAACATAAAAATGCCCTTCAATGGAGAGAACCCTTAAAAAGTTTGGCTTAAAGTACAAGGCCAGCAAATAATCTTTATAAATTAGGAATTCACAGCAATCAGAAAAGAGAGCAGAAATGGGAAACGAGGCAAAATAAGGGAAAAGAGGTATGAGGGCGGCACGGTGGCGCAGTGGTAGCACTGCTGCCTATCAGTTAGGCGATCAGGGTTCGCTTCCTGGGTCCTCCTCCCTGCTTAATTTTGCATGTTCACCCCGTGTCTGTGTGGGTTTCCTCCGGGTGCTCCGGTTCCCACAGTCCAAAGACATGCAGGTTAGATGCATTGGCGATCCTAAATTGTCCTTAGTGTGTGCTTGGTGTGCGTGTGTGTGGGCCCTGTGGTGGGCTGGGATTGGCTCCAGCAGACCCCTGTGACCCTGTAGTTAGGATATAGCGGGTTAGATAATGGATGGATGGAGGTTTGTCTGACAAGGGTATCGAATGCAAGTGGGTCCAAATGTGAAATTCAAAAACAAAATCCATGAAATAAAAGCGTAACACCACAAAGAATATAAAAAAAATAAATAAAAACCATAAAATTCAACAATCCTCACTATCCGCACTATTATCAGCCTTTCTCCATTAATGTCAAAGAACCTCTGAGGGACTCACTGCCCAGCCTGAAATCAATAGGCTGAGGGGGTTCCCTTACTAGTGATGTAATGGAGGCTCCGCCCCTTGGGGTTCCACCCACAGAAAACAGGGAATGTACCATTTAAGAACATATACACACAACACATAAATATTAAATAAATAAGAATAACAATTTTAGCAAAAATCACACAAATCACAATAAAAGGGAAGATAAACGTAAGCCAGGAACAAACCCTAGCTATAATATAACACTTGGCAGCCTCCCAAATTGGGCTTAGCTGTAGGTCAGTGATCTCTGAATCTTGCAAGCAGGGAAAGACACTCCATGAAATGCTCAGTCATGTGTTTGTGTGTGCATGCATGCAAGTGTCACTTCCTCTCTCTTGTGACTTTCTAATCCATCTCAGGCCCTTCTTCTCTGCCGGCAATCAGTTTGCTCGCTTCTTCCATAGTGGCAAACAAATGTTGGTTTGAAGGTCCCCTTTCAATCCCCCCCTACCAAGAGACATGCAGAGAAAACCCATAGGCCTCCCAAATCTTTTAAAGCTCTGGATGAACCTCCAGCTACTGTGTGTCTGCGTGTCACTACAGAGCCATTTCTCAAAATGGTGCCACTCTGCACCGCCCTGTTTGATACTGGTAAGTGCCATTTCAACTATTTACACCATTCCCGATAGTTATAAATAGTTAGCAAAAGAAAAATCCTTTGACTAATGTCTGCTCCCTCCTTGATGTGGCATATCACAGCACCCTGATATTTTGGCAGCATTTTCAATAAATCAGATTTCTTTGATCTTTTATGCCATTTGTTAAAGACCCAAGGTATGTGTAAATTAGTGTCGCCTTATTCTTTAAGGTTTCTTTCTTTGTTCACAAATTGTTTTAACAGGAGACATCATCTGAAGACGAGCCTCTAACAGACGCTCAGGATTCTGCCATCAGAAGTCAGATGTTGCAGGCCCTCTTATCCCTGCTTGACAGTGCGGCCATGCTGGGACTAGGACCAGCCCTTAAGGAGTTCTTCTTGGATGCGCCTGATTTCTTGATGCATAAAATGGAACCAGGAGGAAAAAGGTAGAGGGAGGATGAAACATTCAGGAGGGGGCTTGACATGCAGAAGTTTGTTATTTCATGTATTACTCAAAGTCCTTTCATTCGCTTAACAACAACATTTTAGAGAAATTTCATTAGCACAATCTCATAACCCATTTAGATGCTGTTTTTCCTTAATTATGGGAGTCGCATGAAATTTGATTTGTTTTCTGATTTCATGTGAAAACGTAGAAGTAATCCAAAGTGGAGAGGACAACCAATGATTTAAGAAATGAATTAACTGACTTACTGATGGAAATCTTGATGTGGCACAGTGGCTTGATAGTTTTGCTTTCACATTTAATGTGGTCCACCATAAGTTAAAAATCCAAATGGACTTTTATACACTCCTGGGTCAGAGTGATACACACACACACACACACACACACACACACACACGCACACACATATATAGCACTAGCTGTGTATGCCCGTGCTGTGCTGTAAAAAGCCCAGGCTCCTAGAAATTACAGAAATCGTCAGAAAAAAACGTGAAATGCAGAGTCGTCGGTTTCGTTTTGCGGACGTACTTGCCCCCCTTGTCTATCAGCGGCTAAGCGAGTTTCTCTCTCCTCAGAGGTTTCATTTTGCCGATGTGCTTGTCTCGCTTGTATATTAGCGGCAAAGCGAGTTTGTCTTTCGTCGGCGATTTCACCTTTCTTTCAGCTTCATGCTGTAGCCTTGTACTTCCTTCTTCTTCCAACTCATTCACTTGGGGCAGCTTTGCCGGCTCTTTTGAGTTTTGTGCTGTAGCCTCTCACTTCCGGGCCGGACAAACACACACACACACACACACTTCCACACGTAGAAATGTATACAGTATATAATCTATTTTGATTTTGCACATATACACACATCCTAAAATCAGCATATCTCAATGTTTTGAACATCATGGATTCAGAATATCAAATTAACTAGACAGCAAATGACGATGCCAAATTGGGGACTCATTGCTAGGACATGGCACCCCGGCATGACCTCATCATGACATCGTTAGCAGAATGTTTTAAAAGCTTCCTTCTGCCACATGTACCTGGCCATTTAAGATTGGATCCACAAACAAAAATTAAACTTTTGGTTCACTTGAACGTGTGGGTTACGACTATTTTTTCTGCCCTCTGATTGCAGTTTACGTCTTGTGTTTTTAACATTGTTGAATCCGATTCACGTTTTCCTTATGGCTAATGCCTTGTTGGCGACTCGTTGCTAGGACCTCATGGCCCATTGCCGGGAGGTTGCGTGTCATGACGTCACTAGCGCAACATTTTAAAAGCTGCCTTCCACCACATGTACCTGGCCATCCAAGACTGGATTTAACAACAAAAATAAAACCTTTGCGTCATTTCCTATTGTAGTTTTTTAGTTTACAGAGTATGACTATTTTGCCTGCGCCCTGATTACGATTTATGTCTTTTGTTTTTCAGCTTTGATTATGTGTACTGTTTTTGACTTACGACTTAACACTTTGTTCTTTGACTATGTTTCTATGTTTCTATGTTTCATGTCCTGGGCTTTGTTTGTTTTTATTATAGTATTCCTGATTACGGCCCCTGCGTGAATTCTGACATCTCCATTCCGTCTTCTGAATCCACTCTTAAAACTGTTGTTGCCTTGTGCAAGCAGTGCAAACATCTTTGTGATATGCAACATTTAGAGAGGTGCAGCAACTTCCTGGTCATCCGCCATTTCCTGCTGATAGAAATCATATTTTAGCTTAATAGCCTCCTTAGCATTAGACCCAAACGTGACCCGGACGTTAAAAGAGTTAGTCTCCAGTGTCACTCGGCCAACGTCTTGTGCAAGTGTTAAAACCGAGAATTACTTGGGCTGTAAAACTGCTGTCAGTGCTGCCATTCTTTAGAGAAATTATGTCTGAGTGTAGGTTTTCACTAATTATGAAATATCTGCACTTTACCAACAATGAAGACTTTGATTAGAATTCAAATTTGGGTGATATACCAGGCCATTGTAGCAAACTTTTGAAGTGTTTACATTCCAGACCACGATGTCCTAATCAGTGAAAGTCTCGTGGCTTTTGAGGGCAGACTGTCATGGGTACAGTACGTCACGTCAAAAAAGGCAAGATTTGACATAAAGCTTTATGAGCTTCGAGGATCTAAAATGGGATACATTTGGAATTCGGTTCCATACACTGGGAAAGGGACATTGTTTTATCCAAAATACAATCAGTATGCCGTTGATATGTCATCGGTGCTGACTTTGATAGATGCTCTGCTGGATCAAGGTTACTGTGCAACCGTGGACAATTTTTATACTTTGCCAGAGCTATTTGACATCTTGCTGCAAAGAAAGACTGACACATATGGAACAATGCATCCTAACTGGCATGCCTGAAGACTTTGGCAGAGCTAAATTACAGCAAGGTGTGGTAGTAGCTTGGCAAAAGGGTAAAGTGGTTGCACTAAAATAGAAGGACAAGAAAGATGTTTGTCGTCTTAGTACTGTACATAATGCAGCTACAGTTACTGTACAGGCAAAAGATAACAAGCAGGTTACAGAGCCTTGTGCTATGGTCCACTACAATAGCGCAATGGGCGACGTAGATCGTGTGGATTAAGAATTGACTTTCTATCTCATGTGGAGGCAACAAAAGAAATACTACAGATATTTCGTCATCTGGTGGAAGAGTGCATTTGGAATGCATTCGTGTTATACAAACAACGCTGGCAACACTATATATCATGCAGACTTTAGATGACAGCTTGTAGTACAACTCATTGCCTCACCACACTACCACTAAACAGATGTGGTTAACCCAGCACAATCCAGTAGACATTTTATTTATTATATACCCTCCAACAGGAAAAAAAACAACAGAATCCTACTTGTACCTGTGAAGTGTTCTGTTTAAAAACTGATGAATCGGTAAAGAAAATCCAATACAAAACACGCTATTATTGTCCCGACTGTGACGTTGGATTGTGTCTTTCACCGTGCCTTGCAATTTACCACACAGAGTACTCATTTTGAGATTAAATACTATTTTGACATCATTAGTTGAATTATTATTACTGCTATTATTTTTTTTATTATTGTTCATTTCATATTATTTTTATTCATCATTACTATTATTATTTGTATTGTTATACTTTTAAGATTTAAAAAAATATAATTTTTCACATCAAAAAGAATGCAATGATTTTTCCATGTCTTTTTTGGAATAAAATGCAAGGAGGTTAAATACACTTCACGACGATTATGACAATGTTGCTTCATTTATTTTAATCATGTTGAACGCTTCACTCATTCCTGTACTGATTCAGTGTGAAGCAGTGAAATGTTTTATGAAATGGATCAGAAGGTTTAACGTCGTCAAGAGTTCACGGCAGGGTTATTACCAAAGAAAGCAAAGAAACCAAATCAAAGGTCTAAAGGAACAAAGCAGGTTTGAATACTGGGAATGCTTTTAATTTTTAAAAGTTTTAATCCAAAAGTTTTTGAGTTTTTATCCAAAACTCAGATACTCGAGGGATGCGAGTGCTGACCTTAATGTGGTTAATCCAGAGACGTTATACACAGTGCAGTCCCAGTGCAATCTGGGAAAAACCGACATGGTAAACAAAACATAAAGTACAGAAAATAGTGACACTCAAAATAATACAAAATGGCATCACAAAATAATGATAAATAATTGTAACTTTGTCAGAACGCCTTAGGTAATAGTAATCCTTGGGTTCCAAAGCCCCAAAATGGATGGACCTAAACCTTCATCCAGGAAAACTAACAATGAAGTAACGAAAATGGATGATCACGACAATTTCATATGCTTTGATCTTTTTAATAATGGGTTAAATGGGAAGAGGCTTTATGACATAATGTGGGATGAAAATCCAATAAAAATATGCAAACCGAAGTGAAGAGGCACGATGTTCAGGTAGAGAAGCCAAACAAGAAGGATATAATGCTAAATTTAAGATCTGCCATTGCCTGTCTGTACACTTTTTCTATATAGTATGTATGCAGAAAACTTTAGTCAAGTAAAGTTATTTAGAAATTAATATAAATAAGTAACCTTTATTATTTGCTTATGTATCAGATCATCATGGTTCTTAGATGAGGAGGAGGAGGAAGAGGAAAAGAAGGAAAATTATGAGGAGCAGGAGGAGAAGGAGAGGCAGTTAGAAAAAGAGGAGAGGAAGAAGGAGGAGAAAGAGAAGGAGCAGGAGAATGTGGTGCATGAGTGTGAGCAGGAGGAAGAGCAGAAAGAGCAAGAAAAACAGGAGGAGGGTCAGCAGGAAATGGAGAAACAGCAGGAAGAGAAAAAAAAGGTTGAAAGTCAGGTGGGAGAGCAGTGGGAGGTGGAGGATCAGAAAGTGGAGGACACTGAGGTGCAGCATCAAGTGAAGGAAGCGCACAAGGAGAAAGAGGATGACCAGAAAGAGAAGGAGGAGGAGAAGGAAAAGGAAAAGAAGGAGGAGAAGGAAAATAAGAAGGAGCAGGTGGAGGAAAAGGAGCAGGTGGAGGAGAGGGAGAAGGAAAAGACAGAGAAGGTGGAGGAGAAGGAGAAGATGGAGGAGAAGGTGGAGAAGGAGAAAAAGGAAAAGAAGGAGCAGGTGGATGAGAAGGAGAAGGAAAAGAAGGAGCAGGTGGAGGAGAAGGAGAAGGAAAAGAAGGAGAAGGAGAAGGAGAAGGAGGCATCTGCCTGTTAATATCGAATGTGTTTCCTTGAAGAGTTTGTTGTTTTTAAACTTAAGTGTTCTTTTGGACTATTGATATTTTACTGTATAGGTAATTGATTTCTTATGCTAAATCTCAAACATTTTTACATTCTCATAGATGATTGTCTAATAATCCAAACTATAAGAACATAAACTGGATTTTAAGGTTGTATTTAATTGACTGATAAAACGCAGACCAGATTTATTCGTAAACAGAACATGCTATGTAGACAATCATCTGCTTAGTATCAACCTTCCAGTGGACATTTTTCAGAGCCTTTTGTTCATTGTTATGTGTAAAAAGTGATATTCTAAAGAGGATGATAAATGGAGCCTGGCCAGTTTTCAACAGAGAGCTGAAACAAATGGCGATTGAAAATAAGCAGTGACAGTAAAGCGCATCCCTTCTGCTTCGGGATGACTAAATGTCTAATGAGGGCACAAGCACTTCCAGTCGAAAGTTTGGACACACACAGAAGTCCACCACAGAGAGAGGGCCAGGAGGCTGACCACAACACGCTTTTCCTGTCGTCTTCTGTCCAATGTCTGTGTTCCTTTGCCCCTTTTTTGAAACTCAGCATTCCTGGAGTCGTCTTTTCTCTGTTGCAGATGGCACTGGTGTTTCACTTGTATTTAAGGAGGAAGCCAACTGGGGACCTGTAAGGCGTTTGTTTCTCACACTGCAGACTCTGGTGTCCTCATCCTCCTATGCAGTTGCGTATCACGGCCTTAGCCCATCTTTTTCTATCCTGGTTAGATCCAGAAACTGAAGACCGTAACAGACACCTTTGTATGAAAGCCTCCGTTTCCTGACAATCTGTCACATGAAGTAACCTTCATTCAGCATAAAAATAATAATTTTGTGATAAAGCTGTTCCTTTTTGGCCAGTGCCAGTACCTTGTAACACAAGTGAACAACAGAATAACCGGTTTCTGTGGTCCTAATACAACTAGGAAAGCTTCTCTGATAACCAATTAGAATTTAAAATGGCTAATTTAATGGTAAGCTAAGGATGCAGGCCATTAGAACACTGAAGGAATGGCTGTTGCAAATGAGCTTTGTGGTCATATTTGATTTGAAAAAATCAAAAATCTGTCATCTCAAGCAGCCATTAACAGCACTAGTAATGTATTGACTGGTATCTTAATAAAAACTGTCCCAATTTGAATGAAAAAAAATTCCTGGGTGTGTCCAAACTTTTTAGTGCTCTGTGCGATCTGCTTGCCGTTTTTGTGCAGTGCTGCATGTTCTCCTTTCTAGGGAGCTGTCCCTTTTTTTGATCATTTACTGTGGAGTCAATGTGTCGCTGTGTCTGCTTCAGGCCGCCTCTGAATGTAGGTCTGTCAGCTGCTAACACTGATGGGATGGCACAGACAAACAAGAACAACTGTAATCTGCGCTCACGATGGGCATCAGGCTGACTTGTTCTCAACTGTGAGCTGCATCAGCCGAGTGCAGCCTTGTCAATTCCTCTCGGTCAGTCTAAACATCGGAAAACCACCTGACCAGTCAGTTGTATGGTACTTGGGTTAGCCTTCCAAGTTTAAAATGAAATAATCAACATACCTTTAAAGCATAGGAATTTTTTTCTCCATCTTGAATGGCATACACTTCAAAACAAACAAGCTGACGTTTAAGAAGTTACCTGGATGATCGTGATTTATTCAAGCAAGGCCTATAGGAATATAGGAAGTATTCAACCCTTTGGAAGCTTTCACGTTTTATTGTTATACAATATTGAATCACAGTGGATTTAATTTGTTTTTTTTTTATATTTGTAATTAATTTAGACCACTTTGCAGAGATCTGTTTTCATTTTGACATTAAAGAGTCTTTCACAAGAAAGCCAAATTAAATCCACTGGGATCCAATATTGTATAACAAAATATGGAAATGTGCAAGGATACCTTTTACAGACACAATGTTGTAATTCTGTGTTTATTTTGGTTATTATATCGCTATAGTTTGCTGATATTTACAGAAAGGACTACTTTTCAATAAATATGTTCTTAACTTTTTATAGAGTTGTGTAAGAACTGTCTGTGGATATAGTTAAGTGAATGCCAGTGAAGAGTATTTGGGTCATCAGGCCTGCAAGTGAAAAGCTAACATTGTATAAAAATGAGGGAGCACTATACTAAAAAATAAGGAAAAAAAACAATCGTCTTTAGAAAATAAAGAAAAAAAAAAGACTAAAGGTTAAATGGTCCTGTACATAGCACAGTAATAATGTATGGTCGCCAGACAGTAATAGCATGATTTGAAATTTATTTTAATCATAAATGGGATGATTTTTGTGCAGGATCCAAGTAACGTAACTGTAATATTAGCTGCTTGTTTGGATCAAGAAGGTGTGTGTGTCTCTATAGCAAAGAATAAAATTGTTTTCCATTGGCAGATCAGAAGATATTTCTGCAAATGTTAAGGCCCCGAAGCTCCTCCCGCACTATAAAATGGAAGATCTAGGGCTGGTTCCCCGGCCTACCCAGCCCATTAATTTGCCAAAAGTGGACATACTTTCTAAAACTTCAAGGAACGGAATGGCTAAACATCTAACTCCTCTCCACAAACAGGTACGTACACTTGTTCTTTGTTTATGCTGCAGTTATGAAGTAGAAAGGTGATATTGTTTTATCGTACAGTTAAACCTCAATTATCCGTCATTCGATTAATATTACACACCCTAATGCCGACCTATTACTGTACTACTACTGACATGCTTGTGCTAGTGTGTAGTTTTCTTCCCCAGCACCACGTCATGCCGCATTTTGAAATCAGTGTCAGTTACGTACCTTCAGTTTTAATAGCGTTTTGTAGCTTTTCTTCATCGTTATGGCTGATAAACGTATGCATGTGGCGTTGGAATTGTCATAAAAATTGAAATTATTAAACATTTATGAAACGACAAAACTGCTTCAAGTATTGCTTCAGTTTATGGAGTAGGAGGAATAACAGTGAACGATATAAAGCGTGAAGCTGATAAGATTGCTAAACATTTCGAAAATGGTAACCACTGACGGTAATGTTGTTCTATAGTAACATGAATGTTCTTCCGTTACTGTTCTTTTCTTTTTAAATTCTGTTATATTATGTTTTGTTAATATATTGGGGATGGTCTATGCAGGAGCAGAAAAGGTGCAATGAATGCTGTAAGTCAGGGGTCCTCAATCACGGTCCTGGAGGGCCGCAGTGGCTGCAGGTTTTTGCTCCAACCCAGTTGCTTAATAAGAGGCCCTTATTGCGCAAGTAACACTTGTGCTTCAGTTTAGTTGCCTCGCTCGTTAAGATTTTGAACCCTTATTGCTTATTTTAGTCTTAATTGCTCCTAATTAGCAATAACATGCAAATGACAAAAGAGAGCAGCATGTCTCCATTTAGCTTGTTACCATTTACACCTGTGTGTATTTATCATGCACTACTGGGTTTAATTAAATACTTGGAAGGAAAGTGAAGAGAAAAAAGTGAAGGACTGAGAATTAGTCCTGCATTTTAGCCTTCAGATCATTTGGATGAGATCATTAGAAAGGAGAAGATAATCTAGAATATGAGAATGAGCTGACATAGCAGAGTTAAAGCACTAAGAAGCCAGGAAATTAAATTATTGGCAAGGACTGCTTTCTAATTAAGCAACCGGGTTACAACAAAAACCTGCAGCCACTGCGGCCCTCCAGGACTGGGATTGAGGAACCCTGCTGTAAGTGATGGCACTGGATGAAGGGCTTCTGCTCTGTAAGGGGACGACGTGCCTCTTAGGAGACGAGTGACAGGAGAAGTTAGGAGGAGAAGGAAGTTGTGGCAGAAGGTCGTTTTAAGGAGGGAGTCAGGAATCAATATGCAGGAGTGTTTGTGCTACTGAGAAAAAAGGAACGCGAGTGGCAGGAGATAAACTTCTTTCATTGTTTTGGAGGTGTGCTTTGTAACCCAGATAACAGAGTATAAGACAGGGCACCATTTGTTACGGAAAGAAGACTCCCAAGTAAATGTAGAAAACTCCAGCATCTCTGAGTTGCATTTGCTTATTACTCTAGTTATTACAATATTATATTTCAATATTATATAAATTAATCTTATTAATACTGTGTTTTGTTAATATAAGCAAGCTCCTGTCAATCATAAATAATCCACTGCATCCACTTAACAGTGTCATCTCCAGACAGAGGAGTAGCTCCACTGACAGACTTTTGCCACTGTCCTGCTCCACTGACAGACTAAAGAGATCGTTCCTCTCCCACACTATGCGACTCTTCAATTCCACCCGGGGGAGTAAATGCTAACATTAATTTTATTTAAATTTTTTTCATTTTTATTACTATTTAATTTAATATTGTTTCTTTGTATCAGTATACTGCTGCTGGATTATGTGAATTTCCCCTTGGGATTAATAAAGTATCTATCTATCTATCTATAGTTTTTTTGTAAATAAATATGACTATTCATTAATCTACTGTATATCATTTTTAAAGTAGCTGTTCTGTTATCCATCTTTTTTCTTATCCGTTACGGCCTCGGTCCCAGCCTCTGATGGATAATTGAGGTTTTACTGTACATTGAAATTCACTTATCCCGTGTCTGACTTTGCTGATTTCTTCCTTGTGGAGCCATGTCGTTGGTGATGGGCCCCTCAATCTCAATCCACTTGAAAGATTTCCTTATACAGTACTTGATTTGCAGGAGATCAAAGTGGGTGCTGATGGGGGGGTGTTCATAATTTTTGCTTCCTTTAATTCATCTCAAAAATTATTTTTGTTCCTTGATCAATTTTGTATTGGATATTTAAAAAATAAAAACTTGATCACAAAAAAGGCCCCCCAATAAGGGTGCGTGCCCTGTGATGGAATGGCACCCTATCCAAGACGGCTTCATGCCCTGCACCCAGCACCACTCAGAACTGTGTAAATAGGTTTGAAAATGGATGAATGGATTATTCTGAGACAGTTTGTTCATGGATGCTTAAAGCTTTCTGATACGTTCACTTAAGTGTACTGACTCAGAGTGACACAGCAAAGATTTTTAATGATAAGGGTCAGGAGTAGAAATGTAGTCGGGGAGCAAATCCGAAGTCATCAAGATTAAACTGCTAACCAAAAACTGAGGAAACAAAAGCGAGAGCTGAGTTCTAAAATTGGGAAGTTAGATAACACAGTAATAGAGGGATTATCGGCAAACTCAGATGAGAATGTGGCCCCAAGTTCAGAATTTTAAACTCTTTGAATTAATGACATCAGATGTCGGGACCTTCATGACCACACTCTCAACAACAGGGAGCCCCGTTGCAGCAGTGGGGCCCACAAAATAACGGCACCCATATATTGGAAAAGACAGCATTGTAGCATATTGCTATAATTTTTTTTTTACCCTCTCAAAATGTCTCATAGAAAGAAATGTTGTTTTCACAATCCGTGGCTCCCAAACCCCCTAAAATGACTTAGACATGACTTAAAACCGTTCCGGGGAACCAGAAAAACTGCTGATAAGAGTATAAACTTTGTAAAAATATGAAAACAGACATAAATTGTGTGAGATGATATGATGACAGTGTTTGTTTTTTAGGTGCGTTTGCATATAATGTGGAAATTAAAGCACCTATTGTGATAGCCACGTCTGTCTGTCTGTCTGTCCACATGGCACAGCTCAGCACCCAGTGGACCAAGGCTACTGAAGTGTGGCACACCTATTTAATCTTCAAGGAAATTTGTTGAGACAGTTCAGCTTTCTTTCATTGACACATCTCAAACAGGTCGTGTTGTACAATGTACAAACTTCTAAACTTTCAAAATCTCTCATTGAAAAGCACTGGTGAATTTGCAGACTTGTCTGTCTTGACACAGAGAAATATTCCGTGCAACTTGAACTACAAATTAGTTTTCTGTTTCAATTTAACCCTGAGAACAGTTACATCAGCTGTACCCTTTTTGTGTTTTTTTCTTTTACCCATCAGATGGATGCTCAGATCCCAAGTCCAAGTGAGTCAAAACACTGCAGGAAATGCAAACTCAATCCACTTGTACAGAAACACACACACACACACAAGTATTCTATGTAAAAATGAATGGAAGAAAAAAGAATTGCTGCAAGTCCAACTACTCAATAAACATACACTGGAGTAACTCGTCCTCGGCACTTACATTACTGTATAGACATCTCACAGCTGCATTATCTGCTCATTAATATTGTAAAGAGCAGACGTTATCAACCAGCAGCTACAAGGTGTTTGAACTAATTAATCACACATGAAGGTGCAGCCCCCCTAAGTGATATAAAGATAGCATGGGGTTAGAAGGGGAACTACAGTTTATATATGGGTTGAAGATCAGAGCCATGGGGAGCAGAACAAGGCCCACACCGCGGTGTGTGAAGAGCTGAGTGTCGCAGCCAGCAAGGATGGAGCAGAACTGTAGCCTGTGCCGCTAAAACAGCTGCTTAGTGGAATAACATGTGACAAGGAGTCGGGGTTACAGCCTGAAGGGCCGCTTTGTCTTCTGTGCATTTTGAGACTGAGATTACAATCATTAAATGTCATCTTTTAGTGTTCATGTTATTCAATAAATCCGTCCCTTTCTAGGTTGTTAGTTAATTTAGACAGCTTTACTGAATTACTGTGTTTTAACTAATGGCTAGATGGGGAACTTATGAAAGCGACTGAGCCACCACACGCCCATCTGTGCTCCATTTTTAACTACATGACATTGTAAACATAAATGTGAAGGAACTAAACAATGAACAATGTGCCAACTTTCAAATCAGTTAATTAAGTCTTAAATGTTGGGCCATGCGCTTTCTAACTTTTTTTTTTATTTTTATTTTGTTATTTGTTCCAGCAAGCTGCTCTTTCAGACAAGTCTCTTGAAGGAAGGCCTGCAGGTTTCTTGCCACAGATCAAAATGGCGCTTACATCTTCTACAGCACAGACCTGACAGAAACACTGGAAGAAAAGCACATGCCAGTCATACCCAGAGAAGGACTCCTGTATGCCCATCACACCGAGAAAAAAGGCAGTTACGCCCAGACTCTCCTGTACTGTATACCACTTCAACAATGACTCCTATGTACCAATTACATCTAGAAAAAGAGACATCTGCCTGTTATGAGAAATGTATGTCCACACAAAGACTCCTGCATGCCCCTTAAAGACTAATGTGTGCCCATTGTACTATACTCAATCAGTACAAAATTATATTTTTGTGTAACATTAAAATGATTAAGATCTCCAAAGTATATCATTGGCCCCATAAGTCAGTAAAGCCAACACAAACCCATACAAATGTCCAACGCATACAGCAGTGAGGCAAATACACAAGAAAGCCCATCTTGTCTCCCCAGTAAGTTAACAGATGCTGTTTTTAACCGTTTTGTATATATGTGACTGAACAGACATTGGCTGGCATGGCGACACGACTGCTACAGCTGTGTCATCATAGCAGTTAATTCATCTTTGGCTGCATGTTCTCTCAGTATCAGAGGAACCTCATTTTCTTCCTACATCCATAACACATGATGTGATGTTGTTTTCTTTTCTTTCTTGGAGTGTATCCATTTCTGTGCTCTTCAATAAACTAGTGTGCCATTCAAGGTGTGTTCCTTCTTTGTGTATGATGCCACCAAGCTTATGAACAAATAAACTAAAGTATCACCAAATATCATTTTAGAGTTTAGATCATGTCTGTTTTTCAGAATAAGGCTCTTTTGTCGAAATGACATTTTAGTGCAATCAATTAGAACAATTGTCACCAATGTAAAGATTATGACAAATACATTCAAATTATACAGGGTGGTGCACAGTAGGTAAGGAGCCGCACCCTGGTTTTAGGAGCAGCAGACATAACTGAGTCAAGCTAACGGGAAATCCACAGCAGATTTTGTTAGTCTCTGGAGGGAAGACATACTGAACTCAGGAGAAGAGCATATTTCAATACTGGAGCAATACAGTGGTAGATAGATAAGATAGGCAGACAGACAGACAGACAGACAGGAAAGGCACTATATGATAGATAGATATGAAATGCACTATAGATAGATAGATAGATGAAAGCCACTATATAATAAACAGATAGAGCTTTGTTTATCCCCAGAGGGAAATTTGGCTTTTTACAGAAGCTCTTTAAATATATACTGTACATATACATACACACTTTGGACTGAACACACACCAAAACAACTAAAAAGGAAGTAAATTTAAAAAGAAATAAAAACTTCTGACTTGGCAACCCCAGTCCCAGTGTGACATTATGCATTGCTGTTTGTATAAAGGAGCCCCCATAGTGATTCTTGACACACTTCTGCCGAATGAATCGTTGGCTAAAAGTCCTCAGTGCTACTTTGTGATTACATACTATAAACAGGAAGGCATTATCATAGCCAATAAAAATATATAATTAAACGTAATAATTTTATACAATAGGGGGCTTCGCTTCCAGGTACACACTTTTAAGATTTTTTTTCTTTGAATTGTTGCCATTTCATTAGTTTAACTTTTATTTCAGAACTTCAGTAAAAACAATATTTGGAATCTTTTTAATCCCAATATGCTGAATCTTTTAAATGAGGTCAGTGAGACACGTGTTTAATGACTTTGTACCATAATTCAGGATAGGTTCCTCTGTTTGGAATTTCAGCACAGACAAAACGATCTGCATCATCAGCAGTTAATAACCAATAAATGCATGTGAGGTAAACTCCATTTTTGAAATTCTCTGACTTAAACTTCAAAGCCTTACAATATTAACATACTTCTGACATATCACCTGTGTCTATATATTCAGGCTCTATTCACCTTTTTGGTATTTCTCTTGAGTAATAATTTCTCTTTTTTTGCACTAATGTTTTTTTGTTTTTTTCCGATTTCTTTGTGGTGGTGGCCTGCGCCACCTCCACCTACTCAAAGCTTCATGATGCTCCAGCAATGATGGACGGATTAAAAGGCAGAAGTCTACGTGACCATCATCATCATCAAGTCCTTCCGTGAAAACCATAAATACAAAGAGGACTGTTTCATTTATGTTAGGTAGAATGCCCAGAGGGGACTGGGCGGTCTCATGGTCTGGAATCCCTACAGATTTTATTTTTTTCGGAGTTTTTTTTTTTGTTTGTTTTTTCTGTCCCCCCTGGCCATTGGACCTTCCTCTTATTCTATGTTAATTAATGTTGACTTATTTTGTTTTCTTATTGTGTCTTTTATTTTTCTATTCTTTATTATGTAAAGCACTTTGAGCTACTGTTTGTATGAAAATGTGCTATATAAATAAATGTTGTTGTAATGTGATGTTTTATTTCTTTGTTTTGACACTGTTGTTTTTTTCTGCTTTCATATTCTGTATCTTGCTCTGCATGTGTTTCGCACCTACGTTTTTTTTTTTGAGTCTTTTGAATTCCAGTTTTCATTTTTTCTAACCTGCTCTGCACGTGTTTGCCCCCCTTGTTTTTTAACCTGTTTATGACGTTTTACTTTGTTTTCTACTCTGTCTTTTATTTCTGACCTCGCTTTGTCCTGCTTTTTTTTCCAATGACACCTGGTCCGTGTTGATTATTTTTCCTTTTTCGAGTAATTTCCGTTTTTGGCGCTACTGCGATCTTTACTTTCTTTTTTTTATACTTTCTAATTTTCCTACTTTCATATTCTTTAACTTTCTCCACATGTGTATTGAGCCAACATTTTTTTTTTTGAGCCTTTCGAATTCCACTGCTTTCATAATCTCTAACCTACCCTGCATGTGTATAGTGCCAATGTCCAGATTGGAGGTGGTTTTTTTCAATTCCACTTGTTCCGGTCTGATTATTACTTGAATTTGCACCAAGATTATTCTTTTTTGCTCTTTTTTCTCTCCAACGCTTTGGAGTCTCTTTTCTCCTCGCTGCTTTCTTCTTCACTTAGTCGTCTACGTTTCATTTATAACATACTGTCCTTAATACGCTTTATATGCGCTGAGAGCCCTGGATCTGTGTGTGCTCAAAGCCAAAACACCACTGAGGTCTTATTTGATATTGGTTGTAAGCAGGGCGTGTCTTGCAAGAATCTCATGTTCTACGTCATCACAAGACGGTCCTGGGTCAATCTCTTGGCACAAAGTCTCATGTTTAAGGTCCCTGCGTGACGCTCCGTGGCCAATCTCTTTCGTCTTGGGGTCTTTTAAGTGTCTTCCGTGATCTTAACATGAAGATCACGTCTCGTCTCCCGTCTTTCTCTCCCAGGATTTTTTCTTTTATAATAGAGAGATGTTATGCAAAAATGCATAGCCAACTTAAATTTTAAGCCTATATTTTAATTTTCTGGGAAAAAATACTTTAAATATTTTACTAAGTATTAGTCAAAGCCTTTTAAAAACAAATAACAGCCTACAATTTGTTTTGGTAGAAAATGTGATTCTAGAAAACAGTTAATGAAAAATAAAACTATGAAAAAATGAGTAGTGCTGCTTACATCACTACACCCTGATCTGCTTAGACGCCATTTTAAGGACTGAATGCCTTCAGTCTAGTCTGTTGGGTCTCATCATGTTTAAGCAAATCTATCATGAGAATCAGGTTTCCAGACAATGACTTAAAATGGATTGAATATTTTGAATTTCTTTTGTTACATCACATTATTAAACCGGTGGTAACTATGAATGTAGGCGTAAATATGGATGAACAGTTGTGATGTCTGCTAATATTTGGGTTATGTGATACCATGAATGAATGAGAGGACTCTTCTTAGCCATTTACTTATGAGGGCACATTCTGGATTCTTCTTACTCATATATTATCACATTTTATAAGGCATAAATAACTGTCAGTTTGATTTAAAAAAGTCACCACTTTCTTTGTCAAGGCAGTATTATATTTTATAAGAAATGATGCTTAAATTATAAATAATCCCGCCGTGTATGGTGTTTGTTGCTCGTACACTCACAGAAACATCCTGTACTTCCTTTGGATAACTCAACAATTCAAATGCCTTCAGGGTTCTCTCTCACACATGGGTGTCAAACTCAGAATCTCAAGGGCTGTGATGGCTGCAGGTTTTTGTTCCAGCCACTTTTTCAATTAATAGCCAATTACTATTTTTAATGTAACAAACTTATTTTACCTTAATTTTAATTGACTTGTTTTTTTAAGGCCCAGAACCCTTAACTGTTTTTTTTTTACTTAATCAGCAGTCAAACAAAAATAACATGCAACGCAATCCAACATGACAAGCTAACCTGCTCCGATTTGCACCTGTGTGTCCGTCGTGGTGAAATATTAGTCTGCTTTAATCCACAAAACATACGATGGTGCCCTCAAAAAAAAAAAATCAACCCTTTTAGATTTAAATGTCTGGTGTGGCAGAATGTGAGCTCCAACAAGGCGCAGAATTAAATAACTAGTTTCACTAACCACAAGAATTGTCTTCTAATTATGAAATTGGTTGGATTTTGAAGTCCCCGTTTTAGCTGGTGATCTCTTGACTCAACTTTGCATCTCATTTTTGTTTGCCTACTAGTTAATAAAATAGAAACAATTAAGAGGTCTGAATCTTAACACGCAAGTCAATTAAAGTTAACCAAAAGATCTTTGTTCAGTTAGCAGCAGTAACTGGTTACTAATGGGGAAAGCTTCCTGGAATAAAAACCTCATCCACTCTGGCCCTCCAGGATCTGAGCTTGACACCGCTGCTCTAACAGAATGACATCAGTGTGTAAACACATCTCTCAATGAATAAAGGATGAAAGTGGCCACTGTAATGATTTCACTTGGCTTGTCTTGATTTTTGTAGCCAAACTCTTGTAGGAGAACATCTCTTAGTCTAATCAGCCCCATCTTATCTTTCCATAAGAAAACACAAACACATCCATTGTGTTCATGCCATCAAACTCAACTTCAGGCATTGACAGAAACTATTCCTTCTTGAGGAATCTTTGAGGTCTGCAGTCCACTGTCCTCAGTAATGTGTTTAAGCAGCAGCTCAATGCTCTGCTGTAGTACCTCTGTCAAAATCTTCTGTTCTTCTTTGGAAAAGGAACTTAGCACATGACTTTCCACAGATATTTTCCCAGTGGGCCGTCCAATGCCAATTCTTAGTCGCCGCATGACCTAAAATAGAAAAGATGACAAAAAAATGTAAAATGTCTTTTCATTGCCAAGCAATAATTGCTTTGAAATTACACCTTCTTTAACAGACACTTGGAAGGAAATGTTTAAAATGTTTGATTGTAGGCAATAATTCTATACTGTAATACCCAAGTTAACAAAATTAAACTACTGTTATAATGATGTAGGTGAAAGGGCCAATGTGGGAGAAAGAATGACCCTTGATGGTTCTTTGCCCAGAGGGGACTGGGCGGTCTCTTGGTCTGGAACCCCTACAGATTTTATTTTTTTCTCCAGCCTTTGGAGTTTTTTTTTGTTTTTTCTGTCCATCCTGGCCATCGGACCTTACTCTTATTCTATGTTAATTAATGTTGACTTATGTTTATTTTTTATTGTGTCTTCTATTTTTCTATTCATTTTGTAAAGCACTTTGAGCTACATTTTTTTTGTATGAATATGTGCTATATAAATAAATGTTGATTGATGTTGATTTAGGTGACCATTTATATGAATATATAAAATATCTCCAGTAGCCAGAATCACTGATAAAGGATGAAAGTCAGTCATTTCTTAACTCACTTTGTTCCGAACAGGGTCTGCTGGAGCCTATCCCAGCTAGTATAGGGCGCCAGTCCATCACAGGGCGCACGCACACACACACACACACACACACACACACACCCCCCAAGCACACACTAGGCAATGTAGAAAATGCCAGTTCATCTAACCTGCAAGTCTTTGGATTATGGGAGAAAACCACAGCACCTAAAAGAAATCCACGTAGACTTGGGAGACCATGTAAACTCCACGCAGGGAGGACCAGACCGCTAACCCTGGTCACTGCCACTGCACCACCCATGGATGTAACTGCTCACTGTAATTATTTCTACCTGGCTTGTCTTCCATTTTTAACCATCATCCTGTAGAAGTACATCTTAGTCTAATCAGCTCCTAGGAAAGCTGATAACATATACAGTAGACGACTGTCTGATATTTCACAGATACCAGAAGAAGGTGTAAGATGTTATGATCTTCAATATCTTGAAGCCAAAAGAAACCCGCCTTCAAAATTGGGAACAGCCTTAGAAAATGCACTTTAATATTGACTCCTTCAAAGTGTTATATGCAAGGAAATACAACATTAATTCTAAATACAATGTAATAATTTACAGTAAGAAAGCTCTGAAAAAGTTAAGGGGGTTGATGTTGATTCAATTTTCTTATCCAAATAAAATTAGGTTATACTGTAAGCACTTCACTGTCACTCAGCTAATCCTGGTTAGGGTGGCTGCCAGCCTAGACAGACTAGGTGCGAACTCTTAAATAGTTGTTCAGAGTGTTGCACACCACGCTATAGACGTTACACAGCAAGTACACTCAATGCACAGTTAGGACAGGCTCTTGGGATTAAACCTCTTTAGTCTTGACGAGAGCTTATTTAGGTCTAAAAGACTGTCTGTGGCATTGACGAAACTAATTCAGCAGAATTCTTAAAGTTAAAAAATGAATCAGATACTCGTGGACAGCAGTGGGGAATGCATATGTTTCTGAGGGCTTCCTCTGGGTTGTTTGGTTTGCCCACCACACCCCTAAAATGTGGCCCAATAGATTTCAAAGGAAATACTCCGATAAATTTGAGTATTGCATGCAGCAGAGTAAATTCTGCACAACCATACTGTGTATTAATTCAAGTCAATTACTGTAATATATACTGTAAGGGGGTTGACACTCAATTTCATTTTATTAAAATAGCCACATGTACTGTAAACTGTAAAGGTATTGATCAGAACTATTTTGTTTTATTACATTATTCTAATATAGAGTGCAAAGGGCGTAATGGAAACTATTTGGTTTTCTTTTCACATCCTGGGTATGTGCATTTTGAACAATTTCATTTGAAAGGTTTAAACTGCAACAGACACATGCCATACTGGCTTTTGTATACGTACATGTAAATTATAAAAATAAATCTCTGCACATTTACAGGTAGAGTATCTCTAACCAAAATTCCAAAATCCAAAACGTTTTGAGCGTTGACATGACATTACCTATTTGCCAATTTTTTTTTTTTTACTGCACTGCAGATTTCAAACATATTTATTCATTTGGGTAGGATGACGGGATGAAGCATCAAGCCACTCTGGGGAGTGAAATGTTAACACCTGCTTAAAAGTGTTGCATGGCATCTGAAAAAAAATTTAAACATAGGATGCCGCAAATGGTAAAGTCCACCCTAGTGGTCTGATTTATAAAACTTGGATTTGAGTGCAAAAATAATGCATACACAAAAAAATGCAGGAAAATGAGTATGCCAACAAAATCTGATTTATAAAACCTACCATACCCACATTTACACATACTACACAGTTTATAAATCACAACCTTCTTTTACATTTGTATTTATGAACGATGCCTCAACACTCATCTTGGCAACACAGATGACTTGTGTGTTAATGGAATATCACCGTTTATGGTTAACAAAAGCAGCTTCATTCTGACGAAGTGCCTTTATTGCAATATAAGTTCAGTAAATCGCTCCGGCTGCATTAGGAAAAGCAGGCACTGCTGCAAAGACTAGTCAATTTTTATGAATGTACACCGATACCATACAAAAACATAATGTAGCACCCTGAAATTCAGTTAATGGCTTCCCTCACAGTGGGCAGTGAAGGTTAGCAGAGGTATTCTCCAGTTGCCTTAGAAGTGATAACAGGTAGCCCATATAAACATGACAAAAAAACAAAAACAGTTCTTCAGTGTAAATACACAGACAGCATTGGCCCTCTTAAAAAACAACTACAATACAGTCTGTACATCATATTCATCGCTTTTAATCTGAATTACTATACATACGAGCTGTCATTTAGCTGGTTTGGCTGCATTTCCCTACTTGTTCACATTTGTCCCCACAACTTTTCATTTTGTATATGTAAATATATGTAAATATTCCAAAATACAAAAATACACACACATACAGTACAGCATGCAACAAGAATAAAAACCATTCAGACCCAGTGACGCAGAAAGACAATATTTTTATAGTAATGTCATGCTTGAACAAGTGCTAGGACATTCTCTTTACATTGGATATTTGTCTTTCTAAAAAAAGTCTTTACCTTGAAGGTACATAATTCAACTTTTTTTTATTATTATTAACCTATTTACATGGGGTTATGAAATGCTTATAAGACTGCAAAGGCAAAAGTCAAATTACAATGTGAATTATATTTAGTAATTTCCACATGACAGGAGGAGAGAACGGGCAAAGTAAATCACATTGCCTAAAACTACTTAATGTCTTATATTCAAAAGTATTGCCACTTAGCTTACATCTGTTCCAAGACAGCTCACACAGGACCGCACTCCATTATGACCTCTGACAAAAAAAAGAAATTAAAAAAGTAATTTTTCCCAAAATTCAAAACAATATATACCATAATTTGACATAGCACTCTGATTCTGCTACATTGACAGCTTGATTGGTTTTAGGATTGAAAGAAGAAATTATGCAGGTTAAAAAAAAAAAAAAAAAAAGATTTACTACAAGCGCAAATACAATTTTTAATTTAAACACATTTTCAAATAAAACGAGAGCTTAAAATTGTCTCTTAAATAACTTGAAATTGACCGAAGTAATCTGCACCCATCATTGTTTATTCCATATTTAATTGGACTTTGCTTTAGAATTTTGATTTAACAAAATATTTCAATTAATAACACAAATGAAAATGGCTTGGACAAAAAAGATGGGACCTTTAACCTAATGTTGCACAGCTTTTAGAGTTTGCAATTACTGCACAAAAGTGATTCCTGGAGCTCTCCATGAGACTTGTACATCTGTCCACAGGTCATTTGGCCCATTTTTCCTGAGCAAACTACTCTAGCAGTGTCAGGTTTGAAGGGGATCCTCTTCAGACTGCTTGTTTCAGTTCTTTCCATAGTTATTCGATGGATTCAAATCAGGGATCATAGAAAGCCATGTCAGAATAGTCCAATGTTTCATTCTTAGCCATTCTTGGGTGCTTTTAGCTGTGTGTTTTGGCTTATTATCATGTTGAAGGATCTGTGACCTGCGACTGAGGCAAACCTTTCTGACAATGGGCAGTACATTTCACTCCAGAATGTCTTAATAGTGTTGCGATTTCATTGTTCCCTACGCAGACTCAAGGCACCCTGTGCCAGATGCAGCAAAGTAACCCAAAAACCTAAACAAAGCCTTCTTCATATTTCACAGTAGGTATGGGGTTCTTTTCTTTAAAAGCTTCACTTTTTCGTCTGTAGACAAAGAGCTGATGTGACTTGCCAAAAACTCCAGTTTTGTTTCATCTGTCCAAAGGACATTCAACCAGAAGTATTGTGGCATTTTAGCAAGTTTCACTCTGGCTTTTTTATGTTTTTATTTCAACAGTGAAGTCTACCTACATCTTCTTCCATTGGGTCTGCTGTCACTCAAAAAGCGATGGATGGTGCAATCAGACACTTATGGTCCTTGACATTGGAGTTCAGCTTATATCTCTTTGGAAAGTGTCATCGGCTTGTTGTCAACCATTCTCACTAACTAACTCTCTGCCTATTCTGGGATTGACTTTCCTCTTGTGGTCACGTCCACGACAGTTGGCTATAGTCCCATGGACCTTAAACTTCTTTATAATATTTGCAGCTGTTGTCACAGGAACATCAAGCTGCATGGAGCTGGTCTTCTAACCTTTGCCTTTAACATGATTGCGATCATTTTCTTTCTGATCTCCTCAGACAACGGTTTTCTCTTGTCCATGTTCAGTGTGGGACACACAATGATACCAAACAGCTGAATGACTACTTTTTTCAATTAAATAGGCTGAATGACAGAATGCACGATATTTGACATTTGTGATATTAATTAACAAAAACAGCTAGTTTGAAGAAATCACTCTAATTATTTATGATCTTTACTAGGGGTACCAACAAATGTGCACAGGCCATTTTATAACATTTTTGTAGAATAAGCAATACTTGAACTCATTTCACACTTGCTTGGCCTTACTCAATGACATAGCTAAGGCTTGCAGGTATACATGTGAAATTGTTTTTTTTTAATTTAATCACGTTGAGCAGGCATAGGAGCTGTAAGAAAAATCAACAAATTTGTCCATGCCTTTTGCTTTAGTTTCCAGCATAACAGGGTGTTCAAACGAGTAAAAAATGTACATGAGGGACAATTAGTTTAAACTATTTTTTTTTTTTTGGAAAAACCAAATACTGTAAATGAGAAATTGATTGCATTCTTAAACAGGCATTAAAATGCTCGTCAGCATTTGGGAAAGACATTCAAACATGAAACTCTGAATTGAATTAAGCAGATTTCAGAATGTTATGTTCAAGCAAAAATTCATTGAATCTTGGGTATAATCTATAATGTAATGACAGGACACATTCTTCTTATACAAACATTTTGTTTATCACACGTTTCTTACCTGGCACTACCACCATTCTTCATTGCTAATTTTCCAAAAGGCTTATCAATTTCATCATGGACAAGATAAATATCTTCTGGGTTAATGTGAAATTTTTCAGCTAACAATGAGACAAAAAAAAACAAAAAACACAAAACCTCTGAAAAAGTTGCTGGTAAAAGAATAAAATTAAAGCTGATCTAGAAGGTTATAAGCAACTTTGATTATTACTGTCATTACAGTTTGTATAACCTGATTAGAAGATGACTGCCTTTCTTTATAAATTATTTGAAAAATCCTTTTGTTGTCAAATGAAAAGGTTTAATTTTGAAAAGCACCAAAACAAGATTACACTTTATTTTGCATTTGTTTTATGGCTCTCACTCTATATGATGTATATCTATAACACAAGAATGAATGTGTAACTTTTCTCCTGTTTGTTATGGTGCTCTACTTAATTGTCTGATGTTACAGGAAGAGGAAAGTGTGAACTAAAGTACCTGACAGTGTGGCAAGAGTGTGAGATTTAAGGCATTCTGTTAAGGTGCACATAATAAAAAGTATAAAAGGACAGTACCGTTACCTTAGGACCCTCCCATAACAAAACAGGGGCATTGCACCCATTGCAGCTACAGTACCCCAGTTGAGAGTCTGGCAATTATAACGCATATCTCAGTCACAACTGATTTTAAAAAACCTTAAACAAATACTACTGCCTGTTATCTAGCCATACACCTTTGACTTACACATTACATTTGAGCAGTTTGGTTAGGTTTGTACCATGTGATAAGGCAGTAAGGAGCACCCATCCAATAATAGTGAAAAGACACTGGAGCTGCCTGTGCAGAAAATAAAAGCCATGAGCAGAGCAAAGGTAATGTACATGGTAAAGGACTTCTTTTCTTCTCTCTGGTCAGCAGCTCAGCCTCTGTTCACATCAATTGCATGTGTAATTTTCCAATCTCCATCTCCCTCGTTCATTCCTGAACTAATTTGTTACTGCCACAACCTATATGGCAGCATTTACTGACATTTACTGGAAATGCAAGACACTTGTGACAAAGTAGTGAGCTTTCAAAAATAATATATGGAGTATGATCTAAGTTACAAAAATATTTGACTACAATTCAGAGTCTACCAAACTGTATCATGCTTACTGTAAATGTTTAATTGGGCTTCAATTTAAATAAAGCTGAAGGTATTAAATTATATCAAAAATAAAAACCAGTAAAAAAGCAAGCAAGGACCAGCACATGGCGCACAACTCCTAACAGCCATGAAGCTTTACTCACCTGCCCTAGCCACACTGACGCCATTTATGTTCATAAGAAGTTTAGGCTTCAACAATATTAGCTGAATCCCTGCCACTTCACTGAAGGTCACACGTCCACAAACCTTCTTGTCAGTTTGCCACTGATCTGCAGTACCCAGTCTGGCAGCAAGCTCATCTAATGCTGCCATTCCAACACTGTGCCGTGTTCCACTCATACCATGATTGCCAAGTCCAACCACCTACACAAAAACAGAAGGAAACAAATAATCAATTTTCTCTCTTAATTGTGATGTTAATCATCATTCAAACTGCAAATATTGTACGCATTTTATACTCGAGTCTACATATGACCATTGGAGTTTGGTTTTCAAAACACTATACTGCAGTATAGCTCCCAGTTTTGAGTCTGTCTCATTTAGTAAGACTTCATACATATTTTCATTTTTTTTTACTTTCAAATCACCTACAGTATATGCATAAAGTATTCAGACCCCATCACATTCTAAAGAGTGGTGGCTCTAAGGTTAGGGATCTGCACTGGCAATCGGAAGGTTGCAGGTTTGAATCCCGTAAATGCCAAAAGGGACTCTGCTCTGTTGGGCCTTTCAGCAAGGCCCTTAACCTGTAATTGCTGAGCGCTTCGAGTAGTGAGAAAACAGCTATATAAATGCAAAGAAGTTGTTTTTTTTTTAAGAATTTATTGTTATTGATTGAAATGTAAATGGACAAATTTGCCATTTTTCTCAATCTACACTCAATAACCTATAACATAAACGTGAAATCATGTTTTTGAAAGATTTGCATACTGTATTTATTAAAAATAAAAAATTTATTTGGACCATTTATTGGTTATTGAGTGTAAATTGATGGGCAAAAATAGCAAATTATCCATTTAAAGTTAAATCTACAACACAGTAAAGTGTGAATAAAGTGAAGGGGTATGAATACTTCTGAATCTGCTATACTATTGAATAACTTCCAACAGATTTTGAAAATAAATGTCCATACCCTGATAAAACCTAACAGACTCTATTTTACAAGTTAGTACTATAAAGATGGATATTATTATGCTTTATACTTGTTACTTTTTCTTTAATTTTGTGATTAAAACATACAACAAATTCTCTCTCTCTCTCTCTATATATATATACATATATATATATATACATATATATATATATATACATATATATATATCTATATCTATCTCTCTCTATATATATCTATCTATATATATAAAAAAAAATTTTTTTTTTTTTTTTTTTTTTTCTCAGGAGCATTATCAAATTGGAAAATACCTCTGTTGTCCTTGTAAAGGAGACAGGCTAACCTAGATGATGTGCACCAACCGGTTTCAGGAACCATGTAAGGAATGTTATTATACAGGGAAAAAAATATGTGAATCTTAAGGCTTGTATGATTATCCAGCTGGTTGGAATTACCTCAATGACTGGAAAATTTTCCTACTTCAACATATTTTGCCTCAAATGTCCAACTCATAACTACTGATAAAAGCCCTTTTCCTACATCAGGTTATATATTTTTTCAACACACTACTACTACTACACTATTCCTTAGTATTATTCTGGTTTCGCATAGGTATTTGAGTATCAGCAAATTTCACTGGTTTTGGTATTGGATACAAAGATTCTGGTATCATGACATCCCTATTTTGGTGATGAATTTTCATATTTTCCTATTATGTCTTTCTTCATTTTTAAAACAAGTACTTTACTTTTCACCATTAAATCACGTACCTCTCCCTCAATTTTTAAAATGGACGTCTTGGATATTTACCGTAAAGTCTTAACATGCGAATTACAACACTCTTGATTTGTATTATTATTTGTGAAATATTTAAACTACTTCCAAAACATTTATGTATTAAAAATTTTGAACTTGGCACGAGCCTTTTAAGCGTAAAATACAATTCTAAATAATATGTACGTACTTTACATAATATACCATCCACACCCACTTACACGAACTAGGCAGTAAGAAAGCAGATAAAAAAGACTCGATGTGGTGTCAAAGTCCCCGTCCATGTCTACAACACTGCAGTAGATTAACGCCCCAAAAAGTTTCTGCCTGAAGTTGAACGCATTGTTTAGCGTTGGTCAAATGCGATCAGAACAAAAAGTGACTTTACTGGGGTCTGTACAATCTGACAACATCGGCTGCCAAACATGTTGCTATTTAAAACGTTATTTACCGATTGCCTAGATTAAAATGAGCAAGGTACATTCCCAAACGCTGCCCTTATCTAACTTACGTCCTTCCTTAACATTAACTCAAATCAAGCGAAAACAAGACGTGGCAGCGATATTCTCTTACCATTTTCTTGAGTAGTTTCGTATTTAACGTCACGTCACTGCTCATGTTTTGAGATAATACATGTAGAAAAAGCCTGTTAACTGCGGTGCAAAACAATCGCCGCATGGTCCGTATAAAACTTTGAATTAAACAACAACAGCGAATTGACAGCAGCCGGCCCCGCTTCATGAGTAGTTGCGTCATCAGCAGACGACAATACAACATGTGTATGCGTCGCGATGATCATGACGAAAGCTTGCGCGGCTCATGGTGAAGAGCGCGGTAGAAAAATTAATGAATGGAATGCATTCCAGAATTTCTGAGAAAATATCCCGATCTATATCTATTATTTAAACTGTGCTCACTTACAGGCAGTCGTTCTATATGTAACTAGCCACAACACCAAACAAACAAAAAAAACTGGCTTCATATGTGTTTCAAATGTCTCTTTTTGATGTAAAATACTTGTATTCTGTTCACGGATATTCTTTTGTAATTAAAATACAGCAGACGGACACTATCAGTACTGTTTTTTTATCAGTATTATTTTAAGTAAATTTGTTGAATGCATCATTCATTAGTTCAACGTGATTCAATGTTAATATCTGTTTCGTAATCTGTAATTAAAGGTTTATATATGCTGTATATACAGGGGATGTTGAACTTTACCATATTTTGTAAATTAGACTACTCAGTTTTTAGCCGCATCAATGTTGACACGTTGTATATATTTTAACCATGTTTAGCTATTTACGTTTTTATTATCTAACTTTTTCTCACTTTTACTGTCACATAATATTTTGTATGAGGTTGATACCAGTGTGCAATATTTTGTAAATATGACAGTGCTAGATTGAAAAATGAAATATATTTGTGAATAATAATGTATAGATTAATATTTCAGACTGTACTCATTTTTAGATGTACTAAAATTATACATAACTGTATATAAATAAAATATGTTAGCTCTATTAAATAAATGGCCCAAGTAATGTCTACTTGTGGAGTCCAGTCCGATATTGATTCCTTCTACAAATCTGGTGATGCAGGTGTGGGCTACCATCTGGGGGGGGTATGTTACACAAAAACTGACAGGAATTGGTCAACAGCACGGGAGGAGGTAGTCATTAGCTATGCCTTTAGGTATCACATTAAAATACAGTCTTGTTAACCCGTCGCTCAAATGGCATTACACTGAGTTGATCGAGATGCGTATTTCTGACATTTATCACACAATTTTGCTTATGACGTTGGCGATTTTTATTCTCCAAGCCCCAAGGGTCAGTGAAATTTAAATTTCCTTTAATAACTTTTATTCACTTCTGCGGTAATGTGGCAAATAAACTTAGCCATATTGTAAATCAAAGACAAATAGTCAAAATGTTTACCATTATAAATTTAGTGCTTCTTTTGGAAATCACTGCAGTAACTGCTCACATCGGGCTGAGCGAGTAAACGCACTTCTAAATGAAGGCCAAGAACCAAACAGAAAATTAGAAGGTACAGAAATAATGGACAGCCAGGACAGCGTCATTTATTATGCTTATTCTTTTGGTTCTTTTTTAACATTTCCTTAGGTAAATATTATTTTCTCTGTTTTTAGGTTTAGACATTATTGAGCCATTAAAGAGAAGACAGAGTAAAGATTTGGCACTACATCTGAAATGAAAAAAAAAATGTCTTTCTATTCTGTTCCATAGCACTGCGTTTTGCAGGTTTCAGGTCTTTTCTTTTAGAAGAAACGTCAGCCACCCTTCAACAACATCCAGCACAGGGCACTGATGAGCAGGTACAGACACCTCATTTTATAAACTTCCATAAGAAAGATGAATTACATTTTGTTGATGCTAGCTTACAATGCCTATGGTATAGTGAATAAAATGTATAAAAAGACTTAATGCTTGTCTCAGATGCCGACTGTTAATCGTTAAGCAGTAGGAGTCAAAGCCCAAAAGACTAAAAGCCTGTTTTACATCTTCTGACAGACTGTAGTGCTAGTACAACTCTTAACGGCCTTAAAACATTTAAAATGCATTGTGTGCTGTGTTAATAATAGTGTATGGTAAAAAACATTGAAGACTTGTACAATCTGTGATTGAAAGCAGTAATGTTAATAATGCATAACAAATTAAATATACTGTACTTTTTTTTTTTTAACTTTCTTTACATTCCTTGTAAATGTGGAGGAAAAGGCTATAAGCTTTATGATGACCATTTAAAGAATTTTCTTTCTTTTTTTTTTAATAGAACGTATTACAGCAACACAAAATCCTTCAGCATTTAACTGAGGCAGAAGAGTGGTGCGCTGAGAACATTTCTGTGTTCAGGGAGCGAGTCTCACTCCCTTCATAACTGTCAATGGACAAAGACGACATCGAGCAGGCCCTTCAGAAATTTGATTTGCTATCTGAGTTTCTAGAAGAAGAAGAGAGGGAATATGTCTTCAGACATATTTTTTTCACATATGGAAGACATGCATCTGTTTTTAGATAACGTGAGAGGAAAAAGGAAAATGACTGTGTTTTGTCAGAAAATGTAACAAACATACATGTCCCTCATTGTTCAGTTACAACCTACAATTCATGCTCTATATTTTATATATTTTTTAACTTTTTTGTAATACATTTTGCAAACCAACTTCATCTTTACAGTCCATTGTCTCAGATCTGCACTTAGTGTTATGTATTAAAATAATGTTTTATAAAGCAGGGCAAAGCAATTTTTATTTATAAAGCACATTTCCAACAACAGCCAGAACTGAATCAAAGTGCTGTACAAGAAAGGGTAAAGAAGCAGTTCAAATATGCTGTACGTACACATCAGAAAACTGCAAGAATAACCAACCATTACATAAAAGATAAACTTAAAATACACATACATACATATTTCTAATCATGAATGTACGTGAGCCAACATATACAAACAATGTCAACCTCTTGCAGGGTCAAATGGCGGCAAGAAGAAATAAGACTTTAATGATGACTTAAAAATGGCCTGTGCTGGAGCAGACCTAACATAATAAGGTGAGCCATTCCAGAGAAAAGGAGCAGCCACAGCAAACACCCGATTCCTCCTTTGTTTCAGCCTTGACCTCGTCACAACTAAGAGCATCGGGCTAGTAGACCGGAGGGCTCTTGTTGGCACATACAAGTGAAGAGGTTCCAAGAGGCAAGATGATCCACTCAAACATTTGAAAACAACAAATAGAATTTTAAAATCAATTCTGAAATGGACCAGAAGCCAATGAAGCAAGGTCAACATTGGTGAAATATGGCCACACTTACAAGAGCCATTCAATAAGTGAACAGCAAAGTTGTGGAATAGTTGTAGGTGTCGTAAAAGGGCGTGACCAACATCTACATACAAAGAACTGCAATTGTCCAAATGAGATGTTGTAAAAGCTTGGATGGCCTTTTTAAGATCACAGAAAGAAAGAAAGGCCTTTACCTTAAAGTCTCAGCTGGAAAAAGCTTCATTTAACCTCACAATTTATCTGTTTGTCGAGTTTGAATGAGCTGTCACAGATCATACCTGGGCTAACTGAAGCTTTATGATACATACTGTATATGGCAAGGGGTCCAAGAGCAACATCAGAGACACTCAAGCCTTCCAAACTTTTGGAAACCATGATCACAGTTTTATTATCATTTAGTTTAAGAAGATGCATTGCCATCCAGGTTTTTATATCATTCAAGCACGCATGGAGGGTCTGTATTTTCTCGCTTTGATTTTAGTGGCAAATATATTTAAGTGTCATCAGTATAGAGAAGCCATACTTGTTAACAATGGAACCTAAAGGTAACATGCCTATCAAAAAGAGAACTGGTCCAAGGATGGAACCCTGTGGAACCGCACAAGTAAGAGGAGCTACAGAGGAGGAGAACTCACCCAAATGAATAGAAACGCTCCTATTTCTTAGATAGGATTTAAACCATTTCAGGGCATTTCCTTGGATGCCTACATACTGCTCAAGGCAGGATATAAGAATCATAAGATCCACGGCATCAAAAGCTGAGGTAAGATCTAGCAGTACAAGAATGGCAGAACCTCCAGGATTAGTAATTGGGAAGAGGTCACTGTTAACCTTTAACAAGGATGTTTCAGTGCTGCTAGAACATCTGGATTGGAATTTTTCCAGAATACTATTTTCATCCAGAAATGTTTGAGTTAGGACAACTTTTTCTAAGACTTTAGATAAAAAAGGCAGTTTAGAAATTGGCCTGAAACTTGACACATTAGAGGGTCCTTATTTTGTTTTTTATAATACGTTTCTGCACCACAGCGTGTTTCAAGGCAGCAGGAACACAACCAGAAATCAAGCTAGCATTTATTAAGGTAACAATACTTGGTCTGACAGAATCAAAAAAACCCTTAACTGATCAAGAGGGGACACAGTTTAGGGGGCAGTTTGTAGGATTCAGGCGTTGCACCAAATCAGGCAACAGAGATGACGACACACACAGGCACAAAGTGGTCAAAGACAGCTGAACACACTATGGGGAGAGATGAATCCTTAGCAAGCAGTGAAACCGATGACCTAATAACGGTAATCTAATTTACAATAAAGTATATCTCCGTTTGGAGAGTAAGTTGGGGTATGCGGCAAATGACAAATTCCTAATACAAGAAATGGTATACTGTATGGCGATTAAAGGATTTAAAATCACTAAAAAATGGATTTGTAATTATTGCATCGACCCAAACAAAACATTTTTAAAGTTAAGTTTAAAATCTGTTAGTTCAGTTCCAAAATAAATAAAAAAGACGGTTTACGGAAGTGCAACTTTCAACAGTGCAAATTTTTGCATTTCTTTAGAAAAACAAACGATATAATATCTATCAAGCAATCTATGAGATTTGCTTCACTTTTTTTGATTAGTACATACTTATAAGTTAGGGTCCATGGGAGAACAATTATGCACTAAAATTAAAAACCAGGTAAACGTTTGAAAGTTTATAATAACTCCACTTGAAATTTACCAACATTATAGCAGCAGTGTAGAGCAAAATTAAGAAAACACAATTCAAGACAGACAATGGAAATGAATGTACCCATGAACTGTATTAAGATGGATCATTTAAGTAATTGCTCAATACAAACAGTTTCAAAAGTTTCTTTTACTGAGAACTCGAAAGTTTAGACCTTCAATGCCCGTTGATTGTTATGTTGTGTTATTAATCATCATTTATTTTGTAACATAATTTAATGTTATTAACGGAATTTTCTTACAGTATATTAAACTAGGATCCAGAAATAATGTCAAGACATGGCGTTTAGTACAAAAGTACCATAAAAATAATTTCAAATATTTTGAATGATGGAATGCACTATAATAGCAGTTAGAGCAACCACATTCATATTTAGTATGGTGTTTCCTTAATCTAAAAATATGTTACCCTCTTTCTTTTAGCTGTATCGAATCCTGACTCATAAATTATAAAACTGTTTTTTGTTTCTAAAAGTAAATACGAGAGTATTTATACCATAAAGAGAATCTCGGATTCTTGCCTCGTGATTGCAGGAAGTTTTATTAATATCGTCTTTTAGGGTTACATGGTAAATCAACTTTACTAGTTTTTCAACGGAAGCGATGTACATGTAGACCATTTAGAGGACGGACGCGAATGCTGGGGGCGTGGCGTGGAAGGCAGGAGGCGCGGAAGGCCGGGGGCGTGGAAAGCCAGAGGGGCGTGGAGGGCCGAGTCTGCGACCTGCAGTCGGATACAATTGCAGCCCACCGCAGATCATGAATACACCGATTGTTAAATGGATCCTCTCATAAATAGCAAGGTCTATTTGCTTTTATTTTATACAAATTAACATTTCTTATCCTGTGTTTAATTTAATTTATGAATTGTATCCTTATTTTATACTGAGATTCGCACTGAGGAAACGAGCATGCCTTACTTTCCAATTTGGTGTGATGTCGACGACGAGCTTCATATCTGGTCTGTAACAAAGTAGGAATTCTCTGGAAGCGGGTTATTTTTTTGCTTCCAATGTGTAGGAGCTGTAGTGGATAAGACGAGTAGGAACTTGGCAGGCTACCGAATCAAACGATTTTACCTTTAAGGGCATAGTCGATAATATAAAAACGGACTATTTGATTTCGGACATCCACTACTTATCTCGCCTCCGTAAACCGTTAGAGGTCACGGGGATGCCGGCGGTATTTGGGGCAACATCAGGGGTGAGACCATCGTAGGCCGTCCTCACACAAATGATACGGAGTTTCTGTGTTCAAACGCAACGGTTTTGGTCCCATATTTGGGGGTAAAAGCCTTACTGATGCGAAGTTAAACATGCAGAGTTCACACAGACAATGCCCTGCCTAGAACTGAAATCCAGTGCAGTGGAGCTTGGACAGCAGCCTTAAACACTGGGCCCCTGCGGTTTCCAAAATAAATAAGCAGTTTGATGGACTGGTGCTCCAGCCTCAGTTGGGTTTTGATACAGGTCCCAGCCATACTTAAAATTAACAGGTTGTATAAAAAAAAGAAGGTAAATGAGTAGCTTAGCATTCTTAAACTACCTTCATCCAAATCTTACCACTGTCAGGCATAAGGATGAAACTAACGCCAGCCATGCTTAATAAATTAAAGATATTTTTTAGTACTCATACCTTACTTTGTAGTTTTGTGGCTTCATGAAATGTGTTAATTACATTTTTTTTTTTTTTTTTTAGATGTTGCTTAACCGTGCCTGATTCAGTAATCATGGCTGCAAATGAAAATGAGTACATGGCTTTTCAGAGGTATCTCCATCACTGCTGTAAATAAGTTTACTTCTGTGTCACTTCTATGCTATTTATGTGGGAGCCATAGAACATCTTTAAAAGACTGTCACAAATTTTGTATGTGTTGTCTATTTTTAGAACACACAAGAATAGTTATTTCAAACCCCAGCAAATGTCTGATGAGAATCAAAAACATACTTGTTTGAGTCAGAATTTTAATATGTTGGAGGTTTCAAAACAGGGGTGTGGAGTTTTCAAAAGACGCTGTCCTCATTGGATACTGGACACTGAACATAATTATGGTTATGCCGTGAAAAAAATGTATGTTAAAGAGAAGAAAGGAAAAGATGAAAATCAGGTTATCATTGTTTCTTCACAAAATACACATGCAAGTGTGTTATCTACCTCAAAGCAAATCCATATAAGCCCAGCTTTATCTGAAGAGGAGGAATCAAGCAGTACATTTCCCCTGGGAGACATTAAGAATTTTTGGGGGGAATTTAACTCCCAGAATTTCAGGCAATCCGAGATCGATGATTCGCCTCAGAGTTCACCAGTACCTCCATATGAAGGATTTAGCTCCCGCCTTTTCTTTGAATTTTCACAGATAATTCAGTCTCAGCAGTTTCAGCTGTTAGAAGTCATTCAGCAGCATTTAAATAGTGAGGAACAGTCAATGCAGGAACAATGGAAAGCTTGGGTTGACCGTGTTGTAGAGCAAAGGGCAAGTGAAGGCTCACCTTCTGGCCAACTTTGTCTGAGAGAAGCATCCTGTCCTTATGGAAATCAGACTGTTCATCTTAGAAAAGGAAGCACTCCCACCCAAGACAGTCCACCATCTTTACCAATCAATATCATGCACTTAGATGGAGATCCTGATTTAACTGTTGTTGATGATGGTGCAGCTAGCAGCACTGAAGTGAATTTACGGCCATCTAACCCACCTGATGATGTTAACCTTATGTCAAGTGAATTACAGAGCCTAGTTAGACGTGCATCAGAATTTGCTGGCATTGTGGTTTCAGATGGAACTGGACCAGAAATGGTGCCAGAATTTGAAAGTCTGGTCCAGAGCACTTGGTCACACCCTGCAAGTGCAAGGCCATTTCGAGATGTGCATTCTAAACTGTACCTAATAAGTGAAAACCAGGGCCATCTGTACTTTCAAATGCCTCCACTGAGCAGGCTTGTTCCTAGCACGTTTCAGACAAGAGAACTAAAGGACAATGATAAATCTAATAAGAAATTTAAAGGCATAGAAAATCTTGCAGAAAAAGTCTACCAGACAGGGGCCATGCTGGTCAGGGTCACAAACTACCTTCGGTATCTCTCCGATTACCAGGAAAGGCTCCTTTGTGAGCTCACAGAGGAGACCACGGTGCCACGTTCTCAAGCAATCCTTTCTGAACTCCAGCTTATCGGGAAGTTTACTTTTCAGTTGTCTTGCCATCAGGCCGAGTTGTCTGGCCGAGCTATGGCATTTTCTGTTGCCATTCGAAGACATGTTTGGGTGCATAAAACAAGAAACAAGAAGCAATGTAAGATCACTTTAGCAGACTGGCCATTTATGATTGACAAAGAGGCTGAAATTTAGATTTATCAGAGTAAAAAGTTTCAAATGAATGCAAAAATCATGCCATCTGCTGTATGAAAAGTTAAGGCTGTTACCGGTCAGTTAGTTAAAGTCATTCCAAATGTCATTTCACTGTTAAGATTTATATGACTATTATAGGAATGGCCAATTTGTAAATTGTTGCAAAAATGTTCTTTGGGGCAAATTTTATATTTAAGGAGACATTATTGGCTTGCAGTTGACCAGTTTGAGAAGTATAATTTCAATATTCTATAATAAACCAAGGATTGTTTGTTAATGATTCAAGTAATACATTTATGCTGTTAAAAATTGTTAAACAAAGAGTTCATTTTCCAGTTGTTTTTTTTTTCTAGTTTCATGGTTCAGGACCAGTTTTTATGTCATTGTAATATTATTTTGTTTGTATTCTCTTTAACTAATAAAACACATTTCGTTCACCTCTATTTCTTAAAGTTTTCAAAAGATCTCTGTGCATCCCTTCATTCATTTATTCATATTCTGAACCTTGCTGTGGTATTGCAGCGTTGTGGGGGTCAAAGCCTGTCCTGGCAGCTTTGGGTTTGAGGTGGAGACCGACCCGGTATAGGGCACCACTCTGATGTTTGTGGCTCTAAAGCTTAAAATGGTGCCGTGATATGTTGATGTCTTCGTTAGAAAGTCACAGATTAATACCATTGTAAATGTTTGGTTTGTGTTGAATTTCCACTTGAATTCCAGTTTGTTTGAGGATATTTACAGTTTTTTACTTAAAAAGGGGGCGGTGGAATGGTTAGCACAGCTACCTCGTAAGCCCAATGTCAAATCCTGTACCTGGTTGGTATCTCTGTGGCATGTGCAGTATTTCCATGCGTCTACTGGAGTTTTCCTTCCCACATCCCAAAAGATGTGCTAGTTAAGTTGATATGTGATTTCAGATTGTTACAGTACATGGGTGTGGCATGGTGGCGCAGTGGGTAGCGCTGCTGCCTCACAGTAAGGAGACCTGGGTTCGCTTCCCATGGTCCTCCCTGCATGGAGTTTGTATGTTCCCCCCGTGTCTGCGTGGGTTTCCACCAGGTACTCCGGTTTCCTCCCACAGTTCAAAGACATGCAGGTTAGGTGCATTGGCGATTCTAAATTGTGCCTAGTGTGTGCTTGGTGTGTGTGTGCCTTGCGCCCTGTGTTGGCTGGGTTTGGCTCCAGCAGACCCTTGACCCTTTAGTTAGGATATAGCAGGGTGGATGATGGATTGATTGTCACATTGTGAATATTAGTGTGAAGATGCGTGGGCCTTGTGATGGATTGGCAGCCTGTTTCTGCATTGTAGCAAGTGCTGCCAGTATTGGCTCCAGCCCCTGTAGCCTTGAATTGTATTAAATGGGTTTAAGTGTAATATACTGTATTACTTTATAAAAGTAAGTGACTGGTGCAGGCTAAAGGTAAGAGAACATTCTTAACAGCACATATTCCAATTCAAGGTAACTGCAGGCCTATTTCAGCAGCTTGGTGTTAAAAATAAACTAACCCTCGATGACACAATTCTATTTGATTCATATGCAAAGTTATTCTTGCCATTCAGAAAAAAATTGCTTTATTTCACAATAATTATTGCATTACTTCGCAAAGATATTGAATGCTGGGGTCAGGTAAAACTGGCACATGAGTACTCTGGCTGTCAGAGGTTAAGCACGTGTGTTGTGTCCAGTCAAGTGACAAGCATTGAACCACAGGTATAGACATATGCTGTATATTTAGGCTTGCATGGGTTGTGGGGTATATTGAATCTGTCTAGTTTAGGGTCACAGGGTGCCAATGATTAATTATTCTAGCAGCACATGGAAGTAGGGCAATAAGCAACCATGGTGGATGGTATGCCACTCCTTTGCAGGGCTCAACAGCACTGCCAATCTTATAAGAACTTGCAATGTGCAATTCAGTAACATAACTTTATAAATGAAGTATCTGTTTACTTTTAAATCCAGCTATTTGGTATAGATATACTAAAACAGTGTGATCTGGTGGTGCGGTAGCCAGGGCTCATACTTCAAATCTCTGGATGCTCACGTTGGAGATGGAAAAAGGAGATGGATGTTATTTACTTCACAGCACATGAAGGTATAAATGTATTTTCTTAATTAATATTCAGCGTTAAACAGGTAATCATATGCAGTTAAGCACACTTACTACTACCAATGAATTCAGAAATGCCTGGGGAGAACATGTAAACTCCATGTGGACCCTGACATTGTGAGGCAGGAATGACAGCTCTGCGCTACCACTTTGCCAGTGCTAAAACACCTGTACGAAACTTACAGCCTTTTAACCTGATTAAAACTAAACTAGCCAACCCGCGGCGTAACATACGCCGCATAATTAGGCCGGTTTTTTAATAATTTTTAAGCACAGGGAGAAAATTAACATTTGAAAAATCGGTAATGTAATAAATCAGCAAGAAAAGCAACATTGTAACAATGCACGGAACGAATCAACACACAATCGTCCGTGCGGCGCTCAGGCGCGCAGGGTGGAACGAGAGGAGAGGAGAAGGACATCCACTCCGCTCCCTCCGTCATGCTAGTCTGCTGATTTCTCGTCCAGTATGCACTGCCTGCTCAGGTGCCCACCTCCAACTCGTCACTCGAGTCGTTGTCGTCTTTGCACAGTCCAGATGCACCTGTGACACATGTAGATTTTTCATTGCTCTGTGCGGTTTTGGCTGCTTTTCTATATATAATCCACCAAGACACCCGACCACGGTAGCAGCGAGGTGGGAGGGGGGTGTGTACAAAGTGCAGGAGCATCTAAGAAGATGCACGTTTGTTGCAGATGCGAATTACTGTATGTAGCATGGTGCCGGCGGTCGTGCGTCGTCACCGAAAACTCGGTTTTTAAAGACTGCTCACTTCATTGTGTATACGACTGTAGGTGAATGAAAAGATGCAACGCTGGAGAGGGCAACATACAATACAGCGTTTTACACGCTGCATACAGCGATTCACATTCGTGACAAATTGTTTTACACGCTGCATACAGCGATTTACATCCGTGACAAACATGCCTCTTCTTAGATAGTCCTGTTGCGTCCACCCTCGTTCTCGAAGCATACACACTGCCTGGTCATGTGGTGCTTCTGTGTGAACCGGTCAGGCACAGAGAAGGTCAGCTGCCGAGAGAGCGTCTCGACTGTTGCAGGGCCTGCATTGGTGAAGCAGGTGAGACGGTAATGAAACAGAGGCACAGGGCTTATTGGTTTTTAAAGACTGCCTCCTTCATTGGGTTTTAACCAATGCACGGAACGAACCAACACACAATCGTCCATGTGGCGCTCAGGCACGGAGGGTGGAATGGGAGGAGAGGAGAAGGACATCCACTCCGCTCCCTCCGTCATGCTAGTCTGCTGATTTCTCGTTCAGTATACACTGCCTGCTCATGTGCCCACCTCCAACTTGTCACTCGAGTCGTTGTCGTCTTTGCACAGTCCAGATGCACCTGTGACTCACGTAGACTTTTCATTGCTCTGTGTGGATTTGGCTGCCTTTCTATATATAATCCACCAAGACACCCGACCACGGTATCAGCAAGGTGGAAGGGGGTGTGTACAAGGTGCAGTAGCATCTAAGAAGACGCATGTTTGTTACGGATGCGAATTGCTGTATGCAGCGTGTAAAACAGTTTGCTATGGTGCATGCGGTCGTGCGTCGTAACCGAAAACTCGTTTTTTAAAGACTGCTTACTTCATTGTGTTTTAACCTCAGTTGTAAAGGAATGTTTTAAGGATCCCATGGGATACCCCTCGCAAACAGTTTTACACGCTGCATATGGCGATTCACCTCCACGAGAAACATGCCTCTATGAACAGTCAACGTAGGTCGGAGCTGCATGTGACCTCTACGACAGACGAATATAAATGACGCTGGTTTTTCTGTGTTGTCGTGTCTAAGTTGGTGGGCGTGGCTATGTGAGTTGTCGTCGTATCCAATGGTCTTGGAGTTGGTGCGCCATAGGTGTCTCACTTGTTGGCGGTTTAGTGAATCCACGCCTCTTCCGGCGTGCTTTCCATGGTTGTCTTGCCTTAGTGAATTATATATATATAGATATATGCCTATAACGTATATTCTGCTGTTATCATTTTATTACAAGCTATATAGTGGCAGCTGTAATCAATATCTTCTTGAAATAATGCAATAATTTTGTGAAATAAGACAATAAGTATTGTGAAACAATGCAATATATACTGCAAAATAACACAATATGTTTGTGAAATGACACAATTCTTTTACAAAATAACAGTTTCTTTTGAGTGGTGGGAGTAAACATTAGTAAAACTCATACAAAGAAAACAAATATTGTTTCATTCATTTTCCTAACCCACTGTTCTCGGCTTCCTGGGTACCTTGGCATAAACAAAGGAACCTTTGATTTATCCTAAGCTCCAACTGATTATTTAAAAAAGAAAAATTAGATTAGATTAGAGATCTTTATTGTCACATACAGCACAAGAGCATACTGAACCTTAGATCCTCAAATGAGTGTCTCCTTAGAATTCCAAGAACAAAGCTTAAAAGAAGTGGTGAGGCGGCCTTCTGCTGCTATGCACCTAAAATCTGGAATAGCCTGCCAATAGGAATTCGCCAGGCTGATACAGTAGAGCAGTTTAAAACACTGCTGAAAACACATTACTTTAACATGGCCTTTTTATAACTTCAATTTAACACAATTTAACTTAATCCTGATACTCTGTATGTTCAATTCTTCATAATAACTATTCATGGTGGCTCTAAAATCCATACTGACCCCTACTCTCTCTTCTGTTTCTTTTTCCCGTTTCTTTGTGGTGGTGGCCTGCGCCACCTCCACCTACTCAAAGCTTCATGATGCTCCAGCAATGATGGATGGATTAAAAGGCAGAAGTCTACGTGACCATCATCATCAAGTCCTTCCGTGAGAACCCTAAATCCAAAGAGGACTGTTTCATTTATGTTAGTTAGAATTACCAGAGGGGACTGGGCAGTCTAATGGTCTGGAATCCCTACAGATTTTTTTTTTTTCTCCAGCCGTCTGGAGTTTTTTTTTTGTTTTTTGTCCCCCCTGGCCATTGGACCTTACTCTTATTCAATGTTAATCAATGTTGACTTATTTTGTTTTCTTATTGTGTCTTTTATTTTTCTATTCTTTATTATGTAAAGCACTTTGAGCTACTGTTTGTATGAAAATGTGCTATATAAATAAATGTTGTTGTTGATATTCGTGTGCCAGAGTTGCAGGGGTGAATGGGGTAGTGAAGTACTGTATGTACAGGCAATAAGAATAAAATAACTAAATACATTAAATTATTAAGAGTAGCAGAAGATAAGTAAATACAGTAAATATAAGTAGCAAGTGCAAAACAGAACTATACAGACATGGATTTAGTTTAACAGTAAAAGAGATGGCAGTACACATGTAACGTATACTGCAATTACACATAAACCATTAAACTGTGGGTACAGTGCAGGACATGTAAGAAGGCTAAAGAGAGTCTTAACACAAAGTTGTAGCTCTAAAATGAATGATGGCTAAGTATTCGTAGCTAATTAGGTCCACGTCGACGACTCTTTTGGGTGCGTGTTCGTTGCCCTGTAACTCACAGCGAGTCTTCTCACAATCTGCCATACCTGTTGGGTGCGCGAAGAAAATCGCGCATGCGCACAGCTCTCACCAGGACACCGCGTAAACGTGGTTGCTCGGATACAGATAAATCACTCGCGCCCAAACAAACGCGGAAAGCAAAGCTTGAGCTGCGCGCCTGTATATGTGAAATATGTTAACATTAGGAAAAAGAGATGCAGTCGTCAAGGAGAATTTGCACGAGTTTCTATGAAGTAAAAGTAGCATTGCAGTTTTGTGTTATATAGAGAGCCATTATACGTGCTTGCGCTTTGCAGATGGACATTGCTGCGGTGCCCACGCTCTGATGTGTATTCCGCATGACAGGAGCTCGTTTCGGTTTTGTCATTTTCTTTGCTGTTGTACTGTATTGCTGAAATTGGATTATACTGAAGGTGAACTTTCACTCTGATATTTTTCATTACCCGCTTATTCGAAAAAAGAGTCAAGGGACAACGTGTCGCTTACGTGGTTTTTGTGTGTTTAATTTACAACCTGCTTAACCTCTCTTACAAGTCTAAATCAAATGCATCACACATGCGAACAATGTAGGCTATCAATAAAATTATTCTTCTTAATTCTGTTTTATCGAGAGAAATACTTTCACTTAAATGATGTTTTCTGTTCATGTTTTCAAATCCTGAATTCTTTCAGGTGATAAAACAATATTTTATTTTGGGCTAACGGCTTTATCCAAATCGGTGTACTAGATCAGCATTTCTTACAATAATTTAGAGTCTCTTTACAGCTACAGCACAGGCAGGTTAAGTTAGTTGCTTTAAGTGACGCAGAGGCAGGGATCGAATGCATAAAATCTTGTTTTAAAGTCGAGTGCCTTAGCTATTACAACATTGTTAATTTGTATAAATGCTGAAATGAAAGTTGTTTACCACACCATCACAGTTCTTAATGCTTGTCAGTAATGTATTGGTATAATACAGAGCAATAGTGTTAATAATGTATGCAGTATACATTAATATTCTAAACTAAATTTGTTAACAGTGGAAGAAATCCGTGACCTTAATGGATTTGTCTTGCAAGGATGTTGAGGACTTCACATATGTGCAGCAGGTAAGAAGTCTCAAACAAAGTGATAATATTTTGTAGGGTGACATGTTTCTTTTAAAGACTTGGATATAAAGCAGTCTGCCACTTCAGAAGCAGTAACTCTTCTCACTTAGTGAAAATATTTGCAATATGCATAACTCATAAAATATGCACCATCTTTCGATTTTCAGAAGTCACTTTTCAAGTATAGGGATGTCTACAAACAATCCTGACAGCTGTGGGTGCAAAGCAGGAACTGAAATGGGAAAACTTGCCTGTTGTTGAGTTAATTTCAGCTGTCCACATTTCTAATACAGTACTACATTTTATTTACTTATGTAACAATATAGCTCAATGAATTAAGTACACTTTGTAAATCTGCAGATACTGCAAAACAGGAGGGATGCCAAATTCTAAAGCATAAACCTAACATAGAATTATTAAAAGTGCTTCCTTTTCAGGTTCATGGGGCTCCTGAACCTATCTTGCTCTTGTAGGAAAAAATAAGATATAGCAAATTTGATAATCAAAATATAACTTTGCATATACATGAAATATTAGTTGGAACTGCTGCTCTGTATATTACTTTTTTCTCCAATCATTAGATCTTTTTTAGCTTGGTGATTAACTTTTTTTTACCTTTGTATACAGCATAAATATACATGAAAAAAGAAAACTCTTGACATTGTATATTCCTTACATACTCCTAAAGAAAAAAGGATCCTCATTAAATCAATCATGATACCTATATATTTACTTACCTAAATGTGGCATCAATACAATCTTTTTTAAATGTGTACATGTTCATATATAGTATGTCTTTGTCTGGATCAATTTACAATAGAACAGGCATCATCAAACCTGGTTTGTTAGAGCTTTTGTCCAAATGATTTGCATTCTACCTCAAACTACTTTGCTGTTTATGGTAAGTGGTGACCACTGGCAAGTTAAACAATATTGTGAGTAAGTGAACTATTTTAAAGCAATCCTTGTACTAAGCAAACCTTTTATTCACTAGGGTTCCCGCTGATTTCAGTTATATTGCTAAGTAATGGATGTTTATTGGGCTCAATATTATGCATCTAGTGTGCAAGATAGATAGATTTATGTCAAAAGAAATTACAGGGTTACAGCAGAAGACATAAAAAACAAAAATATATACATATAATAAGAATTATTATAATCTTAAGTTATTAACAAGGTATAAGTACAAATTTAACAAGAGTTATATTCATTATAAGTATATTAATAAGTCAAGAGTTGTTGTTAAGTGTACATACTTCTCAGTTACAATTTCACAGTACAGGATGTCTGTCATTGGCAAAGTATATGAGCACACTATATTGCACACTTGGCAGAGGGGTCATTATAGAGCCTGATGGCTGAGGGTAGAAATGACCTGACTGAGCCACATAGTTGTCTCAGTCTGTTATTGATTGTACTCCATTAGTACGCCATCCTGTCAAGTAAGCGAACCAGCCGCCATGGTGCAACGTCAGAGGCTTCAACTAAGGTGCTGACATCTGAGACTCGATCCCCATAAGGTGAAGCAATGGTGCATACACTTGATGTGCCCCAATTAGGAAGAAACATGTGTCGTGTACTCTTTGTATTATTTGACAGGTATTGTATCATATAAGGGCGGCATGGTGGCGCAGTGGTAGAAGTGCTGCCTCGCAGTAAGGAGACCTGGGTTCGCTTCCGGGGTCCTGTCTGCGTGGAGTTCTCCCTGTGTCTGCGTGGGTTTCCTCCGGGTGCTCCGGTTTTCTCTCACAGTCCAAAGACATGCAGGTTAGGTGCATTGGTGATCCTAAATTGTCCCTAATGTGTGCTTGGTGTGTATGTGTGTCCTGCGGTGGGCTGGCACCCTGCCTGGGGATTGTTCCTGCCTTGTGCCCTTTGTTGGCTGGGATTGGCTCCAGCAGGCCCCCATGACCCTCTACTTATGTAGGATATAGCGGGTTGGATAATGGATGGATGGATGCGTTATATACTATATATACAGTGGTGTGAAAAACTATTTGCCCCCTTCCTGATTTCTTATTCTTTTGCATGTTTGTCACACAAAATGTTTCTGATCATCAAACACATTTAACCATTAGTCAAATATAACACAAGTAAACAAAAAATGCAGTTTTTAAATGATGGTTTTTATTATTTAGGGAGAAAAAAAATCCAAACCTACATGGCCCTGTGTGAAAAAGTAATTGCCCCCTTATTAAAAAAGAACCTACCTGTGGTGTATCACACCTGAGTTCAATTTCCGTAGCCACCCCCAGGCCTGATTACTGTCACACCTGTTTCAATCAAGAAATCACTTAAATAGGAGCTGCCTGACACAGAGAAGTAGACCAAAAGCACCTCAAAAGCTAGACATCATGCCAAGATCCAAAGAAATTCAGGAACAAATGAGAACAGAAGTAATTGAGATCTATCAGTCTGGTAAAGGTTATAAAGCCATTTCTAAAGCTTTGGGACTCCAGCGAACCACAGTGAGAGCCATTATCCACAAATGGCAAAAACATGGAACAGTGGTGAACCTTCCCAGGAGTGGCCGGCCGACCAAAATTACCCCAAGAGCGCAGAGGCGACTTATCCGAGAGGTCACAAAAGACCCCAGGACAACGTCTAAAGAACTGCAGGACTCACTTGCCTCAATTAAGGTCAGTGTTCACGACTCCACCATAAGAAAGAGACTGGGCAAAAACGGCCTGCATGGCAGATTTCCAAGACGCAAACCACTGTTAAGCAAAAAGAACATTAGGGCTAGTCTCAATTTTGCTAAGAAACATCTCAATGATTGCCAAGACTTTTGGGAAAATACCTTGTGGACTGATGAGACAAAAGTTGAAGTTTTTGGAAGGCAAATGTCCGTTACATCTGGCGTAAAAGGAACACAGCATTTCAGAAAAGAACATCATACCAACAGTAAAATATGGTGGTGGTAGTGTGATGGTCTGGGGTTGTTTTGCTGCTTCAGGACCTGGAAGGCTTGCTGTGATAGATGGAACCATGAATTCTACTGTCTACCAAAAAATCCTGAAGGAGAAGGTCCGGCCATCTGTTCGTCAACTCAAGCTAAAGCGATCTTGGGTGCTGCAACAGGACAATGACCCAAAACACACCAGCAAATCCACCTCTGAATGGCTGAAGAAAAACAAAATGAAGACTTTGGAGTGGCCTAGTCAAAGTCCTGACCTGAATCCAATTGAGATGCTATGGCATGACCTTAAAAAGGCAGTTCATGCTAGAAAACCCTCAAATAAAGCTGAATTACAACAATTCTGCAAAGATGAGTGGGCCAAAATTCCTCCAGAACGCTGTAAAAGACTCATTGCAAGTTATTTCAAACGCTTGATTGCAGTTATTGCTGCTAAGGGTGGCCCAACCAGTTATTGGGTTCAGGGGGCAATTACTTTTTCACACAGGGCCATGTAGGTTTGTATTTTTTTTTCTCCCTAAATAATAAAAACCACCATTTAAAAACTGCACTTTGTGTTTACTTGTGTTATATTTGACTAATGGTTAAATGTGTTTGATGATCAGAAACATTTTGTGTGACAAACATGCAAAAGAATAAGAAATCAGGAAGGGGCAAATAGTTTTCACACCACTGTATATATATATATATATATATATATATATATATATATATATATATATATATATATATATATTTTTTTTTCTAAAAACTAAAACCTTTGTCTGGTCAAAATTTTCTTTAGCTCCTTTTCCACAACCTTTCAGATTAACAGAGGTATATTCTTTTATTTAACACTTTCCAGGCAGGCAGAACACATCATTTATTCTGTGCATACACATTTCTTCATTTGCACAAGTTAATTAAAGAGTTGCACTCCAGATAATAATTCATTTCACTGTAATTTCTAGGAAAGTCTGATTATCAAATGCCATTTAGAAGGCAGATCAATACTGTAACCACCTATATTTCTTATCTTTTCAGTCCTGCTAGCTTCAGCCTTTTTATTATAAAGCCTACTGCATTTTTAGAATTTGATGTGCACTTAAATTAATTAATTTATCTAAAAAAGTAATGGAGATTGAGTGAAGTGGTTATCAGTGTTTAGTAAATGTCCATGTTTTAATATACAGTATTTGTGAAAAGCTGAATGCTTAGTAGGAGAGACAGTTTTTTTGTCTGCTTTTCCCAAAACCAAAGACACATTCCAAAACTGTTAGGAGTACTAAGTGAAGATCATTCATAATTCACTGTTGCATTTTGAAATTAAATAAGATTAGAAACATACTTTTGCCCTTTTCCTATGTGAAAAATATAACATAAATAATTTAGTATATGCTTGACACAAAGCATGAAAAGTTTTTTTGTTTGCATTTTTTTTTGTGAAAGTGGACATAAAAGTACATTGTTCAGATGATCAATCTGGAATAAAGCCAGTTTACATATGAAAGAAATTAAGATGTCTTTGGCTTTCTTTGCAAACATTTTGATTGATAAATTACATATCAGCATTTCTTATTATGTAGGTTGAAATGAAGGAGGCTGCATCTGTATCAACATTTTCTGGCAAGAAGTGGCAGGGTTTGCACTAAGAAGAAGCACAGCACTTTGCCAAGGATGTGCCGTGCAGTGTTTGATCAATCTTTTATAAACACATTAAAAATACCTGTCAGCAAAAAGTAAATGCTTTAGATAGGGCACAATATACAAGAGGCGTTTAATTAGAGAAGTGGACTCTGTAAATGTGCCTTAAAGGACAATACATAGAGTTTAGTCTTGGAAAATGTACTTAGAATTTCAAATCAATGCCACTGATTTTGATAAGTCAGACCCATTTGAAGCAGTTCAGTTTTTTATTGAAACAAAAATATCCATTGTGATAGATAGCCCGGACACAGACAGACACTGAGGCTCACGATGTCCCAAAACACACACTCTTTAATTGTAATACTGAACACACACAATACTGTGCATAACCACAAGGCTCAGTTCTTTGCACTTCTCTTCAGCTGCCTCCACTCCTCCCTCCCGACTCCGGCTTCCCGAATGGAGTGAGGCGGCCCCTTTTATCCCGCCCCAGATGTGCTCCAGGTGTTCTGTGATGGTTTCCCGGCAGCACTTCCTGGTGTGGCGGAAGTGCTGCCCTTGCACCAGGAAGCACTCCGGGCGTACACAGTTCCTGGTTCAGCAGCACTTCCTGATGTGGTGGAAGTGCTGTCCTCCAGGGCTCAGGAACCATCCAGGGAATCCAGGGGGGCTTCCCTCTTGCGCCCAGGGGAGATATTGCCCCTCTCTTGGTCCTTCCCTGCTCCAGGCGTCCTGGTAGGGCAAGGTCCTTGGTCGTCTGCCACACCATATAAAGATGAAAATGGCCAATCAAATCAAATAACAGATGAAACAGAAACCAGCCACATGAAAAATATTAGCATGATACCCTCTCTTATATGCAATCCACGGACAAGTACTCTGCTTTCCCATATTCAGCATAAACCTGTTACCACAATGATAACGAAATGCTGCAAAAATTCAGTAGATGAGCAAATGTTTTATTGATGTAAATACTGAGTAATTTCATTTTCATTAGATTAAATTATTTTTCTTTTTTTCCCTGCAGTTAGTACAATTGTTTGACGTCCATCTTGCATATTACTGAGCTCATAGCTGGATTGTGTTTGTGAGGTTCTTTACTCAGACATGCTCTGACAGCCAGTACCAAGCTGTGATTTTTAAGTGTTTGCAACAGCTGCAAAAGGAACAGTAAAAGCCTCTGTCACCCTAGCACTTCAATATCAGCTGTGACACCTAGACACAAAATATTATACTGCTGGGCTCATAGTTGTAAAAAAAGTAGTAGCTGAGAATAGTATATAAGTTCATAACCACAAACATCAAAACTAATATGTTTCAATCATTAATAATGTTATATTGAAACCAGTCTTCAGCGGGCCTTTACTCAATATAAAAAATAGATGGGTTGCAGCTTTAGATCAAGTCTGTTCTTCTGGTTAACACAACAGAGAATAACAATACTTCTTCTTATTTTGTTAAGGATGGAGATGATGTCATCTTTCCTACAGCTGTTTCTGAAGAACAGCTGAAGGAAGCAAGAAAGAAATCCCAAAGACTGGTCTTTGGATCTAACAGCATATGTAATTTGCTAGAAGATAATGGAGATAAAGGACATCTGCAGGGCAAGCTAATACTTGGACAGAGAGCATCAGAACAGTAAGTTTTCAAATGGCTGAAAGCTGAACAGGTGCAGAATGGCTACGCCATAGCTGTTTATATTTCAGCATTGATAAAAGTGTGAACAAAACAATATTGTGGCTGGGTAGATTTTAGGCATGTGGACAGCATGCAGCATTTAGCTTGCAAGAAAAACACCATTTGTTTATATAACACATTACCATAAAAATATGGTGCCTTACAAATAGTAAATAAAAACTTACAGAAACAAATAAATGGGAGAAAAACAAAAGGTAGGAATGGAAGAATCGCAGTAATTGAGGCTCTGTTATTCACAGTGGTGAAAGTTAGTGTAATACTAGGGGGCTTTGCCCCCTGCTCACTTTGCTTGCCAACTCCCAGGTCTGCGCTACACGCTAGCCTCTTTGCGGTTCTTCCGTTTGCGTATGGAGATGCGGATGTACAATTTAAACAGATTGTTATCTTCATGGTAATTGTTACATATGCCTAATAGAACTATTTTACATTATAACAAGTAATTAACTCATATTAAAAATAGTAAAACGTAATAATTTGAAAGTAAATTATGTTTCACATTGCGTTAGTTATTCATTACGTAATACGATTTCGTTCTGTTTGGGTTTGAAATTAACACAAAAATACTTTTTAAATGTACACTTTTACTGTAACACTTCAGTAAAAACAATTTTTGGAATAAAATTTTCGTCAATATTGCATTGAATTTTGATTCTGTGTTCGGACTTTCATCGAGACAACATAACGTATAACTGCCTGTGATTGAATTTAATTTCTTTCTCTATAAATAAATACAATTACTTTTTCAAATGTTTGTCTATGAGATTTGTTAATTGTGTTTGCAAAAGCTATTCTAACAGGAAACTGTTAACATTTTAATACGAATGGCATATCAAGATCTCCTTTGTTGTCTAATGTTATCTGTGAAAGATGTACATTACCTTTCTTGGATACGTCCTTCTTTCCGCATTAATTCATGCGGTGGAAGACCAGACAGTGTTAATGGTTGCAGATATTTGTTGGGATATTGTAAGTTCATGTTTTCATCTTCCGCACGATCACCACCAACTGTTTCAGCATAGTCTATTGATACGTATTTAACCAATTTACTGTGTAACTGATCATCGATTTTGGCGTTAATTCATTTGACTTCATAGTTTCTCGGTGCTAGGATTGCCCTTGTACTCATTTCTTCTGTTGATAACCCTTTGTGATGAAATTCTTCAATAAGATTTGGACATAATATGTCTTCTTTAATTGGGAACTTAAAGTGAGGAAAACATTGAAATTTATAAGAGCTGAGAGAGCAGGAACTGTGTCTGTCAAAAGCATTCACATGAATGAGAGGTGAGAGTACCGTGTGTGTGGTTGAATATGGTTAAGAGGAGAGCGTGACTTGAAAAAATCTCATGGCCAAAGTCTCGTCTCTCAGGACTTTTTTATATAATAGAGAGATGTGATAACAAATACTATAGTCCGAAACTCCAGCCGGTGTGGATGCTGGTGTCAATAAACCTCTAAGGATTTAAATGACCAAAAGGCAGCCTAGGCCTGCTTGAGCATTTCACAGTATTTAGATGTGACAGTTATTATTACTATCCACATATAATGAAAGTCGAAGAACATTTGTGTCTGTGGTTATCAGTACCTGATATTTTGTCCTTTTTATGGCCTTGTTTTACTGTACTTTTAAAAACCTTAATTCTAGGTTTGTTTACCTAATCCTTTTTTCATTCTAGTAATCACATTTTTTTTTCTTGTCTCCCATGCCGCCCACCCAGTTCTTTAGTACTAAAAATAGGATTAATATATTGAAAAGTGTGAATGTTGGTGGAGTGGGTGTTTTTTTTTTTAAGTTTAGATGCTATGTAAACTTTAAGCTTAAATGCAGGGAATGTGGTGTAATGATTAATGCTTTGGACTTTAGATTTCAAACCTTGCGGTTGTGGGTTCAGATCCTGTTACTGACACTAACCATGAGCAAGACACCTCACCTACCTGCGCTTCAATTAGAAAAACCAAAGAAATGTAGCTAATATCTCAGATATTGTAAGTCACCTTGGATAAAGGTATCAGGTAAATAATAGTGATATTATCATGGGCATGTCTGTGATTGTGCTGTATTTATTGTAACATTTAGACACACCGGCAAAATTGAGACTTCATAATATATTTTTTTGGAAAGTAGCAGTAGCCAGTCTTTGCGTATGAATCTGTAATGGATTTGCTGAACACAGAATTGCAACAGACATTGCTGCACACTTAGTTTCTGACACTTTTTTATATTGTAGTGTTTTAGGAAAACCTTGGGAACATCTGTTGTTGACAAACTGTTAAATCTGGTTGCACACCCAGGGAATGAGTGAATGAATGTCTGAATATTATTAGTGTGTGTTTGAATCATCTTGTGAAGATGATGCCTTAAGGGACTCAGAATTTAGTGTCTGTATTTTGCCATTACACTTTTTTTTTTGTTTAATGGCTACATGAATACTTTGAAATGACCACATAAAACTGTTTGCTTCTTTTAACCAGTAATGAGTTTGCATTCTAAACTAATCTGCAGAAATAAAAACATACCAAATGTCTTATACGCTTCCGTACATTTGTCATTTATTCTGCATGTTTAATGCCATGATAGTTTTTACTTAAATTCATTTTAATTGTAGGTAATACACACTGGTGTAAAAGTGACATATTCTCTTATTCATACGTTTTTTTTAACTCGCTTATTCAGGGCAGGGTTGGAGGGCAGTTGGAGCCAATCCCAGTATTCATCAGGTGCATGGTGGGAAGAACCCATCGCAGGGTGAACAAACACACACACTCACTAGAGTCAATTTTAGCAATACCAGTTGACCTAACCGACATGTCATTGGTCAGTGCGTGGATAGCGGAGTACCAGAAGGATACCCACATGGACACAGGCAGAACATGCAAACCCCATCCTGGGAGCACGCATGACGTGAACCCTTGTCTTCTTATTGCAAGGCAGCAGCACCATCACTGTGCCACCGCAACGCTCCATTTCCTGCTATCTATCTGACTCAACAGTTGCACTTGTAAATAATTGATCCACTTTTTAAAGATGGAAATCTTTATTAAGAATTTAGATCCAAACTACCAGTATGATAATGAAGGTATAGCCAACTGTGTTTACATAGCAACTTTCAAAAAGGAGCTGTGCAATGCAGGGCAGCTATGATGAAAAATGAAGGAGGCATACATAATAATACTTGTATATAAGGAAGAAGAATTTAACAATGGGTTCTTTAAGTTAAATTGAAGGCCTGGAAAGATTCACATAAATTAGTAATTTTACAGTGGGCCTCAAAACATTAAAAAAATAAACGTAAATCAGGTTTTTACATTTTTTCACAATGTTTTGTCCTTATCTTTACAATTTTCCCCAGCCATGATTCAAAGAGGAAGAAGCAAATAAAATATGTAATATAATAAAACAAATGGTTTAATCATAAAACAATTGTAATACATGTTAAAATATTTGAATGTGTTACATAATTGTATGATCGTGTAGCTGTCTCGAGTGTGAATTAGTATTTGTAACCCATAGGCATAAGTGGACAATATGCACATTCTGATTAAGTGATCTTCTGATCACTGTTATTCAAAACAAAGAGTTATGCAAAGAGTTATAGGAATCTGAAACGAACAACAGAGGCATGTAGCTGAAGCAGAAACCCTGGCAACATTTAAGAAGTATCTCGATAAGATATTTGGACAAATTAGCTAAACAAACAAGCTTGATGGACTGAATAGTCTCCTCTTGTTTGTGAAATTTCTTATATTCTAAAACAAGCCTCCTTTTGACAGCTTTGGCCATGTTTGCTTGAATGCTGGAAAATGTATAAGAAGAAAAATGTTGCACAGAAAGACAACTACCGCTGTTAATGCACAGTCTGTCGCACTTCTCCAGATACAATATTTGAAAGCTTTAACGTGACCAAATAGGATTTACACTTTTAGTCATACAATTTCTGTTTTAGTTTTCAATTTTGCATATCTAACTGTCAGGGGAATATTGTAGCTGTAGTCAGAATCACTGTAGACAAAGTGTACACAGCTTGTAAAGTTTTTGATAGATAAATTTTTCATTTCTGGTTGAGCTGGATGAAAGGCCTTGCTGAAGAACTCCTGCAACAACTAAATTGGCTTTTAATGCTTCAAAACCTACCAAACAGCTACCAAACACAGACATTCATAATTTGGTAATTTGCTTGCATTTTTAAATGAGGACATTAGTCATGTGTCTGTTTTGAACTAAGTAATCAATTTTCTGATATTTGAAACCTTTGTTTGCAGTGTATGCTTTTTGAATATAATTTTGGCTAAGGGGCTGGTGAGATGTATTTTAATACATATCAGATTTTTTTTCTGTTCTGCCAACAGATGGCACTCATGTACTTCCGTGAGTCTCAAAACGTAAAAGTGTTAGAAGAGACCTCTGTGTGTGTGTGTGTGTATGTATTTGCAATTTTCCTGTGATATGCTCGGGCCCACTGTGACCCTGAATTGACGTTAAGAAGTTTGAGAATGTTATATAATGAAGTACTAGACCACAGGGTAAGCCAGTTGAGTAGCACTTAAGTACTGCTGCATTTCAGACAAATGTACCAAGATTAGTTACTGAAATCCAGGCTGTTAATAAGACACTGCAAACTCATAACATTCTCCCACTTTAGTATGTTGAGAAACGAATCATTGGCTAGAATGTTTGGCAATATTAGCTTGTTAAAATGCAAATGAAAAACAGTCAATATTAGAATTATTTCTTGTATATTATCTAGGACACTGACTTATGTCTGCCTAGAGTAGCAATCAGAGATGCTTTCTTAAACCACCTAAAGTCATGTGAACGTCATCATCAGGTCACTGTGAGTTGTTTTACATTCAGTAATACCTTTGTAAAGGTTCAGATATTAATTACTTATACTTCATTTGGAAAAAAAGTTACAATGGTAAGTAGCATAAGATTAAATAAATATGTATATTGACAATCCATATTATTGTGATAAATATACATTTTATTTTCATGGCTACTTGTTGACCCTTTATCTTCTACACATTTAAAGAGAATTAACAAGTGATGAGTAGGTGGCAAAATTTTAAATTTCACTTCTATTTTTTGAATTAATGAAAAGTGCAGTTTTGACAAAGTGCACAAATACAACTAAGTGTATAGTAATATATGTTTTAAGACGACTGCTCAAAAAAGAAATCAGACTTCAAACAGCAAACTGGTATTTTTTATACTTTCACTTTATGTACACCTCTTAATTATTTGGGGGTTAAGGGAAGATCTTTTTTTTAAATGATCAAATTCATACATTCTTTAAGGAATTATTGTTTGAACACTACAGAGTTCACAAAATCAAGATTGAAATCTTGACAATAACAAAGTGCTGGACTTTTTTAAAGTTAAAGAGACAGTAAGCAACTTAATACTAACAAATTAAGTCTCCACTTGTTCCCGTGCTCTTATTTAAACAAAGCTATTTTTAAAGTAATATTTTTTAATAGTAGTAGTAGTGTCACATGTATAGAGTAGACTGCATTATGCACATTTTCAAACACAGACATTACTGCTTGAAATACTGTTGCAGTCACCACTGAAATGGCCAAAAATATCAAGTAACACCCCTGGGCAGGGTGCCAGGGCATCAAATTATAATATAAATGTATTGTTTGTTGATATTGTATAATTTATTTAGATGACATTTTTTTACTTTACTGCGTACGCATTAATTAATAGACTAAAGTATATTTTTTACTTACTTCCTTAAATATTTAAAATAGAGCATAAACTATAATGGTAAAATATAATTGTCCTTCTTTATTAAAAATAATTAAATGTGAATGTATTAGATCATTTGAAAAACAGATGCCTTCAGAAAGTATACAGACTTTTAATCATTTTAATCATATTGACACAAAAATGTCTGACCCTTTACTCATTACTTAGTTAAAGTCCCTTAAGCACGCATTGTAGCCCAGAGTCTACTTAGGTGTAACTCAACAAGATTTGCACACATGGATTTGAGGATTTTTCTTCTCTGCAAAACCTCTGAAGATCTGTCAGGTTAGATGGAGGCCATTGAACGAGAGAGCTATTTTCAGGTTTCTCCAGAGATGTCAATTTCGTTCAAGTCAGGGCTTTGCCTAGGACACTCAAGAACATTCACAGAGGTGACCCTAATCCCTCCTGTGTTGTTTTTGTGTTATGCTTAGGCTTATTGTCCTGTTGAAAGGTGAAACCCCATCCCAGTCCAATGCCCAGAGTACTTTGGAGCAGGTTTTCATTAAGCATATCACTTCATGATACATTCAGCAACCATATTTACTATCCCAGTCTCTGCTACAGAAAAACAAACCCAACGGCATGATTCATCACTGAAATAGTGTTGCACAGGAGATGAGTGGTGCCTGGTTTCCCCCAGTGATGACACTTAAAATTGAAGCCATACAGTTCAATCTTGGTTTCATCTGAGCAGAGAGTCTTGTTTCTCATCATCTGAGAGTCCAGTCAACACCTTTTAGCTAACTTCAAGCACACTTTCATGTGTCATCTGGCCTCTCTAACATAAAGCCCATATTAGTGGAGTGTTGTAAAGGTGGTTGTCCTTCTAGAAGTTTCTTACATCTCCACACATGTTCTCTGGAACTCAGCCAGAATGACCATCAAGTTCTCGGTCACCTCTTTTATCAAGGCCCTTCTCACCTATTTGCTTAGTTTGGCCAGGTGTGGTTGTTCCAGACTTATTTCGTTTAAGGTTTATAAAGGCTACTGTGTTCTTGGAAACCTTCAGTATTACAAAAAAAAAAAAATGTTTGTAGCCTTCCGCAGATCATTGCCTCAACACGATCCTGTCTCTAACATCTGTAGGTAATTACAATGATACACATTATCATCTGTGGGACCTTATAGAAATGAGTTGGTGCTTTTTATAATTATGTCCCATCAAGTGAATTTGACCTCAGGCCGACTCCAAAGAAGGTGTGGAAACATGTCAGTGATGATTGATTGAAGGAATGCACTTGAACTAGATGTCATGTGTCATAGCAAAGGGTCTAAATACTTGTGTTAATGTGATAATTCAGTTTGTTATTTTTAATAAATTTGCAAAAATTCCTAAAGTCCTGTTTTTGCTTTGTCATTTGGAGTGTTGTTTGATGAGGGAAAGAAATAAATGTAAATGATTTTAGCACAGAGGTGCATCATAGTAAAATGTGAAAAAATTAAGTAGTCTGACTACTTTCAGAAGGCACTGTATGTAACAGAAATTCAGAATTTATTGTAACTACAAATATAGCACAACAATAGAACTGATTTTCCTACTAGTGAACAATTTCAAACTGCTAGTAAATAGATAATTGCATGTTGCTTCCAAATAAAACTGTTTATTTAAATTTTTAAAAATATTGCAAATGTAACGTTACTACATGCGCCTAGATGAAACGTTCAGAGTCATGTTTGAACTATTGTAATAATAAAAAAGCATTTAACATTTTGTGGAAATTACAGTTTACAATTAGAACATACATACAGAAAAAGAAATGCAACCAAGAAGAAATATTATTAGACAAGAACTTGAGATTTTTAACTTTGTCCATTTTCATAGTCAAAACTTTCCCACTGATAATGCTGCCCATATTTTATAATGCATGCTCATATCTCAGTGAGGTTCAGGGGATGCTCACATATGTTTGTGCAGGCACTTTAAAGTGTATTTATTTCAAGTGCTTTGAAATGAGAGTAGTTCATCAAAATATTCTGATAGTCCTTTAAACATAATATAAAATTCTCAGACTCACTTGATCTAATTCATGGTTCTAGATACCAAAGTCTATCCCACTACAAGGTAGGAAATAGCCCAGGGAAGCTTTGTGTGCATCACTGGGCCCACTCACACATACAGAGGAACCTGTTTAGAGTCACCGATTAACCTAACCTGCATACCTTTGGGACTATTGGAGGAAAACCCCTGCAAATGTGGGGAAGGCAAACAAACCTGAAACAGACCACAACTCCGACAGAGGATTCAGACCTAGGAAGCTGGACCTGATAAGCAGTAGTACTAACCGCTGAGTTGACTTGCTGTCTTTAAACTTATTTTCTCATTTTTACAATGCTTTAAATGTATTTTCATGAAGGTCAGTCTTGCACACTACACATTTATAAAGAACTCCATTGTCACACTCTCTGCTGGTTTATACTATAGCATCAGGATCATTTCTTTTTAATATGTCATATGTACCAGGGACTTGCAGCACTTTTTCTTGGTGTAGCACCATTTTTGTTTTGGTCTTAAAACTATATATATATATATATATATATATATATATATATATATATATATATATATATATATATATATATATATATATATATATATATAGTGAAAGGAAACGTCTTGACACAGGAAAAGGTTTGGGGCAGCCACCCATATACTTGAATAAGGCTGCAAAGAATTGAAAATTGGTGTACAGGTTAAGTCCAAAACAGAACTGAGTCCACAAGAGGAAGTTTACTGGTACTTAAGGCAGATTAGCGGAAGTGACGTGATTGGGGCCGGAACAGGAAGCGATATCATCGGGGCCAAGCAGAATTTCCTGTGTTTGGTCTGCAAGAATAAAGGAAAGAGGTTTACTGTTCCCCCTCACCCCCTGGCTTGGCGTGGAATTACCTTCTTTTGGTCCTTTTTGCTGCCTACCATGCATATGTGGGTGACACACACACACACACACATATATATATATATTGTGGCAGAGGCGCTATATAGATGTCGACCCGACACAGACTGACACCAGAAACACGTAAAAATGAAAATAAAAGATTTATTTGTTCTTCAGCTGTGGGGCATGTCTTCCCCATGTCCCACAGGTCCTACACAGTCCTAAAACACACAACCAAAGGAAAACACCCACAAAAATCACTCTCTTCTTCCTCCACTCCTCTCAGGCAGCTTTGTCCTCCTCCTCCCAACTCTGGCGTCTCAAGTAGTGGCTGCAGGCTCTTCTTATAGCCCTCCCGGGAGACAGCATGGGGCGTATGACTGTTTGATAAATTATGCAATGGTAAGAGATGAGCTCAGGAGTTGTCCTCTTACATTCCTACCTCAGCTCTCCTGTCTCTCTCTGTCATGGCAGGAGCTCTATTTGTGGTTGTTGAAACCATTTGTTTTGCCGCTATTCCCCTCTTTTCTAACATCATCTTTATGATATTAATGTCCTCTCACCTTGTACTGGTTTGAAGGGGTGTAACACTCAACAGGTCTTCAAAGAACTCTTTCTTCTCCTTGTTGTATAATCTTACATAAACTAACAGCTGAGCATTGTCAGACACATCAGTTGACTCATCTATAGCTATGCCTACACATTGCTTCATTGCTGTTCTAACACATCCTGGGTTAATACTTCTGTTTTTCTTGTGGCTGTTGATGCTGATATGGGGATTTGATCGATCTTTTCACATAACTCTTTTGTTCTCCCACCAGTAAGGTTTCAGCCACTGCACCCATGCACTCCTTGACAATTCCTGAGTCAGTAAAAGGTTTTTTATGTTGTTCCAAAAGCCATGCAACTTTAAGTGAACATTCATTGACATGTTGTTTTGCAGTGAATGATTGTGTCAGAAGTCTGGTGGATCAATCATATTGGGCTCTTAGATCATGCATTTTCTGTGCCTTTAGTTCAGATTTGAGTGAGTATGATTGCTCAATAGATTTTTGCATTGTCTCGTAGTGACGCTTCACATTGCCACTTTTAATTATGGCCACGGTCTCAGCACATACAGTATGAGGCAAACTGGTTTCGAACTTCCTATGGGAAGTATGGCTATATACAAGTCTGTCCTTTCTGGATTAAAAGCTCTATTTTCTCTGTCTATTTTCCTCATTTTAGAGTATCTGTTTCCCTGACTCACTTCTTTGGACATCTTTGTCTCTGTCTCCTCACATCTGGCTGTGTGTATGTTTTTATGTGTATTTTCACACACACATACCAACTCGCAATGTTGCTGTGAATAAATGATTTGATTTTCTGAGTAACGTCACATGGAATGAGTTACAATGAATGTAATTGGTCTGTGCATCTCCTGTGTACATACATCGACAACCGTAAAGACAAGAGGAAAGGTTAAAGAAAAACTACCGTAAATGTGAGAAAAGTTGCACAGATTAAAATAGAAATCATCCATCAAAATATAATAATAGGTCTGGGTCCATATAGTTTGGCTTCTGGATTTGGACCACAGTCTGCCTATTGGATGTAAAATAAAAGTCTTGCTTTGTAGATATCAACATGATTCATAGTTCAATAGTAATCCAGCACAGACCAATTATCTAATTCACAAACATTATCCTGTTTGAACAATCCTTAATTCAGTTTAATATTCTAATTATTTCAGAATTATGTTTTGAATGTTTCTTGAATTAATTTGATGAGAAAATTATGACAAAGTTATAATGTGGTTTTATTTTCTATTGACAATTCTTTATGCAGGAAACCAAATTAGCATTTTAAACTGCACTTTAGTAAGAACTAATATTCAATTCTATGTATAATATTGGTAGTTTTTATTAGCATAATGTCTTATTCAGACTATGTACACTTTTGGGATGTTCAATAATTAATATATATTTCTCTTGGTATAAAAAGAAACCTGATTTCCTCATCCTTTAGCCATTTTTTCCTCATAGGTGTGATTTCCTTTTAATAATTTTTTTCTCTTACATTAAGCTGAGGAAGTCTGGTATATCGACTAAGATCCTCGGCAATTTTTACAGCTGCATTGTTGAGAGCATCTTGACCAGCTGCATCACCGCGTGGTACGGCAGCACTACTGCTATGGACCGCAAATGCCTGCAGAGAGTGGTAAAGACTGCTGAGTAGATCACCAGGACCCCACTGTCCTCTCTGCAGAGCATCTACAACTGCAGAGTCCACAGGAGAACTACCTCGATCCTCAGGGACCCCACCCACCCCCAACACGAACTGTTCACACTTCTACCCTCAGGCAGGAGGTATAATAGTATGACATGCAGGACTTCCATGCTAAAGAACTCTTTCTTTCCCGTGGCCATTAGACTCCTAAATAACTGACTGGAGTTTATAACCATCACTCACCTCATTCTATCTACACAACTGTATTTGACTTGTCCATCACACACCTACCTGCACATTACACTTTATATTTCTATTCTCTTTTTATACCTTATGCTGCCTTTGTTACTTATTATCTATCTGCTACTTTCATTGTACAGGGAAACGTGTTTCCTTACTGTGCACATGACAATAAACTTTGAACTTTTGAAAGCTAAATCACAACATATAGTCTATGCAAGCCTTTAGTGTATATGGTATGCAAAATAATATTATATGCAACTGTACAATAGCCTTTGCTTCTGCTTGTATTGTTATTTGAATTCATTTGAAGTGCTGCAAAGTATAAGCATTAGACTGATAAACCAAGAGATGGGTCTGTTTACCTTTGAGATCTGTTGTCAACATTGTTTATCAGAATGATCAAGCCTTTGCTGACATGAACAATTCCTAGGGTCACTAAGAATATTTTTTTAACTAAAACTGTCGGAAGTATGTTTGGAGAGAGATTGTGTCTAAGCATTTAATGATATGGTACTACATCGGAGTAAGCTACCTGTGTAGTGCAGAAACAAACAATTACAGTACTTTAATTATTGGTTAAGCTACTGGGTAAGCAATTGTGTTTGCCCTGTTTTCTGAAGTATACTTGGAATGAATAAGATCAAAGACATTCATAATTGGCTGCAAAAGATGGAATGTTTTTGCTGTGAGAAAGGGATGGTAAGTTTCTTTATGTATTTGTAGCTTACTAGAAATGGGCTGTTTCTCTGATAGTTTTGTGTGCCATGAACTTGTACAGTCCTGTCATAATTTTGAAACACTATTATATAAAAATATTTGCATTTACTTAATTTAAAATGTATTTTTACTTTTTATCTTCAGCTATCATAAAGGGTTGGAAGCAAATTCTCATGGAGACTGGGAGAAGTCAGTTATATGTTTCACCAAAGCAATCAACCTACATCCACATAAAGTAGGTCACATTCTTATTGAAATATTTTGCTGTATTTTATATGGTGGTTTGCAGGATTGGTGAGAACTTTAATTCTAGTCTAAGATAACCAGAGTTTTTACTCATCATGATATCTTTAACATTATTTTAATATTGATGGGATTACTCAGAAAATATGTTTGGAAGTAGTGTGTCATTAAGTAATAAGAGGTACATTGGGAACATTGTCTGTAATGGTTTAATATGTGCTCTAGACTGGTGTTGGGAATTTTTTTCATAAAAGGCAGCTGGGATTGCTAGTGCAGTGGCTCCAATTGAGATTCAATTGATCTTGGTCTTGATCAAAAGCTTTATGAACCAATATGTACTGGTATTTCAAAAAATGTGAGGTAGTGGCAACCCCTGCTTAAATGACATGCACTTGTTTTTACGCCAAAGTAACAGATGAACAAAGTGACAGGGTGGAAAGAAAAAGAACACCATTGACATCTGCTGAGCATTACACAAAACACAGAGGCCAATAGCATGATGAGGACCTCCATAATAGGAGGAAGAACCAGAAGAAAAGCAGCTCATTATTCTGAGCATCAGATGCAGGATACAAAATATGAGATTGAGAACGACAGAGAGATACATGCGATAGGTGGTCAGCATGTAATAAAGTCACTGTCCCCAAAAGCCCATTTATTGATAATCCCCCAGGACATGGTACATACATATTGAGTGTAAGTATTGTTTATTGATCATTAAATGTAATGAAGACCTCTGTAGCAGGAAAAAGTCAAAGAAAGACCTGCAATATCTAATGAGACCTGATAGGTGTTGGTGAATCCACTTATTTGAGGTAACAGCAACCTTGGAGTAAGGGAGCTGGGTTTGTGTGTTTCTTGCAACAAACTTAATAAGAAGTTGACATGGCAGAACGAAAATAAAAGAGCGGCAACATCAGATGGAGAAACAAAGTTCTTAAAATGATTTTATTAAGCAAGTTGTAGAACCCGATTACCTGATAGAAAGGAGAAGATGGCCAGCTGTGGCATCCACTGATCGCCAAGCATATACAGTGCGATGACCTACAGGTACTTACAAACTATTAATGCAAGAACCTTGATCTTGGTCTTAATCAAAAGCCAATGACCCAGTGCATTCTGGAAATTTGATTTTGCAGCAATTTCAGAAAAGTAAAGTGATTGACAAAGTAACATGGCAGAATGAAAAGTGGCAATTTGCTGAGCATGTTAATAGTGGGCAAAACAGTTTATTGTAATAAATTCAAGCTACATATGTCTTCTGGATTTATAATCAAGTGTAAGTATTGTGATTATTGATCGCTGACTGTGATTTAGAACTCTGTAATTGAAAGCAGGAAAAAGAAGAACAGCAACATTTAGGTATCTGTATTTTTGTGAGACAAATGCTATATAAATGTAAAGAATTATTATTATTATGGTGAAAATAAAACACTGTCTTTCCAAAATGGAAAAGTTCAGTTTGCTCTATATGGATCACTTTTATTTGAGGAATGGAGTTCCACATGTTTAATAGTTAATAAAAATTAAAATTAAGCAGATTAATCCAAGGCAAGCCCACATGGACACAGGGAGAATGTGCAGGTCATTGGAGTTATAAAATAGTTACACTAATCGCCTTTCCATCATGCAATCCTTCTACCCATTGATTCTCTTAAATTGTTAGCTTTACTGTCTGTTTGGTCTATAAAAGTGAACATCCAGGCTAGCACCTAACTGTTGTAGCACATTGCTGTAATAGTAATACACTATTGGTCTGTTCATTTCATAGTGAGTAACTTCAATTGTACATTTGCAACTTGACAAAAAATTCACATCAACATCCCAGTAGTATATATTAGGTACTGAGCCGCAGCTTCTTTCGCTTGGTGACCTTTGATGTCCTAGACTATGGAAATGGTAACAATAACAAGATAAACATTTTTGACCAAAGGATGTATTTGCAAACATGTTCACATAATTACATTCAAATAAATCTTGTGTGTGAGTATGCAGAATTATTCATGATTATAGCAGTATGTGTTTTTACAGTTAGCCCAATTCCAATATGTAACTCAGATGTCTCGATTTATCATCAGCATTTTAAACTAAACAAGCTTTGTGTCTTTTATCGATCTCCAGTTTTAATTACTTTCTACAAGACCAATCTCTAAAGTACTGTATGTAAGTGTCTCTAATGTAACATTTCACTGAGTGAGCTGTGAAACTGTCAAGTATCACACCTCTTGAAAACTATAAACATTTCTCCTCCAAATCACACAAACGTTTAATTATTTTGGTCAAACAGAACTTGTGCTTCTAGATGTTAATTTACTATATGATTGCCTTCTTAACAGTCTTCTGTATAACTACAGTATACTTCTGCAGTATAGACACAGTGAAAACTTTCAGCAAAATGTGAAGAAATGCATAAATAACTACACTAGAGTTCACATTGTGCTGTTTTGTACACAGATCTAAAACAGTTTTAATTTAGCATAGTAGTATATGGTTCTTTTTTCCATTATCTAATCCTGCATTTTCCAGAATAGGGTTACAGAGTGCAAGCCAGCTTTGTGCATAAGTCAATAATCAAGTCCTCAAAATAATACCAGTCCACTGCGGAACAAATTTGTACGCACACACTCACTAAACAAATACTTACTCATCTAAAAATTAAAGCTGAGGAGTGGTACTTGTTTGTTTAGTTTTTATAAATAAATTTTCATAGTAAATGTCACCTTTTATAATACACACCTATCAAATGACTCCTTACAATTAAGGTAATTTTAGAAATGCTGTATCCTTGCATGTTTCTCCAGGGATGCCAGCTTACTGTTAAATCTTAAATTATTGTACCATTTTGAGTGAGTGTAAATAAAATAGATGGCTGTGTGGATGCATTTTGCTTAGACAGAGCACAGAACCATGATGATGCAAAATTCATAAATTGCTGATATTAAACCATACATTGCAGTAAAAGTGGCATAACAGGAAACCATGGTCAGCTACTAATGTTCATATTTCAACTTGTTACTGGACTGTATCTGCAAGAATCCAGTAAAGTAATAAATACGTAGGAAGCCATTTCAGAAATGTCAAAAATAATTTTTTGGAGTACCTTTGCTAACCTGTAACATCTGTTGTTTGTCACAGGCACAACTCTACATATGCAGAGCTGAAGCCTACCTGCAGCTGTGTGACTTCCAGTCTGCCACTTTGAATTATAGGAAGGCGTGTGAGTTGGACCCATGCACAGAATATTTCCAAAGCCGTTTTGCTTTCATCTTCTATTTTCAGGTAAGGAATCTGATTTAGTGATAATAACTTATCAAATCACATTTAAAGTACAAGCCTGTTCTCTTTAAATTGCTAATTATGTTCAAATCTGATGTAAAGGAAAGGAGAAAGAGAAATACCAGTAGGGGGAGCCAAACATCTTGAATGAAATGGGGAATTGCAGAGGCTGCCTACCACTCCTGTTCAATTAGGTTTATATTTCACACATGCTTGTTTATTTATATGCAGTATTGTAAGGGATACATTGCAAAACACATTATTATTATTATTGTTTTATTTTTTTATTTTAGTTTTACTTTCTCTTGTCAGTTTAATTTCCTGAGAAAACATCTGCTTTTACAGACCAAACATGTAAAAAAATGAGAAAATACAATAGTGGTTCATACAGGCTAGAAAACATAAAAAATGAATGGCGTACATAAGTTTGGACCTTACTGTGACACTTATCTTAATTCATACCAAATTAAGTTTTTTTTCTTTCTTCTGTTAATAAAATCTAGACTACGCCTATGAATTAGAAATGTATTGTTTTTATAGTACGGTATTGTACTTTATTCCTGTGTTCACATGGTCATTATAATACATTAGCTAACTTATAATGCTAATTCATAACTCTCCCAGTGTACCACTCCATCACAGTCTTCACTCATTCATGCTGAGGCAGGATAGAGTCACCAACTAAACTGCATATCTTTAGAACATTTTTGGAAAAACTAGACTACCATGGAGAAACATGCCTCACAAATACTGAAATTTACACAGAAATGGAGCCATTATCTGATCAAAGCTAGGTTCCAGAGGCTGGGAAGCAGCAGCACTCATGCCACTATGCTTCTCCACTTTGTCTTCAGATTCCTTCAAATTTCTGGCAATAACATACCTGAATAGTTTAATGACACATTTATATGTACAGACAAGATACCAGCAACATGCGCCTATTCAAAATGAGCCATCAGCTGCAGGTCTCTGAGCAGATCTTACCTCACAGCAAGCAATATATGTGTGATTATGGCCTAATCCACTGTTTACTCTATACCACCATCAACATTTATTTTACATGTGTGTAGACACATCAAGCAAGCAAATGATAAAACTTAGAAATCATTTTTTCACAAATCATTGAAGCTAGCAGTATGCTGTTATCCTTCTATATAAAAGCGGTTGGCATTGTCCTTCTGTCCCGTGAGTGCTACGCAGGCGCTGAGTTTCACACACACCCCGTCCATTTTGCAATGCACGATGGGATTTGTAGTTTCGTTTTTCCAGGTAAATGATGATTTTCTACTCCAGACTGTGCGATATCTTCTTCTTTTTTCTTACTATATAAAAGCGGTCTGGATTGTCCTTCCGTCCCGTGAGTGGAAAGCGTAGCGGTATTCCGCTTATGGCAGACTTACTACTTGCAGCTTGCGGTACGAAGCGACATGATGTGAGCAGAGTTCTGGTGCTCCCATCGTTTCTTTGCTTTTGTGCGCGATGCGCTGGAAAAATAGACAAAATGATGTCTCTGGAAATAATTAATGTTGATGGAGTACAAATGCCTCACCGCGTAGTAAATATCGGGGGTTCAAAAGGGTGACCTCAATATAGAAAAAAAGTTTAAATTTCATCACAAAAATAACAGAAACTATGAGTATTAAAGTAATACCGCTCAAATGCAATATAACCAAATTAATGAGTTTGTATAAAATATCAAATTGATCTACATATTGAATTGCCTTAAGAAGTGGTCAACTTAAAAGTCGGTCGCCTTAAAGGGCGGGTGAGCCTAGTTTGTATTAAAGTCAGAGATGGAACATTGTTGAAAAACAGATTGTTTTCTGTTTATTGTATGTTTACCTCCATAGTACTGTCTTTGCAGGGACAATGTTTGTTTGACCAAGGCATGTATGTAGATGCTTTGGAGTCATTTGCAAAAGCCTTAGAACTGAGACCTGATAACTACATATACCACATCAGAAGGTGAGCTGACATTATGATTATCTATTTGATTGTGAAAGCAAATGTTACAGTTCGATTTACTGATATTTTATTGATCATTTCAAACATTCAAGACTGAAAAATCAAAGCATGTAAACTCTATTGCTAATTTACTGTTGTTTTAAACTAATCTTTTGATTTCATAAACTTCTTTATTTAGCTCATTAAGTTTTCCTATTACTTTAATTTTACTTTATACTGTTCTCTTTTTTTCAGCTTAGCTTGCCTTGCATCTTTAGGCAAACATGGCGAATGCTTAACACTGGTAAACAAGATGCTTGCAAAAGAAACTGGAAAACCAGAACTATATATTCTAAGAGCAAGACTGCACAGGCATTTAAATCATGTAAGATTTGGAAAATTAAAGCATCAGGAGTTAGTGATATTTGAAATTTGAATAATTTGATTTTTCTGTTAAATATTATACTGTTAGGTACTATTAACCAGTTAATGTGTATTCCATACACTGATGCGATCTCTTGACAGCAAATGTTGCAAATCTGATAGTGATTTTCTAATTAACTTGATTTAAAAAGTGTGCCATATACAAACAGCTTTTAAGAGTTTTTTTTTTAAATCAGAATATCTTGAATTATTTTGGTATTCATTAATTTACATGACAATTACATAGTAATTTTAGATTTTTAGGTGTGTTCGCATATAATGCATTAAGCACCTATTGTGAAATCCCATGTCTGTCTGTCCACATGAAACAACTCATCCCCTCATGGACCTTTTTTTTTTTTTTTGAGATGTGTCACCCTTATTCTTCAAAGAAATTTGTCTAGACAGTTCAATTTTCATTCAGATTTCCTGAACAGATCACACTAGGTAAAGTTTTAAAATGTAAAAATTTTCCATTGAAAAGTTTTGGCAAATTTGTGAGCTTGTTCATCTTAAAACAGAGAAACACTCTATGTGACTAGGAATTAGTTTACTGTTTCAATTTTACCTTGAGAGCAGTTGCTTGAATTTGTTTATTTTGTATGTTTTCCACTTTTACTCTTCTGGCAGCCACTCTGATGCCCAGTGCAAGTGAGTCTGATGCAGGGCACACCATATGAATGCAAACAGCTCCCACAGCAGCACCGTTCTCCTGCTGCTTTAGGAAACTTAACTAATAGAATACAAAAAATTCCCTTCTCTAGAAATAAAAGGAAGGGGAAAGCAATTATGTAAGCATTTTTAAGACTGAATAGATTGAACAATATTATCTGCGGATTAATGAACTGACATTATCAACCTGCAGCAAATGGTGTTTTGAACTAATTAACAGCATATAAAATAATTATAAATTATAAAAAAACATTTTATTTATATAGCGCCTTTCCCATGCTAACGCAGGATGGGTTTAAAAATGGACAGTGGCATCGAGAAATGGGAAAATTCAGTGTCTTAAGCCCTGGAACTTTCAGTCCTAGATATCCACAAAGAGTTGCCAAAAGCCTGTGATGTGTTTGCCCATCATGCACCATTCCCATTCCCATTATAAAATAAATCAGTTCCTTTTGTTATTTACATAATTTTAACAAATTGCTATATTTTTAGTAATATTAATAGCTAGATGGGGAACTTATTTTGGTTCCTTTTCTCCTTTCATAGGGTTATATCGATTCTGACTTTATGCTAGTATTAGTCATTTGGTATTAATACATATTTTTCAATTGCTATTTTCTGGATACTGTTCTACTGGGTATGCTTTCATTAAACGCAGACCCTCCACCACTAACACACATCAATCAATGCCTTCTTCACTTCATGCCACAAGCCTATGTGTGCTCTGTCTTTAACTCCATTGTAAAGTGCTATATAAAAGCATTCATTTAATGTAGTCTGCTAACACATGTAATTGCATTCTGTTATTGTTGTTACTTTTGAATATGACTCATTGTTACAAACCTATTTAATAATAAAACATGTAAGAAATGACTCTTGGATTAAGTGAGTAAAACAGTGAGATGCTTCAACTTTCATATCATTTAACTTAGTTGCCAAATACACCTGGACGTTACACCATGTGTACACTTGTTTAGTATTGATTTCAGCAGGATTTTTTTTCAGTTAATGGACAGAAGCTGTAACTTTATAAATTTTGTATGTGCACATGGTAAGGCAAATCTCCTAGCCCACTATGTCTATATCATTTTTTAAAAATCCAACGTAGCACTCCCCAAAACTAATAAATTCCTGCCCCAAATTGTTATTACCATAACACCATACATGAAATTCAAGCTCTGAACTGTATACGTTTTGTAAAATACAATATGAAAATGCTAAGCATTGTAATTTTTCTTTCATATCAAACCACACTATTATTAATACGTAACATTAAAAAATTTGTAGGTGTGAAGAAAAATAAAAAGACATTCACAAAAAATATCTGCAATTATTCCCTTTTGTTTTACTTAACAAGGTTGAGGACCCCAGTTCTATACTATTATTAAAGTGACACTCTGAAAGGAGTGGGATGGCATATCCGAGTGTGGGGTACATGCAGGTATCTATGTTAACCACAACCAAACACATTGTGTAGTATAAATGCATTCCATTAGGTTATTTTTATTAAACTGCTTGCTTGAACTTCTTGATAGTACCCTGTCTTTAAAAATAAACAGTAAATGAATTCCTGAAACCAGTAAAACCATATGTTTTTTACAACAGTCAATTAATTTAATCATTATGTTTACAATAGTTGTGTTTATTTGTGCTTTTATCTGGAAGGCGACTCTGTGTTACCAAGATGTGAAAACAGCCCTTACTATGTTTCCAAATAGTTTGGAAGCACAATCATTATTAAAAGAGTTGAATGAAAGTGCAGAGAAAGCCTTTGATGAAGCCAAAAGACGACTTGTGATGGGAAAGCTGCACGAAGCTCTGCAAAAAATCAATACAGCACTGGAAAACAATCCTGAACATGTCCAGTATTTTCTATTTAGGTATGCAAATCTTATTTTGACAGTATTGTGTACATTTATTAAAATAAGTAGTTGTTATTCTTTTTTAACATATTCTAGAAATAGGTATATTATAGTGATTATATTTTTCAGTAACACAGCTGAAAAATTTAGAATGTAATTTCAACTATTGAAAGCAAATGATCCATACTGTATTTGGATTCTTACTGTAGATAAGGCAGATATTTTACAGTTATATTAATGTCACCAAGCCTACAGTTGTTTTGTTAAAGTAATGGTACCATAACTTGCAGAAACATGACCCTGAACTGCTAGGAGACCCTAATCCCATAGCAGGGGGCTGAAACATACTTAAGCGAAAATTCAACCCAAAATAAAGTGACTTTCTGCTCTTCGAATGCTCGGATCCCCAACTCCGGTCCTGGAGAGCTGCAGTGGCTGCAGGTTTTCATTCTAACCCTTTTCTTAATAAGTGACCTGTTGTTGCTGCTAATTAAGTTCTTTTGAATTGATTTTATTTGACTTGCTCTTGAAGACTCAGACCTCTTAATTGTTTCTTTTTCCTTAATTAGCAGCCAAGCAATAATGAGATACAAAATGTGCCAAAAAACATGACCAGCAAACTGTGTCCATCATACAATATCTGAAAATTAAAGAAAGATGAAGGTCTCAGGAATGCTGATCTGCTCAGGTCCACAAAACATTTTACCAGTGCTCTTAGAAAAGAGAAAATCAACAATTTCGGAAATGTATGCTATTGCACAATGAGAGCAGCAACAAGCCATAGAATTAAAGAACGAGTTTAATTAACAACAAGAATTAGTGCCTAATTAAGCAAATGGTTGGAGTGAAATTGGTTGGAGTTTGAGGCCCTGACTTAGTTGGTCTCACTGTTGGCTCACACACTTCACGTTTCACTTCTGTTTGGGTGCCATTTAATGAAAGAAGTGAAGCAATTCAGAGGAACAAATCTTAAAAAACAAGTCAATTCAAATTAATTCAAAAGATGTTAATTAGCAGTAAAAACAGGTCACTAATTAATAAAAGGATTAGAATGAAAACCTGCAGCCACTGGGGCCCTCCAGGACCGGAGTTGGGGACCCCTGATCTAATGTATCCACAATAATGTCATAAGGTGCTTTGAAAATACCTATGATGCTGCTTGCATTCACGTTGCATGGTAACTAATTTTATATTTCTTCTGTTCTGTTTCTGAAGAAATACATTCTTTCAATTATGCTGTACTCTTGTACCTTCTGAATGATTTATTTTAAAAGCATCAGCAGGCATCCACCTTATTTATTTCCTCCATAAAATGACTGTATATACAGTAGTTTTGCATGTCTTGTCCAAGTCTTTACTTTCTGTGTAGAGTTTATATATTGTCTATCTTTCTTTACATCGTTTATACCTTTATAGTCCAGCAATTAATGTGGAAGCTAAACTCTGCAATTTCTTTAATGCAATTATATTCTTCATTTACTTAACGGAGAAAAAACTTTTTCCTTTTGTGTCCTTACAATACATTATACATTTTAAGCATAATCATTCTTGAAATGTACTTTACATGGCAAACAATGACACCCAGCACTGTTACTAGCCTTTTTAATCTCTTCTTTTTATGTACTGATTATGGAGTATATTGTCAATGCAATGTGGGGTGCCTGTCACACTCATCCACTGTCTAGAATACATTAATCCTGTTTTTGTGACATTTCGCCCTCACTGAAATTGACAACGGACAGTGACATCTTGCGGCTCTGGGTGCTAGCGTCTTGAGAATACTGGGTAGTGTGTGGTGTCAGCATCGTTTCAATACAAAAGAAAGTATTGTGCATTGCAAAGCATCTAGGCTGATAATAAGGTTCACTAGCTGTAAAGAGCATTTTGTTTTGATCTCAAGTTTAGTTCTGACCTGTTAACGTGAAATATGAAAGAGGTAACATCTCTGTTAATCAACTAGATGACTCTAGACAGTATAAGCTATCTGCTACATTTTAAAACATTTGTCCAAAAAGATATTTCTTTATACAAAGTACAAAGCAATTGATGATAAAATATTCCATTTGTGCTTTCTGAAAAAGAAAAATAGACTTGATTGTTTAGTGCAGATGGTATTGAATAAGTTAATACTGTCAGACTGAGTGTGTACTTGTATTTTTATGTGTTTAGAGTTTAGCACAACTACAGAAACACTTACATATATATATCTGTATATTAGAGGGATTCTGTACAGGCAACTCAAGGATTTCAGTGCTGCAATTGACAACTTGGTTCTTGCTCTGGAAGACACCAATGATTTGAAGGAAAACTCCATTCAGAATGAGGCAGAGAAACAACTGATCGTCACCTACAATGACTTTGCTGTATTCTGTTTCACCCGTGGGTTTTATGATGAGGCTGTTATGCTCCTTAACAAGGCCATTAAAGAAGAGAAGAATGAAAAGGGTCTATATCTCAACAGAGGAGGTATACAATGTTTCTTCCAATTACAATTTTTATATGAAAATATCTTTGGCAATCATTATGCACTATTTCCACAATTAATGTTACTTGTTTTCTGGAGAACATTTTACCATTCGTGTTTATATCATTTTCATTTAAGCTTTGTTACAAGTAAACGTAAAAAAGGGACATGGAAATATTTATAGACCACAACTTATTTATTGGCATCATCTAAATATGATGGTTTTATCTCTTTTGTGTAGTACAAATTCCATTATTTTAATTAATTTTGAAATTTAGTGATAAATTCATTGTTTAATATTTTGTGTCTTGTTGGGATGCAATATCAGTATTTGCCTTTGACACACTGTGATCCTGAATAAATCACCTACTGTGTACTGTATCTGTAAAGTGCTTTGGGATAATACTCACTATAAAAAATGTGCATATGAATTGTTTCTGTGGTTTGTATGTATAATTTTTTCAGAAAGTAAAACAAATTATGAAAATGATGTGTTTTTGAATATTTTGCAAAGACAACTTAAAAATTTTGTTGAAAAACTTTTATCTTAAGCTAAATGTTCAATTCCCAAATGTTCTCTTTTTAAAAAGACTGTTATCTCAAGATGGGTGAGTTGGTTTTTGCCCTTGAAGATTACAGGCAGGCAGAAGAAATTGACTCCTCTGACCAAACCATCCATGTCCGCATTGCGGTGATCCACAAGACATTAGGGTTAGAGCATTACAAGCAAGGGTAAGTGAAGTAATTTATTTGCATTCACTACTCAAAACAATTAAATGCCAACTGTTTCTTATGATTTGTTCATGCATCCCTTACTGTATTCTCTTTCACCATATACAGTCGTGGCCAAATGTTTTGAGAAGTTTTCACAAAGTTTGCTACTTCAGTGTTTTTAGATCTTTTTGTCAGATGGTTCTATGGTATAAAGATTTCAAAGGCTTTTATTGACAATTACATTACGTTTATGCAAAGAGTCAATATTTGCAGTGGCCCATCTTTTTTTTTTTTCCAAGACCTCTGCAATTCGCCCTGGCAGGCTGTCAGTCAACTCCTGACTGATGGCGGCCCATTCTTGCATAATCAATGCTTGGCGTCTGTCAGAATTGGTGGGTTTTTGTTTGTTCACCTGCCTCTTGAGGATTGGCCACAAGTTCTCAATGGGATTAAGGTCTGGGGAGTTTCCTGGCCATGGACCCAAAATGTCGATGTTTTGTTCCCCGAGCCACTTAGTTATAACTTTTGCCTTATGGAATGGTGCTCCATCATGCTGGAAAAGACACAGCTTGTCACCAAAGTGTCCTTGGATGGTTATGAGAAGTTGCTCTTTGAGGTTGTTTTAGTCTCATTCTTTACTCATGGCTGTGTTCTTAGGCCAAATTGTGAGTGAGCCCATTTCCTTGGCTGAGAAGCAACCCCATGCGTGAAAGGATGATTTACTGTTGGTATGACACAGGACTGATGGTAGCACCACTCACCTTTTCTTTTTTCCGGATGTCCCAAGCAGTCGGAAAGGGGATTCATCAGAGGAAATGACTTGACAGCAGTCCTCAGCAGCCCAATCCCCGTACCTTTTGCACAATATCAGTCTTTCCCTGATGCTTTGCTTCTTTGCTGCCCTTCTTGACACTCACCAGGCCACCCTCCAAATGTCTTCACCTCACTGTGTGTGCAGATGCACTCACACCTGCCTGCTGCCATTCCTGACCAAGCTCTACACTGGTGGTGCCCTGATCCCGAGCCATGAATAAAGAACGGTAGCAAAACATCCTCTGAGAGCAACTTCTCTCAACTATCCAAGAACAGTTTGGACACAAACAGTTTGGCCACGACTGTGGAACTACCCTAATCTTGTATGTCATACCACATAGATGTTTTGGCATACTTAATTTTGTTTTTAGTAGGTTTTTAAAATAGAACATCTTTATATGACGAAAGTCTGTTTTATGGTCATCTAACGACAGCAAAGAGAAAATGAATATAACAGTGGCTGTTTTCAGATTTGGTTCTTAGAGTTAATGTAAATCATTTTTCTCAGGAAGTACACCCAAGCAGTTGAAAATCTCTCCAGTGCTATTGAGTACAGTCCAACAGTGTCAGATTATTATCAGAACAGAGCTAATGCCAAGTACAGGCTTTCAGACATGGATGGGGCAAAGGATGATGCAATTATCTCATTGATTCTGGACTCCAGAAATAAGCAGGTAAGCCTATAACCGATGTAGTTTAAAACATAGTTTCCTTCCAGGTTAATATTTTAAAATTTGCCTATCAAAATTTTAAGTTCAACATGTCAATACTAACTAAACATAAGAATTATTAATTTAATTACTTTTGCATAGTACAAAGATTACATGTGAAGGTTTGAAACTTAAGATATGGGCATGTTTGAGATGAGAAGTGTTTACAGATTACAGGTGGAACATGCCCCTTCACAATGCATTTTGGGATAGATTTTTCCACTCCATTCTCCTCTCTTTGATCCACAATTGTGCTAATAACAGATTTATAAATACTTATTAGGCACTCGGGTCCCAATCCAAGTGGTTTGGCGTGTGGTGGGTGTGGCAATGCGCTATCGCCGCACACTCACAACCTCATCCTAAAAATATTCTTCTACTCACCCTATTTTTTGTTACTCTTGAACCTGAGACCTCTGGCTTACTGCTATTTAAGAATCTATTTGGTCATTATGTAGAACTAGATGTTTAGTGAAAATGAAATACAGTACTCATTTTCAACTCTCTATCATAGTGTAGAAGAGGCCATTTAAGTTCTTTGGTGGCCTTAAGAACTGTAATAAATAATAATAATAATACATTTTATTTATTTGTAGGTGCCTTTCTAAACACTCAAGGACAACGAACAATAGGTAAAACACACATTATAAACAAAACTAAAATACAAAAATTAAAAACAGACAGATACCTTACAGTCAATGTATCCACCATCTACTCTTCTTCTTAGTATTATAAAGGAAATTGTGAGGCCACTGTCTAACAAGTAAAGGTTAGCCAAAAGTGGATCATGCAGTAGGATCATAATCCTAAGTACACCTACAAGTCTATAACTGCATGGCTCAAAAAGATAACAATAGAGGTTTTAGAATGGCCAAGTAAAGCGCAGACCGCAACCACATTGAGAAACTGTTACTGGATCTTCATTGAGTTGTGTATAGATAAAAGCCCTCAAACATCGGTTAATTGAAGCAAAGTTGTAAGAAACATTGGGTCAGAATTTCTGCAATATGGACGTTGCTTGTTAACTTGAATAACACTGCATCTCCTTGGTCTTGAGAAAAACATGAAATTTTGTAGACGTTGCAAAATGATCATTTGTAAATATCTCTGCCTGTGTTGAAAAGCAAGGACCAATTAACAGTATGCAATTTTACAAGATGAATGCTCAATAGGCAAACTGTTAATGTGAAGTATTACCGTAGATGTACACAAATTTTGGTACTAGTAAACTCTTGCCCTGCTTTTAAATGATAGACTTGAAGATATTGCAAGAGGTAAAAGACTGTGCATTTAATGGAATGGACATTATATGTTCTTGCTGCTTTCTTCTTGTTTTCCTGTTTCTTACTTGTATAATTTGTTTAACTATGTTATTTGTCAGACTTAATTTTTCTGTGCCTCTGACCAGTAGATTAAATGTTTCAATATTAAATTGTGCTCTTATTCAATGTAGGTACTGCCTCTGATCTCCCAGCTATTTCCTGGATGGTCTCTAGAAGAGGTCTTATGCAGCAAGGAATCAGCGATAGCAAAAGAGAAGCTGAGAACCAGTTTGAATGTGAAAAAAGATCAGTCGTCGTCTTCTAGGTATACAGTGCATACCATTAGTAAAATAGACTCCATTGGATGGCTCTGTATACTGATTCGTAATTAATGGAGGAGATATCCCTGTCATTATTGGTGTTCTGTCTGAAAATAAGTTCAAGAATTCTACTCTCCTTTTCTCTGTGTATATTAGTTCAATAAGATTAACCCCAATTGATAACTAATCAAGAAAAAAAAAATCAATATCTGTAGATGAAATCCAGTCTACCAAAATACACCTAACAGTAAGGCAGCAGTATGAAAAACATTTATTGCTGTTGCATCACAGCTTCTGGAGACAAAATTGAAATACCAATACACCTACTTCATGGGTGAAGTCTGAATGTTCTCTACATGTCTGCATGAGTGGTTGTCTGGGTACTCCTGTCTTCCTGTTACGTCCCAGAGATGAGAGTACAGTATTTGATTAATTAGTGACTCTAAGTTCACCCTTTTTGCGTTTTGGGTGTGGTGGCTCCCGTAGATCCTAAATTAGGATTAAGTAAATGGATGGATGGTGGACAAGCAACAATATGTAAGTATCATGAGAACATTAGAAAAATTTTGATGAACAGCCATTCAGCCCAGCAAAGCTTGCTAATCCTATCCAACTAATTCCTCCAGAATAACATCAAGTTGAATTCTGAATGCCCATAAAGTCCCACTGTCTTTCACAATACTTGATAATTTATTCTATGTGTCTGTAGTTCTCTGAGTGAAGAAAAATGTATGAGAGAAAATCACCCCAATCAAGTTTCCATATGTGCCTCTGTGTTCATGTGTAAATGCATTTTAAAGTAACAACCTCAATCCAATGTACTAATTTCTTTTATATTTTTAAGCCCTCAATCATGTCACCTCTTAATCGCCTTTTACTTAAACTGAAAAGGCTCATCTTAATCAATCTTTCCTTATAGTTCACTCTTCTTAGTTCTGGAATCAGCCTCATTGCTCTCCTGTGGTCATTTTCTAGCACTATTATGTCTAGAATGGAATGTACTCACAAAGGAGTTTTTACTTTTTCTGCTCAGAGTTCTCATATCATTTGGGTTACCTTTATCAGAGATTCAATATGTATTTATTTTTTGTACCCAATGTCTGCACGGTGGCGCAGTGGTAGCGTTGCTACCTCGCAGTAAGGAGACCTGGGGTTTGCATGTTCTCCTCGTGTCTGTGTGGGTTTCCTCTGGGTGCTCTGGTTTCCTCCCACAGTTCAAAGACATGCAGGTTAGCTGCATTGGCGATCCTAAATTGTCCCTAGTGTGTGCTTGGTGTGTGTGCCCTGCCTCGGGTTTGTTTCTGCCTTGCGCCCAGTGTTGGCTGGGATTGGCTCCAGCAGACCCCCATGACCTTGTAGTCAGGATATAGTGGGTTGGATGATGACTAACTGACTGACCCAATGTCTGCAGAGATACTGTTAAAATCTTACCTGTCTTAAATCCTGTCTTAAATCCTTCATTCTTTTTGTCTCACTCTGTCTTACTTGCAAATTTTATAACTGCTATTTGTTAGATTTAGTTATTTTTTTAAATCCTTGTGTACGTTGTTCTCTGTGTGAAGAACATTCTAACATTTGTTAATTTTTTTTAACATTTCTAAAAAACTTTCTAATATGTGTACCATGTTTTAAAATCGTGCTTTGGCATTTTAAATTATTGTAGTTTAGAAACTGGTATTGTGGTTCAGCATAGTATTTTAAAAACTTTTTAGTTTTTTGTAAACCTCAGACAAATGTTTTTATAATATTACTAATAGAGTTACAAAAGTTAGGAATCTATGATGTCTGGAAATATTTCTTTGCGTTAACTAAGCATCCACTCACAGAGTCATGACTTTACCTCTCTGTGCCCAGCAAAGAACAAAAGCTGCTAGGTAAGTGACAGAAGGGCAGGGAAGAGCCAATTTACTGGCACATAATGGCAAAGTGAACTGCAGCATAAGTACTGTCTCAGTGCTGCAATCACACAGCCATATTCAGGTGACACTTCCAGAAGTCTAAACTTGTAAAAATGACTTTACCATGTTGTGTTGCCTGCCTGGTGACATTTCTGCTTTATTTGAAAATGACTGCACAAAGAATGTGAACACTAAAAACCTTCCCTCATTCTTATATTCATATTTTAAAGGAATATTAAAGAAGCCAATATTTTGCAGAAAGAACCAGATTGCAATTCAACAATTGGGAAAGGAATTGTTGCATGTGTAGAGGAAAAGGACCTCTATAAAGAAATTGTGAACAGCAAAATCAAGGTATGCATGTGAATTAACTGAAGTAGTCCCTGCTTTTATTTTATATAGTGTCTTTCTATATAAGAACATCATTCCAAGGCATTTTACAAATGCTGAGGTTTAGTACTGTTGTTTACATGTAATTTTTACAAATAGGTTAAGTGACATTCTCAGGATCACATAGCAAGTTAGAGGTGAGGATGAATCTACAACCACTACATCACACTGCCTGATTCAAACGTAACATTAATAACATTAAGAGTGGCAGAATCATTAACATATTGTGTATTTGATTGTTTATGTGCGTGGTATTCCTACAAAGTCACGCTGCAAAATTTGCAAAGAGACGTTTGATCCTTAAAACAGAAATATTTGTACTAAAAAAATACCAAGTTTAGATTGTTGCCCAGAGGTTTGCTGGTACTGGCCAGAATATGAAAACCTTTTTCATTGACCTTATGCAGTGTTTCATCATAAGCACCTAAATTTGCTGGTCGCTTATCTTTGTGTGCACACATGTTTCATATGGGCTTCATTGTAAGCTGATAGTTTCTCTTCCCTCAGTAAGCAAACACTGCATGTTTAATTCGCATAAATATTTGAATACCCTGCTTAGACAAATGCCTCTGGAAGGTGCCAACATATGTTTCATATTTTTTCAGAAAGTATTTATTTTTTGGAAATTTGTTTTTTAAAGATCTTATCTCAGATCTCATTTAAAAATTTTCTATCAATAGTTAACAATTATAGTGGTTATAATGAGTAAATGTCTGATCCAATCTTCCAGATATATTGCAAATGAATAGTGTAGTTCACGGCTCTCTTTATGCAATGTTGGCTTTTATATGCAGGTTTATGTTGCGTTTATACCAGTCTAGGCTATATCTGCTTGGTTATTTTTTTCTGTGTTGCATTATTTGGTTGTCATTTAATATATGATACTCCAGTGAATGCATGTGATGAAGCACCTCAGCAGGTAAACGATTGTCTAAGCAAGTTATGACCAATCAGTTCTTTCTTCCTTAACAAAGCTCTTTGGCCTTTTCTGTGTCAAACCATATCCATATGTTTAAAACTTTACTGTGCAGAACCCCCTTATTCTGAGTAGTAAAATTGGGAGTGGTCTCCCCAAGACGTTCTCGTATACTCAGATATGGGGATGGATATTTGAGGAGTAAACTGCAAGACGATCATTATATTTTTATATTATGTACATTAAAGAACCATCAACAACAAATTAAATCAAATCAATAATATATTGAACAATTATTATAAAAGTAAAGTTGAATAAATGGGACTCAGCAGCTGCATGAATGAAAAAGTACCATTTCTGCTGAGCTGAAATAGCTCAAAAGTTGATAGAAATTTATGTTTTATATGTAATACTTGTATGCAAAAGTTGGTTGACCTAAGTGAAAGCGTACTGAAGTTATCTTGTTTACATATAAACACACACAGACATAATTCCAAAAATGGTATTTTCAGGGTCAGGGAGGTCTAAAATGTCGAGATTCACCAAAATATAATTTTTTGGACATTTACAATACTTTCCCTATGAGAAAGTAAATCAGACGTATGGAGGTCTAAATCATCGAGATTCGTCAAAATCTCAAGGTCGAATTTTTGGATGATTACAATACTTTTCTGACGAGAAAGTAAATCGGACTCATGGTGGTCTAAAACGTCGAGATTCGTCAAAATCTCAAGGTAGAATTTTTGGATAATTACAGTATTTTCCCTATACTTTATATATGAGAAAGTAAAAAACAAAAACATATAAAGCAAAAGGAAGGGCCAGCTTCTGGAATTAAGGAAACTGTATGAAAAAGGATCATGATAATCATTTGCACTGAACAGAGTGCAGCCTTCAGTGTACTGTTCTAATACAATATGTACCAACTGTCGACGCTTATGATAACCAACAATGAGGCTTCCATACAAGAAAGGAACACAATGAATTAGCAGCGGTGCAACCTGTATAAACTGTTATTGTTAAAGTACTGTACAAATAGCACTGTTAGTTTTTACCCTTTTTACTAAATAATATCCCAATTCTTAAGTCACCCATATATTACAGTTAATTGGTTTACTATAGAAGAGTGGTTCTTTAAGGCCTGTAATTCTTCAATTATTACATGATTTTAAGTAGTTATATTGATTGATTTTTAAAAATAAAAGGCCTTCAGTTTTGATTTGGTAAATTTCAGGATATGCTTAAAATGGTAAAATCATTTAGTCTTTAAAAATGAATGTTCTTTTTCATGCAACAGATAAATCAAGCTGTCAAGGCTGCTCTACACCATCGAATCCCTCTGCATAAAGAAGGGCCCAAGATTGCTGCTGTGGTTGAAACTTTACCAGAACCATCAGAGGCGACTCTCTCAAATAAGCCCTACCACTGGAGAAAGTTTGGATTGGGAGTAGGGTTACTAAGATAATTGGGAACATTAGGGGAAAAAACATTACAAGGATATAAATGGAAATGGCAAGCGATACTAAAATAATTGGTATGGTAACCTGAGCAGGGTTTACTGCCTTTATTTTAGTAAAAATCCTGTTTTGCATATACACTGCTACCATTGGTAAGGTGTAACTGTAGCAAAATAGTTCAGTAACCGATTATAGCAATGATTGGTCACTTGAGGATCCTGGTAAAACATTTTAAAAATGAACTGGTTAACACTTAAAACTCCCCTAAATTGGTGCCAAAATCCCTTTTGTCGTCGTTTGAATTGTAAGAGTAAAATTCAAATATTGAGTTTGAAGTAAAAATCATGAAGCCACAATCATGTTGCTGAAATAGGAAAAAATAAATGTATCCCTAAGAAACAACCATAAGGGTACAGATTCCAACCTGAAACCAAGGCTCCCCTTTGTGTGTCTACCTTTGAACTCAGCAGTAGGGTCAGTGAGAGGAGAACATCCATCCTGTGGGGAATGATGAACCATCTTTATTGCTACTGTACAGCAAGAAGGGACCTACTTCTTATCACAGACAGAAAAAAGTCACAAATAGTGACTTTCCTATGTGCAGTGCCAAAAACTATGAAAGAAGCAGTGGCTGCATCATTGATTTGATTTGGGGAGCTGTGCTATGTAAAAAGTAGTCCTGTGCCTCCCTGTCAAACGGCAAAAGGGACACCTATGAACAAGAAGGTTAAGAGCCTCTGGGCTGTAGTACTGAACAGGGAGACGATTCCACTAATATAATGTTCTTGGCTTTTAATAATTTCCTGTTTTTGTTCAAATTTCCTGTTTTTTTTTTTTTTAAGTTAAGCTCAGTTAAACGATGCTTAAATCGAACCTAACAAATCATTAAAGTGATATGCAGAGGCTTTGTCTTTACATTAGCATTCGTCATTCTGCCTGACTGAAATAAATATATAATGTACGTTATGCATAAGATTCAAATTGAAAATTAAACGGCATGAGAATAATATGAAAGAGAGTTAAAATACAATGAAACTTTTGTTACCTACCCTTCTATTTTTTATTTTTTTATAAAAAGTAAAGGAATTGAAAGTATACTGTAGGAAGGTTTTAATTGGTTTATGTGTTTCAGCATCACAACATACCCTTTTACAATGTTGTTATTTTTTGACAGCATGTTTTTTTATCTAAACAGCTAAACCAGAAAATAGTTTTCTAACAATAAAATACAGGAAAACTTAATAGACACAAAATTTATCACTAATTGTGGATCTTTAAATGATCTGACTCATCAAGTCCTGTTTAGAATCCTATCATTATTCACTAACAATGTTGGATGAATACTTATGTGTTGCATTACAGTTCATTTTTAAATTCTAGCCTGTGGTCAAACAATCTTCTGTGGATCACTTGTAAAAATAAAATCTTACATATAAACGTCTACATGATGAAGTGTGCGTGTCTGTCTGGAAGTAAGAGGTGGAATCGGGGTAAGAGCTCCACCTCCGAGGAAACAGAAAACTCTTTTACCAACTAAGAACACAAGCGAGGCCAGCATGTCAACAAAACAAAACCTTCAGAAGAAAGACAAAGTCACTTAGCCGCCAACATCGGCAAACCGGTATCCTTTTTACTTTTCCTCCCTCCGCTAATGCACAAGTGAAGCAAGCACATCGGCAAAACAAAACCTCCTAGGAGAGAGATGGCCTGAGGAGTTCCTTTCAATTTACTGACATCTCTACATTTAAATTTTTCTTCTGACAATTTCAGTAGTTTCTAGGACCCTGGGCTTTTTACAGCACAGGCTTACACAGCTAGTTTATAATTACCATTAATTTTTTTTATAAATTATTAAAAGAACAGGAAAATTGTATTAATGTTTGTGTCATCTTATTCAGTACTACAGCCCTCACAACATGTCTTTTATCTTTTTTGTTTACCTCTTTTGGTATGTGACAGGGAAGCACAAGACCCCATTTGGCTGTTGAGTGGACATTTTCTACAGGAATGCATTTGACTCTGAGATGACACACTTCAAAAAATAAGAAGGTGTTATAGGTCAAAGCCAGTCTTACTGGTTATATCATATCATTTGTTATGCCAGTGTTAGTCAGACTCCTTGGGCAAAACTATTCCTTTCATTCATGCATTGGGATGAGGAAAAAGCTACGTTTGCATCAATACTTGATTGTAGTGATGCGCATATCCCACTGAGTTCTGCTGACCTGGAGTGCAGTGAAATCTCAGAAATGTTCAGGAACTTCACCAAACTTGGCAAAATGCATTGAAACAAAAAACAGTGTTTGAGTGGATTATAATTGTGAATTGGTCTTTTAAATGTTCCTGAGGGCAACTGCCAACTATGCTGGACTGATTGTGGCCAAAAATGTTGCATGAGCTGTGAGGCAGAAGTACAGTACTTATCACTGCACCACTGTGTCTCTCTGACTGCCACTGCTAGCAAATAAGCACAACACTAAAGCATGGAGATCATTCACTGCTTCCTGTTTGCATCAACTATAAAGCACTCTGGGTAATACTGATATAGGGTTTGGCTCACATATTACATACAGGTTACACAAAAGTACATTGGAATAGACATTACCTTTAAGACATACACAGACACGTTTCCAGTTTCTTTCTACACGCGTGCTTTGTGTTTAAACGTATTCACAAGTGTACTACTAATTTTTAAATCACAGTAAAAATGGAAGAAATAAATCCATACCAGACAAAGAATTTCATCTTGTATAGTGGTTGATCCGGCATATCGCATATTACTAGGAGGGTGCTTTCCCATCCAGCATTGGCTAATTCAGCTCTGTGATGTCATGCTTGCCTTGCAAAGCATCATGGGGCACTAGTAAATAACATAAGCTAGCAACACAGTGAATTTTCAGGAAAATGTTTGGCAAACAAAGTCATCAGTAAACTGAGCAATTTTGTTGCGTAAAACTCTTTGTTGAACTTCACCAATCAACACACTTCGATTGTATAATTCCATAGTTGACCAAATATTTTTAATAAACAGCTTATAGTATTGGAGAGTAGACAGCAGTGAGCATTGTGACTCGTAAAACCATGGCATGGGGTCTTTTTGTTGCTTCTGTCTTTGGCTTACAATTGTTGGTTTACAGATTTGGATTCATTGTTGTGACGTACTGTACCTTTTTGGCAGCTCCTTTTTGACTCACTTTGGTTTTGCCTAGTGCTATTTTTTTTTTTGACTGAATTCAAATTAATTATTTTTCTAAGATTCTTTGTGGACTTGTTTCTTAAGATAAACATTTTGGATGGTTTTCCTTTCTCTTCAGAAACATTTTGGTATATTTTAGACCATTTAAAGTATTGTGAACATTTAAAAGCTTGTTCCTCAATTTTGAAGCCTGCCAGTAGAGTTTAGGGTCAGGCTGCCTGGGTTGAAGCCTATTTTTGGATTCCAGACCTGAAGAGCAATGGTCTGGTTTTGGATATTTTGAGCCTTTTTGTGTGCAGTAATTTACAACACATCCCACATTTATTATTGTTTTTGTCATAACACAAATGTCATAAATAATGACAATCTGAATATTTATTGATGTTAATAAAGTGGTGGATTTTAAGATATCCCTGGAAGTGAAGAGTGCAGGATTTAAAAAATACTGCAGTTATACAAATGTAGGGAGAATGTTTTAATGTGTTGCTTAATATTTGGGCATCATATCAACAGATTTGTTATATTTTGCCATAATGGGTTTTAAATTTTTGATTACGCAGCCACAGTTTGTGTCAGTTGCCTCCATGTGTTAGGATGTGGGTGTCTTCGCGGAATATCCAGAGAAAATATAAGTAGCAACTCTTCACAGACATACTGGCCCAGGAACTAAACCACTGTGACACAATATTTAGCATTCTGCACTGAATGATTGAGGCTGGAGAAGTTGTTCAAGTGTATTTAAATGACCACATCTTCTTCTTCTTTCAGCTGCTCCCTCTTAGGGGTCACCACAGCAGATCGTCCAACTCTGTCTTACTTCATTTTCTGCCACACTGACTGCCTTCATGTCTTCCCTCACCACATCTATAAACCTCCTCTTTAGCCTTCCTATTTGCCTCTTGCCTGGCAGTTCCATTCTCAATATTAATTTTCCTGATGTACCCCTCATCTCTCCCCTACATGTGCCCACACCATCTCAATGTAGTCTGTCTCAAACTGTTATGGCTGTGTTGTCCTCTGTTATACTCATTCCTAATCCTGTCAACCCTCGTTACTCCTACATCGTCAGCTCTGCCACTTTCAGCTCTTCCTCTTGTCTTCTCATCAGTGGCATCGTCTTCAAACCATACAACGTAGCTGGTCTCACTACTGTTTTAAAGACCTTCTCTTTCACTCTTAAAACAGCTTACCACATCCAAATACAGTGTAGTATTTATTTATTCCATTTCATCTTTAATCATACCACAATAATTCTCCCCTGCCTTTTAACTGTTTCCAAATTTTTATGCCAGTGAAGATACTTTGTACTGCTGAATAAAAGGCATTAACTGAACACAACAGAAATTATAATTGCAGGCTTTCTATTTATGTGATTCTGAATATTGTTTTTCTTAATTCTGTTCTTACCAGCCACACGCAGGCTGCCAGTCTTTTGCAGGGTCCACTCACACACACACAATTTGCTTTTACACACTCCAACTCTGAATCAGAAATAACACAACACACACATCTTTTTGGGGCACCCCGAGGGCAAATGTGGAGAGAATATGCAGGTTTCATAACAGACAATGAATGACTGGGTTCAGGTTTCATATCCAGGTTGCTGTGAGGCAGCAGCACTAAGGCATCATATTGAAACTTTACATTTTATAATGTGATTCTAAATTACCTTCTCATTGTAGGTGTGTTTTTTGGAACCCAAAGCTCCAACCCTTTGAATTTCAAACCTAAGAAATCTCTCGGGTACCAATTCTCAGCTATAGAGAGGGAGATGCTGATTGGATTGACAAGCTGATCAGGTGGGCAGAATCAGCATTGGTGTGGAAATGGACTCTTTGGTGACAGTGACAGAGAGGAGGACACTACGGAAGCTGCTGTCTACTATGGACAATGAACATCACCCATTATACACCACCATAATTAAGCAGGAGTTTGTTTAGTGGTAGGCTGCTATCACAGAACACGAGAAGATACAAACAATCTTTTGTCCCCAGAGCCATTAGACTTGTTATCTCTTCTCAAATGGGACGGGGGTTGGTTGAGTTCTGGGCCTGTTGCTCTCCTCATAAGCTATACAGGTATTAGCTATGCACTACATCTGATATCTCACTACTCGACCACTACTGTATAACCTTTTTTCATAGTATGACACTTTAAACATTTTATTCTATTAGCATAAGCCATGTCACTTTTACTTTAATATGTCAACTTAGTATCTGTCAATTTATTATTATGTTCCACCTGTCACTTTGGCAGTAATGTTATTTGCACAATTCCCATTGCACTGACATTATTGTTTGCACCTTCTACATTACGTGTATTGGACTGTACGATTACAACCCTGGTGTACTTGCTTACTTACTTAATGTATAGGGTGTACTTTCTTTATCGTTCTGGGTAGGACGCATTCTTGTGTGCAGAAGAGCCTCAGTGCTTCACAGCATGGATTCCTCATCATGGAATCCTGAGAGATTTAGTCCAAGCTGACACAGCGGCATCATGCAGTTTTTTCTTAGTCACACATTATACAGTACTGCGGCTCTGTCATTCCACCTCATCCAGAAGTTGCTCTTTTAGGTTGAAATCTTTCTACTTGTGTTGCCCATTGGAGTAAACTGAATTCACTGTAATGTTGGTAGAAAACATTGAGGTGATGCATGTTTTGTGATATGAAGCATTATCCAGCTGGACGTATTTAACAAAGAGTAAACTGTGGCCATAAAGGGGTGATCAGCAACAGTGCTTAGGTACACTGACCACCCACAGCTGCGATACAAGGACGTCTGCAAGAGAGACATGAAGGCACTACATACAGTAGATAGCGAGTGCTGGGTGGGCCTTGCAGCTATCCGCTTGAGATGGAGCGACACCCTAAACCAACAGGTCAAGACTGGGGAAGAGAAGCTGATTAACACAGCAGCAGACAAGTGGGCACGCAGGAAGGAGCATAAGAACTCCAACAGACCAGAAGCGGCACACAGGTGTAACTTTTGTGGCAGGGACTGTCACTCTCGTGCTGGCCTCTTCAGCCACAAGCAATGCTGCCCCAGCCGAGTAGGCAGAAAGGACAAATAAGAATAATGTTATCAACATAAATGAACGACGATGCCTCACCCATGGCCAGTCTTGCCTGTGCCAGGTCTGGGGAGCTGGAGTGCCCCCTTCAGGCCACAATGGGTACATTAAGTAATTTGTAAAACATGTTCTTTGTATTTTAGCTGTAAATGTATTACACTGCTCTGAGCCTGGACTTGGTGAAAACAGCTACACTAAAATTAGTTTTAAATCACAGGTCAGCAGGCGAGTAAGGTGAAGACTCCATTCAGTATTAATTACAGGGTCAAAATGAATGCCAGGGACACCATTATGATAACTGAAATCACAAAGATGGGGCCAAACAGCACAGCTCTGAATTTAAAATTTCCTTAAACATGATTCATGTTTTAAAACACAAAGGAGGTGGTGACTGCGCCCTCTTCAACCTTTCTGAATTTGTAGCCCTAATCTATTGTGACGGCCGGCAGGGCATTTTCCTAACTGGGATGCCACTATAATGAATGGATTAAGGGAGTGGACATATACAGGGGACTATCCCCCCCCTAGAGCGCTAGATGGCAGCTCCACGGTTTCCCACAGGACTTTACAGAAATGTGGAGTTCTGTGACTCAGCCCTGTTGGGTGCCGGCACGGGGAGGTGCAGAGCCATACTCACCACACCTGGGACTGTTTCCAGACCTCGCTAAGGAGCCGCCTGCTTTCATTCAGACAGCCAGATTCGGAAGGTGGAGGACACAGCTTGCCAGGAGGAGTGGCAGCTGAAGGATAGAGAGACGAAGAGACAGGAGGCACAGAAAAGGCATTGCTGGGCTGTATATTGTGCTTTGGAACTGTGCTTGTTCAGTGGAGAACAAAAGAAAGGCGCTGCCCCTTGTAAGTAAAAATGAGTGTTGTGCGCTGGACTTGTGCCTGTTCTGTCGGGTGTTTGGGGAGCTGATGCACCCCCTATGTAAATAAAATCATAACAGGCTCTGCCAGCCTTTTGAATTTTTCACAATCGTTTGAGGTTATTTATCCATTCTGCTAAATTACGGGCCGCATTTCCAACCCTCACATTGCCTTTTGCCTGTTTGTTTGCTCGCCAATTACACACAAACAGCTTTGCCGACTTTCAGGGAGTTTTGTATGTAGGTTGCCACTGGCCCAGCTTAAAATTTAGGCAATATGGTGTTTGAAAAGTTTCATCGTAAAGGTAGACTGTAATGGGTGGGCAGCCCAAAAATCTGCATATTATTCCAAAAGGGCTGACTCTTGTGAGCATAATAAAGCTGAACCAACCTAAAATCCAAGCTGCTGACGTTTGTGAAATGTTTCATGCATATTACTGCTGATACAACTGAAAATTTAGACTTGAAGAACTTGTCAAGATGTCCATTGAGAAACAGGGTTGTAAGATGAGGTTTGGGCATTAAACCAAAACTGGATTATCACACCAAACTGTTCAGCTGATGCTAATGACTTTGGCATGTTGTTTAGGTCGGACCCTACATACAAGTGTAGACTGCATTCAATGGTAATGATGACTTCGGTTGGAAGGGGATGGTGGTGTGATGTGATGGGGGGACTAACACAAAAACTGCACATCACTCAAACACGACTGGCTATGCCTGCTTTCACTAAACTTTGTATTTACATAATTATTCATGCAGTTTAACATAAAGGCATTCAGTGAGAAGTCAAACACCGCACAAGCTACACATTACTGCAAAACAGCTCAGTGGATGTTTATCCAACTTGACCCACAGAGTTTATGGTGTTTCAGAAACTTTGTCAAGAACAGGGGTTCAATCTGCATTTACTTATTTGACCTATAACATTTATGATCCAATTGGTTACACTCCTTTTTGGTTTTCCAATTGGAGCCCAGGCAGGTCAAGCGACTTGCTCAGGGTCACACAGTTTCAGCCTTAATTATTACACCACCCTGCCTGCTTTGTGGTAACAGCGCCCAGCTTACATGCCACATCAATGATTCAGTTACTCAACAGGCCATCCAGTTTATTAATGTGGGATTAAACATCTGTTCAGGAAACTACAGTAAACCAGAAACACAAAGAAGTGTGTTCCAACCCAGAAAGGAGTTACCGCGATTATGGAATCCAGTCATACACAGAAAGAACACATTTTGGACTTGTGGGAGCAGAGAAATTGATGAGAGGTAGAGTAGATGATGGACGGGACATTGGCATTTCAGCCAGCAATGACAAAAGGGTAAGCATTTAATAAACACAAACATTTGCTTTCTTACCTTAACCACTTACAGTATATAAACATATCCAGGCAATGCCGGTACTTTGGCTAGTCATGAGTAAACATGGAATCCCGTTTGGCCCTCTGTCTCCAATGATTCATTACAAAAGTACAAGCTCAGTCCTTGGTCATCAAAAAATGACAGAATATTATTCACAAAGGGTACATTTAACATGTAAGTCTGCTAAAAAGGGGTGATTAAAAAAAATCTGAAAAACAGCAAGCGTAAATCATCTACAGACGCAGCACAAGACTTGTGTACAGAATGTCTAGAATGTTTTCAAGTTTCAGAAGAGAGGCTCACCTCACACACAGACACCTATGACAGTAGTAATGACAACATTTCAATGGAGAAACCAGCCTTGGCCTGGACTCCTGTTTATTGCAGGATACACTCACACTCTACATGGCCAGTTTACAAAAGCCGTTCAGCCTAATGTGCCATTGCGGGATTTGGAAAGAAAGCTGAGAAAACGCACGTGACCGGTGGGAGAAGAGGCAAACGTTACCGAGACCACGACACGGCTTGAAATGTTAATCCAGGTTCCTACAGTTATAAGACCTGCATGCCTCCTTTACGCCATCCATATAAAATCATCCTTACAAAAATAATTTTATTTACACGACGGCCAGAATTGACGCTAAATAATACTTAATGTTCCTTGAGGATATTTGAGCCCCTTGTGATGACACAGAAATAAATTTTTAATGAAGCAAAGCCACCAAAGCATAAAGTGAAAAAGCTGCAAATAGTGCAACTGTGCTTATTTCTTGTTTACCCATTTACTGTAAATATGTTGGTTTGTAACTTATTTACATGTTTATTTATTTTTTACACCATTTACATATTGGCTTAAATTGGCTGGACATGTAAAATATCCCTAGACCATAAAAAAAATCACCCTGAACACACTTTGTATAATAAATTAATTGTGGTGAATTTTGATTTTTAATAGCTGTCATTTCCAATAGTCAGTGATTTGCTGTAATTTCATCTTATAGGGGACAACTTCTACAGCCCTGAAAGAAGAAATGAACCAGAGGTTCAAACCAGGACAGGATTCAGTAATAATCAATCATTTGTGTTCCAGAGCAGCTGAATCCCGTTCTGAGTTAGGAGGAGACGGAGCCGTTCCCAGCAGCATCAGGCGTCAAGGTAAGGACACCCCCTGAATGGGCCGACTGTGTAAGCATGAGAAGAGTAACCCAGGGTCGCGGTGAGGCAGAGTCTGTACTGGTAGCAAGTAGTGCAATTCAGGAACCAACCCTGGCCAGGACACCAGTCCAACAAAAACGATAATAAATAAAAATCCCTTCTCTGGTTTCTGATTGGCTTTGATCTTGTAAATGTGGTCCACCTGTGAATCCCTCCCTCCGAGAACTTTTTTTGCAAATATCTATGTATGTACATATGACTTTTAGAAATATTTGACCCCTTACAGTGCTAGAGCCACACTGAGCTCTCAATCCCTTGCATTGCACCCTCCCTTTCCCCCACTACACTCTTCCCCCTTCACCCCTTCCCTTCCATTTCACTAGCACGCTAGTAGATTGAGGTAATCAAAAGAAAGTGTTGCACATTCACAGCTTCTGCTTCCCTGACTGGATGCCCTGGAAGAGGGTCTCGTTCAGAGGGACGTATTTCCCTTTGCTAGAGTCCAAGAAGTAAAGTCGGTCAGAAATGACCTTAGGGTTAAATCCTTCATGTCGGAGGTCGGTCTTTTGGAACTTGTAGGTTCCTGGAAGAAAACAGCAAAAAAAGACAGAATATTTAAGATTAATTTTTTGGTTGCCGTTTCTCAAATACATTCTTTCCGTTTCCAGGCTTTTGAATAAGTCACACATTTTTATTGCATCCACCATTCCATTTTCTGAACACACATCTTGCATTACATGGTCACTAGTAACCAGAGATGGCAGCATTAGGCTGCAAGAGATGCAATGACACCAACGTCAACTTTTTGTGTGGCAATGTAAGCCCTAATTAAATACATTTTCCATTCTTTATTTAAAATAATCTGGTGAAAATGACCAAAGTGCCTTAGTTTTTTAGATACAACAGGCCAGAGGGGAAAACTCATGCAGTACGGTAACAAAAAATGTGAGATGAAAGAACATTAGAGCAACCGTGAGGTGAACAGGCCATTCAGTCCAACAAGTTTGTCTGTCCTACTCAACCAGATTGTCCAAAACAACATCAAGTTGAGATACGTTTGCTAAAGTCCTGCTGTCTACTTTGGTAATTTATTCCATGTGTCTAATGTTCTTAGCATGAAAGCAACACTTTCAAACATTTGTGCAAAATGTCCCCTTAGCACATTTCCAACCATCCCCCTGTGTTCTTGTTGAAGAATTTATTTAAAGCAGAAGCCCAGATCCATTGTATTAATTCTTTTAATAATTGTAAAAACTTCATCATGCCCCCTATTTCATTTATGTAGGCTTAAACTGAATAAGTTCAACTCCTTTAGTCTCTCCCCATAACTCATAGCTCTCAGTTTCGTAATTAGCCAAGTCGCTTCTGTAGCACTGCTATGTCCCATTATAGAACATTAGAGCAATCTAGATGAGAACAGGCCATTCAGCCCAACAAAACCTGCCAGTCCTATCCTCTTAACTCTTCTAAATAAACATCAAGTCTAGTTTTTGAAAGTCTTACTGTCTACCACACTACTTGGTCACCTATTCCAAGTGTCTATGGTTCCCTGTGTGAAGAAAAACTTCCTAATATTTGTGCGATATTTACCCTTAACAAGTTGCCAACTGTGTTCCCGTGTTCTTGGTGAATTCATTTTAAAATAACAGTCTCGATCCACTGGACTAATTCTCTTCATCACTGTAAACATGTCAGTCATGTTACCTCTTAATTTTCCTCTGCTTAAACTGAAAAGGCTCAGCTCTTTTAATCTTTCTTCATAATTCACCCCCTGTAGCCCGAGAAGCAGCCTAGTCGCTCTTCTTTGGACTTTTTCTAGTGCTGCTATGTCCTTGTTGTAGCCTGGAGACTAAAACTGCACACAGGACTCTAGATAAGGCCTCACCAGTACATTATAAAGCTTGAGCAGAACCCCCTGTGACTTGTACTCCACACATCGAGGCGCTACATAACCTAACATTCTGTTAGCCTTCTTGATGGCTTCTGAACACTGTCAGAAAGTCGATAGCTTAGAGTCCACTATGACTCCTAAATCCTTTTCATAAAGTGTACTTCCGATTTTCAGACCTCCCATTGTGTATTCAAACCTAACATTTTTACTTCCTACGAGTAATACTTTACATTTACTGACATTAAACTTTATCTGCCACAAATCTGCCGAAGCCTGTATGCTGTCCAAGTCCCTCTGCAATGAATTAACGGATTCCAGATTATCTGCCAATCCACCTATCTTGGTATCATCTGCAAACTTAACTTGGTAATATCAAGACCAAAGCTGTACACAGAACTTCAAGTGAGGCCTCACTTGAGTGTTACATAAATCAACTATGGCCTCTGGCACATTGTGATATATAATCGAACATTCTATTAACTTGAGAGACAAGACGTTCCATGCTCCTACCCGGATAGGCCACCTCAAATTGGGACCTGAGTGCTGCCATGCAGTGGGCAATGCCTCAGTACCACACCAGTTCTGATCTCCAACTGGCCTGACCCCATTGGCTCTCTGACGGTTTTGACAATTCCGGGGATGGGGCTCCCAAGGGCTTTCCCCCATTCCCTTCATAACGAGAGCAGCCATCCTATGGGCAGCTGCGGCAGAGCTACTCCTGTGGAGAGCAGAAAGGAGTCCTTTCTGTCATCTCAGCTGTGTGAAGCTTTTTTTTTTTTAACAATGGCTGGAGTGCCAATCCAACCCCCAAGATTTCCCAGCAAATTGGAGGACCGCTTGCAGGGCTGGATGCAGTTTAACATCATACCCAGGATATACCATATTTCAGACTTTGCGAGATCCCCTTGAGGTTAATGTAAATCATGGCTGGCCTGTACACTGGGTGGAGGCAGGACCTCTGCATTTTTCCCAGTTGATTCTGGGGTTTTTCAGGGGTGTGTTCTTGCTTCCACACTGTTTAATGCTTACATGGGCAGGGTGTTGGACAGGGTTGTGGTGTCCAGTGGCTGTGGGGAATCTGTTGGAGAAGAAGGATTCACTGATCTTGACTTTGCTGACAATGCTGTGATCTTTATGGAGTCAATGGAGGCTCTGATTGGGGCTCTCGAGAGACTGAGCGAGGAGTCTGAGTGTCTGGGCTTGCTAGTGTCCTGAGTAAAAACCAACATCCAGACCTTTAAATATCTCTTAGGCACAGCCATCAGCAGTGTGTCTGTCTGCGGAGAGAGTGCCAACCTTGTCGAGAGGTTTACTTACCTTGGCAATGACATTCATGTGTCTGGTGACTCTATCTATGAAGTCAGTAGATGGATTGGGAGAGCATGGGGGGTCATGAGGTCGCTGGAAAGGGGTGTGTGGTGCTCCCGATATCTATGCAAAAGGATGAAGGTTCAAGTCTTTAGAGTCCTGGTGTTTTGTGTCTTGCTACAATACATGGTTGTGAGACATGGACGCAATCCAGTAACCTAATACGAAGACTGGACTCCTTTGATACTGTGTCTGTTCAGAGAATCCTTACGTACCGATGCTGTCAAATGAGCGGTTGCTCATGGAGTCCTGAATGAGGCACATTACCTGCATTGTGAGGGAGCGTCAGTTATGGCACTGCTGCAATGTAGTGCGATTCCCCAAGGGTGATCCGGCTTGTAGGATCCTCATTGTTATGGACCCATTTGGCTTAAGCAGGCCAAAGGAATACCCACGTGACACCTGGCTGTGACAGATAGAGGGTCACTTCTGGAGGATGGGACTGAACCGTGAGTTTGCCACACCCACCACATGACAAACAACTCAGGCTCCCAGATTAGGATCTGAGTGAAGCAATGCAATGTGTGACACCTCAGCAGCACACTAGTTCAGATGGAATGGAACAGTGGGAGGCTGTTTATGGTGGCTGGAGTGCCAATTCGATTTGTGTTAGGAATGACAAAACAGCATTATTGAGAAACTTTGGTCAATGCTGAAATAAATGGAAATACCAAGTCTTATTAATAGAAAAGGCAGCACAAAGAAATCTTACCAGTTTTGTTAACTTCAGGGAGCAAACGGATGAAGACTGGTCGAGCGTAAGAGGGCAGTTCTTTTTCCACATCTTTTACAAATTTCTCCAGATCTATTCCATTACTTGGATCTGCAATAGCTGCCATTCCAGCCTTCCCCTCAATCCCTGCAAATCAGAGACCCAAAATAATTAATGTGATTTGGTTTCAGAGAAAGAAATTTATTGATTTTTAATGCCTCATTATAATTATGATTCAAGTAAAAAGACAAAGTTTTGTGTTTCCAGTGTTCCTTCTCCAGTCCAGCCCTCTTGTTTGGTTTCTGAATGAATACACTATGGAATTCAGAAGGTCTGATGCCACACTTGAATATCTGGTCTACTGCCACAGTATAAGTACAACTTGTTTAATGTAACCGGATATTGAGCTTTACTTTTTACCAAAGATACTGAACTCTTGGCTTTATTTTGAGAGTATACACATTAGAACCACAACTTACATTAACTAAACATCCACAAAATTAAATTCATGCAAATATAACATAAAAAGGAGGAAAAGGATGCAAGTTTAAAATCTGCACAATGCAGAGTGAAGTACTTTTCCTTATATGGCTTAAGTAGAGTCTTTCTGTTTTAGTCTGTTTTTTAGACTCTCATTCTGTTTTAGTTATTGAGGCATGCAGTGGTGCCACAAAGAGTGAAGCTCGGACCTGTGGTTGTTTCTGTCTATCACACCCATTGCAAATGGTGGCACAAGAAGAAGCGAGAGACATGCCTTTCGTACTCTTACTGTCTGTAGTGCAATTTCTTCCTCTAGTTTAGCCTTGTATATGGGACAGAGGTTGCCAGCACAATCCACTACTGTACATGGAAGCATTATGCATTAAAGTGTTGATGCACATGTGTATTTGATACAATTGATGTATACTTGTACTGTAAATATAAATAGCCAATGACATCTTTACTGTACATAAGGAGCTGACATTTTAGTCATAGTATGTGATTTTCCACTATATCTAATATATGAGAATGCTGTATGTCCCTTATGTAAGATGAGCTTCTTCTGTACGTTAAGTGGTTGTAGTTATTTACTTGTGTTTTGTTCTGTGTATTGTATTGTATTGACCCCCTTCTTTTTGACACCCACTGCATGCCCAATCTACCTGGAAAGGGGTCTCTCTTTGAACTGCCTTTCCCAAGGTTTCTTCCATTTTTTCTCTACAAGGGTTTTTTTGGGGGGAGTTTTTTCTTGTCTTCTTAAAGAGTCAAGGCTGGGGTGCTCTCAAGAGGCATGGAATGTTAAAGCCCATTGCGGCACTTCTTGTGTGATGATGGGCTATACAAAAATAGACTGTATTGTATTGTATTGTATTTAAGATTGCCAGCAGGAGGCAGATATAACTCCTACAACAATTATCATGAATCAAACTGAAAAAGTCTACAGTGTAAAATAAATAATGAGTTTTTTGTGTGTTTTTATGCTTATTTGTAATATAGAGTTAAAAGTATCAAGTGAGGTACTGGGGGTGTGGCTGTATGTTTGTATTGGGAGGGTGGAAGTTGCTTGTGATTGGTCTACTTTTAGCCTATTATATTATGCATTGTTATATAATCTACAGCAGTGGTTCTCAATGTCAGCCCCAGGGTCCCACTGTGGCTACAGGTCTTTGTTCCAACCAACTTCTGTTTTTATTTGGACTGCTAGCCTAATGAAGTGATCTGTTATTATCTAGTTTCTGTGTTTTGAAGTCAATGTAAAAATTACAAAAATATGTTTAGTAAATTTTTATGAAAATGTATTAAATAGTTATATGTAGTTTTTACTTTTTAATAATATTTTCATCCTGATTTTCATTGTTCTTTTCCAGGTTTTCTGGTTATTTAATCCATTATTTACTAATTAGTGGGTCTGATGCTAAAGTAGTTGCAACCTTTCATCTTTCAGTGTTGTTTTCCCAGGTGGCTGCTCTGCTTCTTTTTAATTGTCATTATCAGGAAACAATGAAAGAAGCAAACTACACAGAAAAAAGATCAAAACAATAGAAAAAAAATAAGCTAAGCATTTAAAGATATTGAAAAAAATATTAGTTCTGAATATTTTATAAATGTAAAAATCATACTATTGTGCTTTTCTGAATGTAGAATAAGAGAAGATCAATTATTACCACAGATTACGAATGTGGTTGGAACAAAAGCCTGCAGCCACAGAGGGTCCTCTGAGGTTCACTGAGTTTGAGAACCCTGATCTACAGAGTAAGACTTATGGTGCCTCAAAGTAGCACATGCTGTATGTTGGTCAAGCATGCAACAAAGAATTTTATTGCATTGTGTACATATGGCAATAAATCTGAACTAATTAGATAGATAGATAGATAGATAGATAGATAGATAGATAGATAGATAGATAGATAGATAGATAGATAGATAGATAGATACTTTATTAATCCCAAGGGGAAATTCACATAATCCAGCAGCAGTATACTGATACAAAGAAACAATATTAAATTAAATAGTAATAAAAATGAAAAGAATTAAAATAAAATTAATGTTCGCATTTACTCCCCGGGTGGAATTGAAGAGTCGCATAGTGTGGGGGAGGAACGATCTCTTTAGTCTGTCAGTGGAACAGGATAGTGACAAAAGTCTGTCACTGAAGCTACTCCTCTGTCTGGAGATGACACTGTTAAGTGGATGCAGTGGATTATTCATGATTGACAGGAGTTTGCTTACACTACATTACATTTTTTGTCAAACCAAAACTTTACATTTGGAAAGAACCAATGCAACCGGCATGTGGTCACTAAGTTGGCAATACCATGTTACATACTTTCTGTAGCAAGAAGTGTGCGCACACAATTAAAAAAATACTCAAGAATTAAAAAAATGCAAGTTGTACAAAATGCAGTATCTAAGCCGGAATGACAGAGAATAAACCATTTACCATTTTTGCATTTATTGAAAATATGTTAGAGAGAAAGATAACATTTAAAGACAGTGACTTAAAGCAATTAGTAACTTTTACCGTTTCTTGCTGGTAGGCAATTGTTCAGGTCCATAATGTGGCAAAGAAGTTCTGTTTTTTAGGCTGTGATGCCAATACAGATTTGTGATTTGCAGAAATTTTAAATCAGTTTTGAATGATTTTTAAATATCTTTATATTGTTACTGCAAGCTGCTTCTGGTCCTGTTGTAAGGAGGTCTATAGCAGTCTCAGTACATTCGAGTCCTCTTCTCTGCGGTGAACAGTGGATGCTTTCTACGGTGCATGAAAACCTTTTGATAGGTCAGTGTACCCTACAGTATATTATTAAACAACTGAGAAAGGCACAATAAAGAAATGTAGTTTAATGTATCTGACTATGTATGCTTTGAGACTGGTATGCCTGTAGTATTGTTCATTTTTATATTTAATGTTTTAATATTTTGTAGAAAGTAGACTTTAAATCCTGATGTTGTTTAGCAATGCTCTTTAACTTGAGATATGACAAAGAGTGTCTGTCTTGAAGCCTTTTTAAGATGTGTAATTTGTTGAGGAAACATCTTCCTTGCAACTGAGAAATAGAAAGGTTGTATCTACGTGTTTCTGCAATAGGAAAAAAATAATAAACTTGTTTTCATCTTGAAAAAAATAAAATTGAAGTTGGAAACAGACCATTATGGCAGTATAGTCTTCATTACGTGTGCAGCACCCTTGTTGTGGCTGTTGAGTCATCCACACATAAGTTTATGTTGCAATTTGTTTTATTTTCAGCAATGAAATAACTTTCACCTATTTCCTTTTTTTACTATGCATGTTTAAATTGTGTTGGTTTATTTTATGAATAACACAATTAACATACTTTTCAATTTTATTTAGATTTTTTTTTGTGTTTTGTAGTGGTTGTGATTTGTTTAAAGAAAAATACTGTCATTTGTATAAACAATATAATGTTACATTACAATAGAAGAAAATCATTACTTTCCTACAGTGTATCCAGAAAGTATTCACAGCGCATCACTTTTTCCACATTTTGTTATGTTACAGCCTTATTCCATAATGGATTAAATTCATTTTTTTTTCTCAGAATTCTACACGCAACACCCCATAATGACAACGTGAAAAAAGTTTATTTGAGTTTTTTGCAAATTTATTAAAAATAAAAAAACTGAGACATCACATGTACATAAGTATTCACAGCCTTTGCTCAATGCTTTGTCGATGCACCTTTGGCAGCAATTACAGCCTCAAGTCTTTTTGAATATGATACCACAAGCTTGGCACACCTATCCTTGGCCAGTTTCGCCCATTCCTGTTTGCAGCACCTCTCAAGCTCCATTAGGTTGGATGGGAAGTGTCGGTGCACAGCCATTTTAAGATCTCTCCAGAGATGTTCAATCAGATTCAAGTCTGGGCTTTGGCTGGACCACTCAAGGACATTCACAGAGTTGTCCTGAAGACACTCCTTTGATATCTTGGCTGTGTGCTTAGGGTCGTTGTCCTGCTGAAAGATGAACCGTCGCCCCAGTCTGGAGCAGTTTTTCATCCAGGATGTCTCTGTACATTGCTGCAGTCTTCTTTCCCTTTATCCTGACTAGTCTCCCAGTTCCTGCTGCTGAAAAACATCCCCACAGCATGATGCTGCCACCACCACGCTTCACTGTAGGGATGGTATTGGCCTGGTGATGAGCGGTTCCATCGTTTCCTCCAAACGTGACGCCTGGCATTTACACCAAAGAGTTCAATCTTTGTCTCATCAGACCAGAGAATTTTGTTTCTCATGGTCTGAGAGTCCTTCAGGTGCCTTTTGGCAAATTCCAGGCGGGCTGCCATGTGTCTTTTACTAAGGAGTGGCTTCCGTCTGGCCACTCTACCATACAGGCCTGATTGGTGGATTGCTGCAGAGATGGTTGTCCTTCTGGAAGGTTCTCCTCTCTCCACAGAGGACCTCTGGAGCTCTGACAGAGTGACCATCGGGTTCTTGGTCACCTCCCTGACTAAGGTCCTTCTCCCCTAATCGCTCAGTTTAGATGGCCAGCCAGCTCTAGGAAGAGTCCTGGTGGTTTCGAACTTCTTCCATTTATGGATGATGGAGGCCACTGTGCTCATTTGGACCTTCAAAGCAGCAGAAATTTTTCTGTAACCTTCCCCAGACTTGTGCCTCGAGACAATCCTGTCTCGGAGGTCTACAGACAATTCCTTTGACTTCATGCTTGGTTTGTGCTCTGACATGAACTGTCAACTGTGGGACCTTATATAGACAGGTGTGTGCCTTTCCAAATCCTGTCCAATCAACTGAATTGACCACAGGTGGACTCCAATTAAGCTGCAGAAACATCTCAAAGATGATCAGGGGAAACAGGATGCACCTGAGCTCAATTTGGAGCTTCAAATGGCAAAGGCTGTGAATACTTGTGCATACATGTGCTTTCTCAATTTTTTTATTTTTAATAAATTTGCAAAAACCTCAAGTAAACTTTTTTCACGTTGTCATTATGGGGTGTTGTGTGTAGAATTCTGAGTAAAAAAATGAATTTAATCCATTTTGGAATAAGGCTGTAACATAACAAAATGTGGAAAAAGTGATGTGCTGTGAATACTTTCCGGATGCACGGTATATATTATTATCCTTATTTTGAGATGTTGTGCTTGTTTTATTATGTTTGGAGAGTGACTGTAATGTATTATACTGAATATATATTGAAATGGAAATAAACTACAAAACGAATCATATGAAATAACAGAACTTAATAATATATGAAATAACAGAACTTCATTAAAAAGTTAATTTTAAATTCATGTTTACATGGAAAATTAAGTACTTAATTGGCTGTCTCATCAGTGTCATGATTTAAGGTTTTGGAATATATAGAATTCAATTTTGTAATTTATTTTAATTCGTCTATGCATTTGCAGTTACTCAGTTTAATGTATTGTTATTTTTGTGACATCACTGAGGCACCACTTTGTACTGTTATTAAGACAGTGGTCACTGCTGTTTTGTGTGTTTTTGCATAGTGGCCGCCATATTGTTTACAGTTGCTGTGTCTTTTCAGGGAAACAAATTACTGGCACCTTTATTTTGACTACAATTACAGTTAGCATTTAGGACTTTATCTTGTAGGTTCTGACACTCTTTTGGCTTCAGACTTTGTGCTAGTTTTCCAGATCTCTCTTTGTTCTCCTGGTCCCTGGTGTATTGTTTGGACTGCCATTTCACAGTAGCAGTACACTCAGAACAATTACAGGAATACAATACCAACAAAAGACACGCACAAGAGGTATCCTCTTTTAAATCACAGATATGGAATGTGAACTTATGTTACTGTAGTTTTTGTTCCATTTGCATAACTTTACCTCCTACTGCTTAGAAGTTTTAGAATTGCAGCTATTACCTCTTTTGATTATGGGATCTTCAGCTGTTTGCTTACAAGATGTGATCAGGAATAAGTTGTACTTGTCACATATAAAGAGTATAATGAAATTCTTACTTCCATGTCCAACCATGCAACACATCAAGACTCTCTAGCGCCATGATAAACAAGAATGTATTAAAATGCAGAACTTGATTTGTGATTTGTATTAAAAAAAACGTAGCTTACCTGATGCACTCCTTAACCCTGTTTCATTACCAAGTCAGTTATTAGTGGGAGAAACATGTTTATGGCCGTATGTGTTTATGTCATTATAGGGCTGCTCGTTTCAACTTGTCAACAGCAATTTTTGTAGGTATAAAATAGTCTTTTTATGTTTCACCTTAATTTTATATAATGGTATTTTTGCATGAATGTTTACTGTTGATGTATACTGCATATGCATTCAGGGTACTTGTTCAATGGTTAGTTATTCTCACCTTCTTTAAACTTTTAACTGTCTATTTAAAAACTTTACGTATATTTACTGTTTACCTAATTATATATTTTAGAAATAATTTTCACCAAAGTGCACATTTATGGTAGACATGCTTTCATTGTGTTTCCATGTCACTATTTCACCTTCTTAGTTAGAAAGAAATCAACCTGTAAACCCTCGTCAAGGAGATAATTACAGGCCGAGTTTACTCATGCTTCAGAATATTCAAGTGCTAAACAAGGTGTCACACACGTGCGAGTAGGAGGCAGCTAAAGGGCTTGAGTAATTGTAATTCTACACCAGACCAGGGGGTGGCGAGGTGCACGGACTGCCTCTCTCAGTTCCTTGCAGACCATTCTTAGGAAATCCCACTGAGTCCTGGTGCCTCTGAAGACGTCACTCCCGGTTCCTCTGAAGATGTCACTCCCGGTTCCTTTGAAGATGTCACTCCCGGTTCCTCTGAAGATGTCACCTCCGGTGCTTCTGAAGATGTCACTTCCGGTGCTTCTGAAGATGTCACTTCTGGCTCCAGCACCTCTGAAGACATCACTTCTAGTTCTGGCATCAATGACGTCACTTTCTCCACCAGCCTTTAAAGCCATCATCTTACCTCCTCATAGTCAATTCTGTCTTAGACTCAAACCAGTGAATATCTCTGTTCAATTTTCAACCTATTTTGCAGCTGTGGAATAATATATGGGTGGCTGCCCCAAATCTTTATGATGTCTGTGTCTCATCATTATCACAAAGGACAGAACACTTTGGTAAAAAGTAATAAAATCCATAGTTTATCCATGAGGAGATTCTAAAACCTAAACGTAAATAGCAGACACATTTGTAAAACAGTACAGAAAGATACCAGATACTGTTGCATTTAAGATTTGCTAATTTATGTATTCATTTCTTGATTGTTCATTTTTGTACAGTTGTGCATTCTTCAAGGAAGTGAATAGCAAGAGCAGAGCAAACACTTTTTTTTCTTAGGAGACCGCTTTCCTTCAATGTGGGTAGTGACATCCTTTACATAGTCTATTGCTCTGTGATAGTCAGTGTGATTTTCTATGCTGTCGTGTACTGGCCCAGTAACATTACTTTAAAGAGGTCCACTGAATTAACGCGCTAACTACATAGGCAGGCTAAGTTATGGGATGCACTCACAACCCACTGGAAGTAGAAGAATGCCAAGAAACACTACTGGGTCTCTTTTATACTTACAGTAATATGCCATTAAAGTGTCTCACTGTCACTGCTCTTTATCTTTAGTTTTCTTCTATTTTTTAATTGTGTATGTTTGATTAGGGCTGTTGTTGTTGTTATAATATTACTTCAACTCCTGTAAAAAGTTTAAATTCCTTTTCAGGACAAAAAGTTAGTCTGTTCATTCCATTATTCATATGTTTTCCCTTTCTATCCAGTGTTAACAGTGGGCTCAAGCTGAACATACCGAGCATCACTAGTGTGATGCTAGTTTCAAATGTACTGTAGCATATCCATGCACACTGAGAATGAGAGTGTTTGCCTTATTCTCTAGACTCTACTCTTAAAGAGAAAGATAAATTCAGGATAAGGTCTATAAGCTGGGAATAATTCTTAGTCAGACTTGAAGAATTCAGATGACAGCCTATTTACTTGTGAAGAGGTTTCTTACATTATGGACAACACTTAGCCTTGTGACGTACAGTTTGATCCCTGGAGTACAGCAGCCATGGCGTTGGCACTTGTAAAGCTGAGATGCTGAGTGGTGAAGATTAGAGCAATTTGTTTCTCTCAACTTTAGCTTTAGAAATGTAGAATGCGTAGGGCCAATGTCAAAGTGCTGAAGAGGTACTGTGTCACAGTGTGATCAGTGATCATGTCAAAGAGGCTAAGAACTGAAATCTAAGCCGATTATCTCAAGTAGATCATCTATTTTCTTCATTGCCTTTAATTCCAGTAAATACAAGTAAAATATTGCTTTTGCTTTTACTGTAAATAATCAGACCTAAAGTGTCTCAAATTTAGGAATTCACCTGATGCTATCATGTGTTTATGCAGATAAAAACCTAGGGGTTTGTCTGGGTCGCTGTGCAGTGTAAGATCAACATGAGTCTGCAGGACACCAAACACAAAGAATATCTTAGCATTCTCTATACATACATATATGGAATTGGAGTTTTACTTCCTAAATTTGAAGCAACAGACCATATGTTTTCCTTACCTTTCACATGTTGAATAAAATAACAAAGCACATCCTATTAAATCATTTTAGAAAATGTTTTCATTGAGCATAACTGCATATTATTATACTAGCTGTGTAAGCCCGTGCTGTAAAAAGCATGGGGTCCTAGAAACTATTGAAATTATCAGAAAACAAACTGAAATGTATAGATGTCAGGTGATTGAGAGGAACTAATCGGGGCGTCTCTCTCCTAGGAGGATTCGTTTCGCAGACGTGCTTACATCGTTTGTGCATTAGCAGAGGGAGGAAAATTAAAAGGGATACCATTTTGCTGATGTTATTGGTTAAGTGACTTTGTCTTTCTTCAGAGATTTCGTTTTGTTCACGTGCTGGCCCTGCTTATGTTCTTAGCGGCTAAGCGACTTTTCTGTTTCCTTAGAGGTGAATCCCTTACCCCGACTCCACTTCTTACTTCTGGGCCAGACAGACAGACACACACACTTCCACATATATATAAGATTGGATTTACATAGGTTTTAATGATCTGATATGAAATTTCAAGTTACTTTTAGGTTTGCTGTAAGCTTAGAACCTTAAGCATACCTCACTTGAGAGGCTCTGGTAAAAAGGTTTACTGTCATATTAAGAACTGCACGGACACAAAATGAAGTGATGGCCTAACTTTGCCTGAGTCATTGATGTAGCAGCTTACAAGTGTACGTTATTTTTCATGGTCACAGCTGTGTGAAAAACTAACTCATTAACTGGAAAGAACTAAATGTTTGCCACAAGCTATGACGACTGTCCCTCCCTGATTCACCATTTCAAAAGTGATCAATTTATCCATCCATCTACCAAATCTTTTTCAACTATCCCAGGCCTGTGGATGCTCAAGCTTGTCCTGGTGGTCTCAGACATGTATAATTGAGCAGAAAACTATGGACAGCACGGTGGTGCAGAGGCTAGAGCAGTAATGCTTCACACTTGCAAATTTCTGGATTGATTTCTCGACTAACCACTCTGTGAAGGCCACACACACTCTGTTCATGCCTGAATAGATTTTCTTTATGCCATTCTTGTGTAGCTCTAGCTTTATGCTTGGATTGGTGTCTTGCTGGAAAACAAGCTTTCACCCAAGGCGCCGGTCCCTTGGAGACTTCAGTATCTATCTATCTATCTATCTATCTATCTATCTATCTATCTATCTATCTATCTATCTGTCTAGCTATCTATCAGATTTTCCTCCTGGATTTCCCTGTATTTTGCTGCATATATTTTACTGTCACAAGGCTTTCTGGGCCTCCTGCAGAGAAGCAGCCACATACCACCATGTTTCATAGTGGGGATGATGTGATGTTTTTGAACATGGCATTTATTCTAATCACCAACAAGCTCAACCGTGGCCTCATTAGTTCTGTATAACCTTTTTCCAGTTGACTTTGGAGTTTTCCCTTGTGCCTGATGTAATATGCATTTTTGTTCTTCATTGGCTTTCTTTTTGCCACTTTCCCATAAAGCTGCGACTGGTGAAGCACCTGGGCAGCAGGTGTTGTCTGCACAGTCCCTCCAATATGAGCCACTGCAGCTTATAATCTCCTTTAGGGAGCTTGTAGGTTTCTTGGTGGCCTCTCTCACACTTCTTCTTGCATAATCAGTTTTTGCGGACAAATTGCTCCAAGCAGATTTACAGCTGTGCCATACTTTTTACATTTTGTAACGATTAATTTAATTAGATTCCAAGGGATATTCAGTGACTTGGATACTTTCTTGTTTCCATCCCTTAACTTGTGTTTTTCAATCACCTTTTTATGAAGTTGTTAGAAGTGTTCTTTTATCTTCATTGTGTAGGTTAGGCCACCAAACTGACTCACCACATGTTGGCCATTCCACATTCAGGTGTACAGTAATCCCTCCTCGATCGCAGGGGTTGCGTTCCAGAACCCCCCGCAATAGGTGAAAATCCGCGAAGTAGAAACCATATGTTTGTATGGTTATTTTTTATATATTTTAAGCTCTTAGAAACTCTCCCACACTGTTTATAAATATTCTCCGCACAATTATACAGTAAACCCTCGTTTATAGCGGTTGATCCGCTCCAGACAGATAAATGAATTTCCAAGAAGTAGGATTCTTTATTTATAAATCTAATATTTTCGCAGTTAGAGCATTGAAAACCTGTTTACGACCTTCTAAATACGTTTTTTAACATTATTAGAGCCCTCTAGACATGAAATAACACCCTTTAGTCAAAAGTTTAAACTGTGCTCCATGACAAGACAGAGATGACAGTTCTTTCTCACAATTAAAAGAATGCAAACATATCTTCCTCTTCAAGGTGCGTGTCAGGAGCGGAGAATGTCAGAGAGAGAGAGAAAAGTAAACAATCAAAAATCAATAGGGCTGTTGCGCTTTTAATTATGCAAGCATCGCGATAAATCGGAGAAATGATGGGATCAATGTGAAGGTAGCCTTTCAGCATTTTTTTACAGACGTGTCCCTATCTTCTAAGCAAACAGCCACAGTGCAAACAGCCCCTCTGCTCACACCCCCTCCGTCAGGAGCAGATAATGGGGCCAATCATACGCCTCCCTGATGGTATTGCATGATGGATAAGTATCTGCCTGTATTTCTCAGAGAGAGTGAGAGAGAAAAAGAAAAGCAAACAATGAGAAATCAATACGGGCTGTTAGAGCTTTTAAGTGTGGGAAGCAGCGCGCGGGAAGCATATTGTATATCAATGAGGAGTTTTATTTAATATGTAATACGTGCTCTGATTGGGTAGATTCTCAGCCATCCGCCAATAGCGTCCCTTGTATGAAATCAACTGGGCAAACAAACTGAGGAAGCATGTAACATAAATTGAAAGACCCATTGTCCGTAGAAATCTGCAAACCAGTGAAAAATCTGTGATATATATTTAGATATGCTTACATTTAAAATCCGCGATGGAGTGAAACCGCGAAAGTCGAAGCGCAATATGGAGAGGGATCACTGTATCTAGACTATAGTCAATGGAAACACCAGACAGGTGATCTCCACTGAAATAATTCTGTGATTTCTAAACCCAATTGGCTGCCGCAGTGATGATCTAGGGTGCCATATTAAAGATGGCGAATGATTATGTGATCATTTATCTTGTATTTTATTTTTTTCCAAGTCAAAAAAGCCAAATTAAATCAACTGTTCTTCAACCTTGTATAATAATAAATTGTGAAGAACTTCCAAAGACACAAATCCTTTTTATAGGCCAGGGGTTGGCAACCTACGGCACACGGAACGATTTTCAATGGCACTCTGATTGAATTGAAATGTAGTAAAAAAATATATATTTTAATTATAGCGCACATGTTCGCGCCTTCACCTATGTTTTGTGTATGCAACTCACATGTAAATGGAAACCATGTGTTCAGTGCAGGCCGTGGTACGTTAAAACAAACTTCTTGTTATTATATTTTAATTACAGCGCGTGCATTTGCGCTCTGCGTTCCCCACCCACATTTTGTGCATGCAACTCACAGTAAAAGGAAATCATGTGTTCAGTGCAGACCATGGTAAGTTTACACAAACCTCTTGTTATTATTGAGTACTATACTGCCTTAAAATGACTCATAAAAGACAAAAACTTGATGTTCGCTTTCTTCAAGACTCTTTGATGAATGAATATGGATTTGTACAACAAAAGGATCATGCTGTATGTGCGTTATGCTGTGAAAGTGTCGCGTGTCATACATCAAATGTGCATAGACATTATCAAACTAAACATCAGTCCACGTTTAAAAACTCTGATGAGAAAAGTGAAGCTATTAAAAGGGCTGTTTCTGGCTTTAAGAAACAAACTACTTATTTTAGTCAAATAATTGGAACCAAAAATAAAGCCATTGAATGTAGTTATAAAAAAGTTTGACAAAACATTCTTTTCACATATGATCCTATGTATTTTAAAATATTGAATGACCAAAAATATAAGATCTGGTTATAATGGGCTTTAAAACCAATTTTGATACCATATATAACAAAATTGGTAGAATTATGTTGGCACGACGACTAACATTGTAACATAGGTTCGGCACGACGCCGCTGAAAGGTTGCTGCCCTCTGTTATAGGCAATAAATTTATGAGATGCAGGCATTCATTTTAAATGCACTTTCATTCTGTTAATTAATAGGAATTACAGAGGCATTTTTGCACTTACCTGGCACCTCCACCCCATAGACCACGACATCAGTCATGTCCAAGATTCGGCTGAGTGTTCCTTCCACCTCAGTTGTAGATACGTTCTCTCCCTTCCATCGGAATGTGTCCCCTGTGCGGTCTCTGAAGTACATGTAACCATATTCATCCATAACGAGAATATCACCTTAAATAGGAGAAAAACAGCTTGTTTAGCACTCCATACCTAGTCAGAGAGAGTAAAATATGCCTCAGTTTAGTTTCTGCTTAAGACAATACAAACATTCGGATTGTGCATAAGAATGCTGATAATGAATGACATCAAAGTGATGAACTGAAAGAGATGTGCAAAGGGTAGAAAAGTGGCCAAAAGGCAGCCATACTCAAAACCCACGATTGCGGCAGATATGGAGTTTTGATCTGCAAATCTTATACCCTGGCAAGGGTAAACACAGCAACAAGGCACATGGGGTCATCCTGCATCATCAAAGAAGAAATGTAATGGTAAACAGGCGATTCCAAATGTGCTGTCAAAGCACTTCTTCAGAAGCACAACCAAACTGGCAAGGTTGAGAGCAGAAACACAGTGTTTGGTCACAGAAATGGAATGTTGCAAATGAGAAATTGATCAAGCTTACTTCCGTTTGAAACTGGAACACGTTCAGCACTACTATCAGCTCAGCACTGTTAGAAACCACTGGCATAACCATCTACAATTCAAAGAAGTGATCTACATGGAAGTTGCAACCAAAAAGTCATTCCTTCAAGGTGGAAGTAAAGCCAAACAACTCACTTATGCATGAAAACACAAGGACTGGAGTGTGGTAAAATGGGAGCAGGTGCTTTTGGTTTTGAAATTTGTGACACTTAACAGAAAGGATTTTGTTCGCCATATGGCGGAGAATAGCACATGGTGGAATGTCTGGAGGGTACAGTGAAACATGGTCCCCTGTAGTTTTGGGAAAGGAGTTCCGCAAATGGAGTTGAAGATTTGAGCAAAATTGATGCCAGCAACCTTATAACTGTACAAGACGTACAGACCTATACTTATCCATCATTTAGTACAATCAGGAAGGTGTCTGATGTCTGCAGCGTGATAACGATCCCAAACACATAGGCAATAATCATAAAAACTACCTGCAATGAAAAGAGGAACTGGAAATCCTACAACAGATGTTATTGTGTCCACAGAACCCTGATCTCAACATCATCGAGCCAGTCTGGGATCACAAGCAAGACAGCCAAAGTCTGCCGAGAAAGTGTGGCAACTTCTCCAAGAAGTCTGTAACAACCGACCACATGGGTACCTTCAGAAACTGCATGCAAGTGGACCCGAGAGAAGGCAAAGTGTGGCCACACAAAATGATTTAATTTATATTTTTTATAGTTTATTGCACTTTATAGGAGGCTTATTGATTAATAAAAACAATTCATTGAATTACTTTTAAAGAATTCACACTTCTGCGGTGGGCTGGTGCCCTGCCTGGGGTTTGTTTCCTGCTTTTACGTCCTGTGTTGGCTGGGATTGGCTCCAGCAGACCCCCGTGACCCTGTAGTTAGGATATAGTGGGTTGGATAATGGATAGATGGATGGAATTCACACTTTACAGCATTTTTTTGCTAAAGATTTTTACACAGTACTGCATGTATCCGTGGAGTCTGTGTGTATGTCTGCAATTTAGACAGACTAAAGAAACATAAGATCACAGGAGGCCACATCAGGCTACAAGCTATAACCAAGCAGTGTCAGAAGCAGCCCAGAAAAGGTTTTTCCATCTGTCAAGCACAATAACACAATTAATACATCTATATGATGTGTGCAAAGCTGAAGTAAAAAGAAAATGTTGTCTTTACCAGAGAGATATGCTCTGTCCCCTTTCTTGAAGACATCCTGTGCCACTTTCTTGCTGGTTGCAGACTGGTTCACATAGCCATCGAATCTCCTCAGAGGGTCATTCTGAATGATCCGCCCAACAAGCTGACCAGGTTCACCTAGGCAAAGAGGCCACAAGTTAAGAGACCCGTTTGGTTAGACATGAACCTTACAGCCTACCTTTTCTTTGTGTAATCGTTTCTATAATGTGCATATAAACTACCAAGGATTATTTACATTTAAAATAATTGAACACAGAAGCATATATATGTATATACTGTAGTATAGCTTAGGTCGTTTACTGTGAGGTGCACAGAGTATAGTGAAGTTCTTACTTGCATGTTTAATCAACATGTAACACTTCACCAACCTCTGATGCCTTTATTAGATAGTAGCAGGCAGGACAGTGTTCGATTCCATTTGTTTTTGTATAGCGCTCTTCACTGATTACGGGCTCAGAGCGCTGTGACAAGTTCACAGGTAGATGCAATTTCATACTAGGATAGTAGCAAGGGCCCGGCTCAGTGATACTGACAGAACATCAGAATGAAGAGAGATCATAGCTACCTTGACTATGGAGACTTCCCTTTAACTCAGCAGACTAACCTGCTTTGATTTTATGGTGCCTGGGTGAGCTAAGAAGCAGGTCCAATTTCAAAAGAGGACCACTCTGTGACAGACACATTGTTATCCTGTTACATAATTATTTTGTTCATTTTTAAAACACACTTCCCAATTTGCCTACTATATACAGTATATAGGCCAGTCACTAAAGAGAGGAATTAAAGGAGATTATGGATGCCTGTGTCTCAGCCTACACAGTATATAGGCCTGGAAGTAAATGAAGTTAAAACCCAGACCCTCTTCCTACCGCCTCAGTTATTGATGCAAAGCTTTATAAAGCAGCACAATGGCTCATTCTGCTTCTGTGATTATTTAAGAGTAAAACTGAGCTGATTGGTGCCTCTGTTTGATTGATTTACAGTTTAACACTTCCCTGCCTGCTGTTACTACTATGATTCTGCCTTGCGTTTTGGTTTTGATGTAAGATTCTTAAGATACGCCCTGGTTTTGACTTTTGTTTTCTGTCACTCAGACCCATCTGTTGATTCTTTTAGCTAGCTGTTTATTTAATTTGTTTTATTTTGCAGCAGAGAAGTGTATGTTTAAAAAAAGCTGGGCTTGTTCATGGGTTCACCGACAAAAGGGTGATTGACATATGAGCGCCGACAAAACTGCGACGGACAAACTCGCGCCGACAAACTCGCTAACTAGTTTTCGACAAATGCGCGCCGACAAAATCGCCACGCCAAAATCGCTAGAGAGGCCAAGACAGTGGGACGCTTACGTGCGCATTATGTACACATTATGTGCTAGGTTATAACTGTATTCAAAGATGCTAATTGCACTGAGTTTCGCTCCTCCGGAAGATGTTGGGTCCGCTTTCAATGAACTGAGCGAGAGTAGACCCAACAATCTCCAGAATGTTTATGATTACTGGGAGTACAATTACGTTGGTCGATTGAGACGCAATCGACGAGCCAACCCGTTGTTTCCTATCAAAATGTGGAACATGCGAGAACGTGTTGCTGATGGCATGCCGCGAACAAATAACTCAGTCGAGGGTTGGCATAACGTGCCGTATACAAAGCGGAATTACCAGCAGTCAGGCAGCCAGCAAGTCTAAATACGCTCAACTATCAAGACGTCTTGCTGCAATTCTTCCTGCATATGCAGGGCGTGATCTTAAACACTATCTGCGTGCCGTGTCTCATAATATTGACTTCTAAAATAAACATTATTATATATGCTTTTAACTAGTAATTCATATTTAATGAAACTTTCGCGATTTTGTCGGCGCGATTTTGACGCTGCGTTTTAATGGCCGCTATTTTGTCGGCGTGCATATGTCTATCGCGCAAATGTCGGGTCACTTGTTCATGCTGCGACCAAGCTGAACTGCTAGCTCTTTTCTTGGCATCTAACAAAAACATTTTTTTCCTTCACTCTGTCTGCCAAGGCAGTACAGCAGGTAAACTGTGGGCTAAGCCCTATAGTGCCTCTGCTCTTCACTTTAATCAGTCATACCTGCTTTGCAGGGTATGCACACCCCATCAGGCCCTCTGATCAGCTCCATAGTCTCTTCATCCACCTTCACCAACCGGATCGGGTAGATGAATGGCAGAATGCTGCTGTTAAATCCACACGCTCCAACCTAAACAGACATATTGGAATGTTGAGTCAATTTGTAAATACACAGTAGAAAAATAACACATTAATATAATAAAGCATTTAAATGCATTTTCATGAAAGCGTACGAGCATTTATGAATGCAGAAACAACTCATTTCACACAAAATAAAAACATGGGGGAGGGAGGAAGCATTCCAAAAATTCCAGACATTGGGCTTAGGAAGTCTTGGATGCAATACAAAGAAAAAAACAAAAAAAGCGTCTTAGCTTCCAAACAAACATACCTGATTGTTTTATGTTGGTCCTGTTATTCCAGATGAAATCTTTGATACATACAATAAGAGTACCATTGAGAGGCCATTGTGAGGTTATGAAATTTTTACCTTCTGGAGATTAGTCATCGTTATAACGACACAGAGAGTTCAACGTGTATCTTGCACAGCCTGGGAGGCTAGTTGTGTCCAGGCCTGATGCACAGCAAACAATATCAAAATATCTATTAAAAAATTCTCAGCTTACTTGTTATGGACAATCCATACAGTAAGGCTCGCAAGTACTTGGACAATGATACAGTTTTCATAAGTATGGCTCTGTGTGCCACCACAGTGGATTTGAAATGAAGCAATCAAGATGTGATTGAAGTGTAGAGTTTTAATTAAAGGCATTTAACAAAATACATTGTATCAGCCATTTAGAGGCTCAAAAGTATTTGGACAAACTAACATAATAATGAATATAACAATCATTTTCAATACTTGGTTGAAAATCCTTTGCAGTCAATGACTGCCTAAAGTCTGGAACCCATGGTCTTCTTCAAGTGCTGGGTTTCTACCCTACTGATGCTTTGCCAGGCCTTTACTGCAAGTGTCTTCAAGTGTTGCTTGTTCATTGGACTTTCTGCCTTCAGCTTTGTCTTCAAGTGAAATGAACGTCCAGTTGGGTTGAGGTCAGTTGATTTACTTGGCTATTGAAGAACATTCCCCTTCTTTGCCTTGAAAAGCACTTGATTTGCTGTCACAGTATGTTTTGGCTCGTTGTCCATCTGTACTGTGAAATGTCCTGTCAGTTTTGCAGCATTTGTCTTAAACTGAGCAGACAGTATAGCCCTGTGCACTACAGAAATCATTCTGCAACTCCTGCCATCAGTCATATCATCAATAAACACCAGTGACCCACTTCCATTGGCCTCCACCATGTTTCACAGATGATGTGGTATGCTACAGATCATGAGCCAGTCCTTTCATTCTCCATACATATTGATCTTAATTTCATTTGCCCAAAGAAAATTGTTCCAGAACTGGACTGTTTTTTTAAAATTAATTCTTGGCAGAGTCTAATCTGTCCTTTCTATGCTTGAGGATTACCAATGGTTTGCATATTGTGGTAAACCTTTTGTGTTTGCTTTTGTGAAGTCTTTCTTCTCTTGATTGTAGACTTGGGCAACGATAGACCGACCTCCCAGAGAGTGTCCTCGGTTTGGCTAAATGTCGTGAATTGTCTTTTCTTCACCAAGGAAAAAATTATAGCACAGTTTTCTTCCATGGTTGTCTAGGCCTTCTGGTGTTGCTGAGCTCACCAGTGTATCCCTTCTCTTTAAGAATGTACCAAATGTTTGATTTGACCACTCCTGGTGTTTCTGTTGTCTCTTGGATGGGTTTGTTTCATTTTGATTTCTCTGCCTAATGATGGCCTGTTTTTACTTGCATGGACAGCTCTTTAGATATCATATTGAGAATTAACAGTGACAGCTTCCAAATGCAAATCCCACACTTGGAATCAACCTTCTACCTGCTTAATAGTTGATGAAATAATGAGGGACCTGCTCCCATCTGGCTATGGAACAGCCTGTCACTCAATTGTCCAAATACTTTTGAGCCCCTGAAAATGGGGAGACCAAGTATAAAAATGGTTGTCATTTGTAAATGACTCATACTATATTTCTGTTAAACCCTTTGAATTAATTAATGCTGAAAGTCCACACTTCAGTCACATCTTGATGGCTTCATTTCAAATCCATTGTGGTGACGTTTAGAGCCAAAATAATGAAAATTGTGTCACCATCCAAACACTTATGGATTTAACTGTAAGTATTTCACTTATCCAGTATGCTCACGATGTCCCAAACGTGTATTTTTGCTAGTATATTGTTAAATACATCACTTCTGAAAAATCCTCTTGCAAATGCCTGTGGAGTACATTCAAAACAGACTGCGCTTTTGAATTGAAAACCGATCTCTCCCTTCATTTGCTGTTCGTAAAGCCCCAACCCCATATTTGTGAAACTGCAGGGTTTCATTGGTGTTTTGTTTGTTGAAGCCACTCAGGTATGCTCAAATATTAGGCCCACTTTCCATCTGAAAATGCTTTGACCCGATTCCACCTGAACGCACTTTCCAGTCATTCAGATAAGATGGATTTTCTAAAAACGGTTTTAGCAAAAACACATGTGCTTGGGATATTATGAGCATACCACTGGTATTTGATATATGGATTATACAGCATGAGTCAAATGAGATTTTTTTCGTGGAGGTTTTGATGTTTACTGTTTGTTTAATGTTGGTCCCCATTAGATGTGTCTTTGGTATCGCTGTTCTCCTTAAAAAATAAGAGATTAAAACTTTTTCTCAGCCATCATTACAAATATAGTGTAATGCCTTAAGAAGTAAAAAAGCAGAGATATTTGTATAAATAGAGATCAGGAGATAAAACATGAGTCACAAAATTAGCAAATCTGTTGTTGCAGCCAAACCCCTAAACAAAGATGTAGTCAAAACTCCTTTGAACAAATTATGAAATGAAGAAGACGTGATACAGACACTAAAAGATTTTAGGTTTCTATCCAATCTCAGATATTAAGGAAGTGCATAACCCCTGACCTTTATACAATCTATTGAGTGATCGCCTGTTGCCCCGTAAAACAATATGGCTAGTAACCAAACACATATTAAGCCCAAACTGGCATTGCAATAAGATGTTAAATATTTTTAACAATTTTAAAGTTGCCTTAAGCATAAAATAATCCTTAAATTTGATTTTTTTTATTTTCAAACCCTATAAAAATAAATCTATAAACTATTAAATATATATATATATTTATTTATATTTATATATATATAAACTGATAAACTAAAAGAAACTATTAAAGATACTGCATAGGCTTTATTGGAGTGTTCCTTTTTAATTATATGCCACAAAATGACATATTGTGCAAGCACAGGAACCACTGTTCTAGTGCCCTATTTCTTAAGAGATATAATAATAAGCAGTTCCATAGAGCAAGGAGGCAGGCCCAACACTTTATAGCGACCAGTCATAGAAAACACTGCCTCACAGTGATCAGGCTATTGGACGACAGCCTAACTGTTAATGATGCCTCCTACCAATCAGACAAAGAAAGCAGATACAAGAACAACTGACTTATCACAATAATAGCAAACGTGCTGAATGTATGGAAAAAATTACCACCGACACCAAACAAAGGGCATCATGCTGACCAGATTAAGGAACAACAAACTGCCTTATAGTTACCTTACATGAAATAAATTCTAAATAAATCTATAAACTATTAAAGAAAAATCAGAGCCACAGCACACTGCATAGGCTTTAGTGAAGTGTTCCTTTTTAATTATATGCCACAAAATGTCATATGGAGCAAGCACAGGAACTACTGTTCTAGTGCTCTATTTCTTACGAGATATAATAATAAGCATTTCAGAGTTCCACAGAGCAAGGAGGCAGGCCCAACACTTTATAGCGACCAGACATAGAAAACACTGCCTCACAGTGATCAGGCTATTGGATGACACCCTAACTGTTAATGATGTCTCCCAGCAATCAGACAAAGAAAGCAGATACAAGAACAACTGACTTATCACAATAATAGCCAAAGGTGCTGAGTGTATGGAAAAAACTACCACCGTCACCAAACAAAGGGCATCATGCTGACCAGATTAAGGAACAACAAACTGCCTTATAGTTACCTTACTCCTTACAGTTGCCAGATACAGAAACTGGTGTCATCACCTTATAGTGGTCAGACATAGAAACCACTGCCTCACGATAACCACACTGAACAACTGTGTATCACAGTCAGCAGACATGTAACATACAGGCTTAATGATTAAGGGGTGCATCGCAGTGTCAAGACACTTGAATAAATGCATCATACTGACCAGATATAGGAACCAGTGCTTCATTATTATTATTGTTACTTAGGGACAGGCATGAAACATACAGAAGGAATCAAATAAACCAAGACCAGAATGTGAGGAAAAATCGAAGATTGAGAAGTCCAGCAAAAAAGAGTCATTAACCAGAATGTTTCACGCAGCCAAATCCAAAACACAAGCTGTAAATCAAAGTCGAAGAACAAAAAAGAATTTGTAACTAGAGAGAGCTTTAAACAATAATAATATAAGGATTTTATTTACTGTAGTTTTGATTTATCCACAAACCTGGACAGTCAGGAAGTGTATGACGCTCACCTTTATATGGTCTCAGTAATAACATCACACATCACACACTCTTAGCATCGCAAACAGAAAATAATGGCGGCATCCATACTAAAGAAGTTTCTCAAAAATAACGTCTTAAAAATGCTTCTCATAAAGTTAACCTTACCATAAATTCCTTGATCTCTAACAAAACAATATACACATTAATTTTCAGAAGACAAGGAAAATCTGAAAAAAATATAAACTAATGTCCAGCTCATGACATCACCCTTTCTCCTCCTGACTACAGTACACCAGCATGAAGGCTTGGCTGTACCTTTAATGTCCCTCCTGGGATCACTTCTAGCCACTTAAGGGTTACAGGTTGCCTTCTCTTTGCTTCATGGATGCTAAGCAGGAACTCACTCCAACAGCTCTTACTGTTCCTGCACTGAACTTTTCAGTTAGCCTTAAACACAACTGCTAACACTATGCAAGGGATGTTATGCTCTCATATATTTCGTTCAGGGACCATTTGTTCTCTAGCAACCAGGAGATGTTGCCATCTTTAACGTTTCATCTCTTGTCTTACTCTAAGAACCGGATCAGGCATGTCTAAAAGCTGGATTGCCTGCTCTGTAGTGTCCTCGGGGGGCATAACATCCTTCTGTCTAGGATGATTCTTTCTGTCATGCTGGCGTCCCTGTCTACTGCCTTTTGGTGGCACAAAGCACAAACATATGGTATACTGCCTCTGTGTGTCTTAGCAATGCCACTGTGGCTTTTTTTCTTAACTGGAGGCTGAGTGTGAGACTTTGCCCTGCGTTGTCCCATCCCAGTGGTGCGCCTGCCCTGGTAACCTCTTGCTAGCCAAACATCCTTCATATTATATAGTTGACTGAAAAGATCAGGGTACACTTTACGCAATTTTTAACATTTGGAAAACTGGCAGGGTAAGTATTTTGCCCAGAGTCATGGGATAACCTTGTGGTTTAAATTAAATTGCTTTAGCCACAACATCCCATCATCTCACACTAAGCAGACAGAGGAGTCACTGCCTTACAGCAAACAAAAATCAAAGCTGCCCGGAAGCAGCACCTTCAAATAACCAGATAATACAACATGTGTCTCGTAGCAACCAGATGTGGAAAGTAATTCCAGACAGTTACCAAACAAGAGGAATGGTGCCTCATATTGACCAGACACAAGCAGCAGTGCCTTACTGTATTCGGATACGCAGGCCAGTACGCCCTAGTGAACAGACATACTGTACGTATACACACAATATACAGTGGTGTGAAAAACTATTTGCCCCCTTCCTGATTTCTTATTCTTTTGCATGTTTGTCACACAAAATGTTTCTGATCATCAAACACATTTAACCATTAGTCAAATATAACACAAGTAAACACAAAATGCAGTTTTTAAATGATGGTTTTTATTATTTAGGGAGAAAAAAAATCCAAACCTACATGGCCCTGTGTGAAAAAGTAATTACCCCCTTGTTAAAAAATAACCTAACTGTGGTGTATCACACCTGAGTTCAATTTCCGTAGCCACCCGCAGGCCTGATTACTGCCACACCTGTTTCAATCAAGAAATCACTTAAATAGGAGCTGCCTGACACAGAGAAGTAGACCAAAAGCACCTCAAAAGCTAGACATCATGCCAAGATCCAAAGAAATTCAGGAACAAATGAGAACAGAAGTAATTGAGATCTATCAGTCTGGTAAAGGTTATAAAGCCATTTCTAAAGCTTTGGGACTCCAGCGAACCACCGTGAGAGCCATTATCCACAAATGGCAAAAACATGGAACAGTGGTGAACCTTCCCAGGAGTGGCCGGCCGACCAAAATTACCCCAAGAGCGCAGAGACGACTCATCCGAGAGGTCACAAAAGACCCAGGACAACTTCTAAAGAACTGCAGGCCTCACTTGCCTCAATTAAGGTCAGTGTTCACGACTCCACCATAAGAAAGAGACTGGGCAAAACGGCCTGCATGGCAGATTTCCAAGACGCAAACCACTGTTAAGCATAAAGAACATTAGGGCTCGTCTCAATTTTGCTAAGAAACATCTCAATGATTGCCAAGACTTTTGGGAAAATACCTTGTGGACTGATGAGACAAAAGTTGAACTTTTTGGAAGGCAAATGTCCTGTTACATCTGGCGTAAAAGGAACACAGCATTTCAGAAAAAGAACATCATACCAACAGTAAAATATGGTGGTGGTAGTGTGATGGTCTGGGGATGTTTTGCTGCTTCAGGACCTGGAAGGCTTGCTGTGATAGATGGAACCATGAATTCTACTGTATACCAAAAAATCCTGAAGGAGAATGTCTGGCCATCTGTTCGTCAACTCAAGCTGAAGCGATCTTGGGTGCTGCAACAGGACAATGACCCAAAACACACCAGCAAATCCACCTCTGAATGGCTGAAGAAAAACAAAATGAAGACTTTGGAGTGGCCTAGTCAAAGTCCTGACCAGAATCCAATTGAGATGCTATGGCATGACCTTAAAAAGGCGGTTCATGCTAGAAAACTCTCAAATAAAGCTGAATTACATCAATTCTGCAAAGATGAGTGGGCCAAAATTCCTCCAGAGCGCTGTAAAAGACTCATTGCAAGTTATCGCAAATGCTTGATTACAGTTATTGCTGCTAAGGGTGGCCCAACCAGTTATTAGGTTCAGGGGGCAATTACTTTTTCACACAGGGCCATGTAGGTTTGGATTTTTTCTCCCTAAATAATAAAAACCATCATTTAAAAACTGCATTTTGTGTTTACTTGTGTTATATTTGACTAATGGTTAAATGTGTTTGATGGTCAGAAACATTTTGTGTGACAAACATGCAAAAGAATAAGAAATCAGGAAGGGGGCAAATAGTTTTTCACACCACTGTAGTTGCCTCACACTGCCAGGTATTAGTCACACAAAGGAACTGGTACCACCCAATAAAGAAGGAGACACAGAAACCCCAGGCTTAATTGTGGCCAAGCAGAGGAGTTCATGTTGTCTGTAAATCTGTAACTCACCTTTGGTTGATCTGTGACAGCAGATTCATTTGATACCAGCAGGCATAAGGCCAACATTTTACAACTTAATTTTTACAACTAAATTTGGCTGCGGACTGCCAAACTGATATCTTGCTCAATAAACTGAACTTGCAGCGAATAACCAAACCCCTGAAGTGACTTGCCAGAGATCAGCCACAGTTGGCCGCTGGCAGAGTTTTAACTGCAGGGCAAATTACAGAATGGCTTTAGTTACTTTATTTTCCGCCTAAACAGAACAAGCTACATTCACTCAGCAATACTCAGGCACATGGCAATCAATTCATATACTGTACTTAAATTAACTTGGTATACTGTATATTCACATGTGAATGTCTCAGCCACATTGCTTAAAAAGGAAACGGTAAAGCAAAGAAATATTTATAAATTGGCTCACTAACACCATATTATTATAGTTATTACAGATCTAGCTGTTTCCCTCACCTTGTTGTCAAAGTTTCCCAGGCTGCAGTTACACTCTGTTGCCCCATAGAACTCCGCTATCTGTGGCACATTGAACCGTTTGACAAACTCCTCCCAGATTGAAAGGCGCAGGCCGTTACCCAGTGCCATTCGAACCCAATGCTGTCGCTCAGTCTCCCGTACTGGTTGGTTTAACAGGTAGCGACAGATCTCGCCAATATACTGAACAATCTGCAAAATCAGAGAAGAAACCAATTCATACAAAGCCAGTCTCTGGGAATTAACTCCAATAGCCACAGCCCACATAGTTTATCTGCTTAGGGGTCCTTGTAATTTTTATATTTTTTAATTTTTGAAATATGTTTAAATATTTGTATCACCTGTAAACTTGCTGGGATATGCGTTGAGGTCTTGTAACCCTAAAGTTGGATTAACTTGATTTAAAACATGGAAGGGTTGAAGGATAAACAATGTTTAAGAGCTTTAAGAATGATAGTGACATTGCTTGCTTGCAGTAAGAAGACATGGGTTCACATCTCAGGTGCTCCCTGCGTAATGTTTGCATGATCTCCCCATGGCTTTCCACTGGATACTCCAGTTTCCTCCTAAAGGCATGCATGTTAGGTGGATTGGCTATGCTAAACTGGCCCTAGTGTGTGTGAGAGTGTGTATTTGTTCAGCTTGAAGTCGACTTGTGACCTGCTCAAGTATTCTTCCTTCCTTGCACTTGATGCTTACTGGGATAAGTTCCTGCTTTCCTGTATCCTTGTTCTGGATAAGCAGGTATAGAAGATGGATGCATGGGTAAGATGCTACCAAAAATGAAAATCTATATAATTACCATCCATTTTTCATGTACAAACCAGCTTAATCTAATTATAGGGTCATGAGTAGCTAGAATCCATTCAAGTAGAAAGCAGAAACCCATCCTGGGTGGGATGTCTATCCACACATCCACCCTCATTCACACTGTGTCAGATTAGGGTGGCCAATTAACATTGCATTAACATCTTTGGGATGTAAGAGGTAAGAGGAATGCCACAGTAGCAAGAGAAAAACCCCAAATAGCTGCTTGGGGGCTGGGTGAGAGGGGAGAAATGTCCAAACTGTGCACAGCAACCAGGCCAAAAGTCCACTCAGCCATCAGGCGACTTAAGATAATTAAACTGGCTTGGCTTAATGCGTTTTGCACATTTTAAGCAAACGACTAAATAACTGAAATGTGGATTGTGAAACACGAGTAACATAAAATTTTTGTTTTCTTTTTCTCTGTGGAAATTGTTTACAGCATTTGTCACCATTGGGTTTCATTATATCACAAATGTTTTCCATTCTGCATAAAAATATGATTACATTTTTTCTTTGCCATTACTACAAACTACATGGGGGCAAATAACATATAAAAATACAATTTTTGAGTGGAGCATCCTTTTAATGTAACATTGGAACTGCAGTGTATAACTGAGTAGATGCGCACAACAAGGCCTAAATACACGGTAGCCCACTCAGCCTTTCTGGACTATGAAATCACTCTGAAAATTCTCTATGGCTCCTACATCAAGCTAAGCTGGAAAGTGGCAAAAGCAGAAACCACTGACAACAGTTTAAAGAATCTCACAGTGCACTTGTACTTGATGCAGTCGTCCCAGAAACGAGAGGCAGAGAACTTGCGCTTGATGACCACAGTCATTCCGTGTAGAAGGCATTGACCAATTCCAACAATGTTACCTAAAAATAAACAGAAAAATGTGTCACTAAAATGGCAGTTACAGTACATTCATTTAAGTGATTATCCAAATATAATGAAGATTGTGCTTCTGAAATGGATATCAACAATTAAGAGTGAAAAGCTAAAAACAAAAAATGAATTTTAATTTCAAACAATCATTATTTATTTTTGTAGCGCCATCACAAGGGGAGTTACAATGCACACCATGTAGCGTAATACAATATAACATCTGGGTCCCTGGCTGCTCAAACTCCTCTAATCTGTCCTTAAAGTCGACATTTTACTGCTATCATCACCATTCAGCTGGGGGCCCCTCTCACAGCTACATCTTTTTTCCCTTTTTGTTGTGTAATTAAACATTCTATTTCTATTTACTCTGTTCATACTATAATTCTAAGATATTAATTGTGTAAATGATGACAATGTGGCAATAAACCCAAATCATTTTTCTAGGTAGCTTCTGTAGATCAGCATCACCTTTTGTAGTTCCTTGTATTTCCTTGCATTTTTCACTTGATCTGTGCTAAATGAATGTTTCTGTACTGGTTGTAAATCCTATAAAGTACATTCATTAAATGAAAATAAAGCAGAGGCCTAAACAAAGGATTAAATTAATGTGTACTTAATGCCGTAATAGTGATGTGAAACTTTCTAAACTGCTTGCACCAGTATGTCTTATACTGTTGAATTTTTCTAATGCCAGAGACTAGGACTGAAAAGAGAAAGTAGGAAAGAAGGAATCTGTATCCGCATAAGTAATTGGTGGAAATGACAAGTTATGCATGTACTCATTTGCACACTGTGTGTTATGATTCTAAGGTTTTGCACTCATTTTTAAGAGAATTTTATATTTATATATCTATATATATAGGCCTCTAATCAGGATGCCTCCTGGACGCCTCCCTGGTGAAGTATTCTGGGCACGTCTAACTGGGACGAGGCACCGGGGAAGACCCAAGACACGCTGGAGGGACTATGTCTCCCGGCTGGCCTGGGAAGGCTTCGGGATTCCCCCGGAAGGGCTAGAAGAAGTGGCCGGGGAGAGGGAAGTCTGGGCATCTCTGCTCAAGCTGCTGCCCCCGCGACCCTATCTCGGATAATTGGAAGAGGATGGATGGATGGATGGGTGGATTATATTTATATTTAGATATATATTTTATATTTATATTTACCCTTGTTAGGAAATGTCATTATCATTTTGGTGACATTGACACGTCAAGATTTTGTTGATCATTTCTTCCCCTGTCCACTATCATTTTGTGTTTTTTTGCATGGCCGATGACATTGTTTCTGACAAAGGCTCCTTTTGCTACCTTATGTCATCAAGCTGGCACTATTTAGAATGGTGGCATGCTACAAGCGTCATCCACGTTTTTTGACTCCAAGCAAAAAAATGGCGAGGTGTGTTAGTGAGAGTAAAAGATTTTGTAGTTGGCTTTAGGGCATTCTCGCATTTTCTATTTTGTTTTTTAACTGGTTTTAGGTACTCATTTTGGGAAGTTACTTATTTAATTACTAGCCATGTTACCTGTTGAAGAATACATTAAAAAATATATGATATCTTTTGCCTTACTTGTACTGTCAGTGTTCATCCTACGCTTTTCTTCAGTTTTCCTTGTGTTTCTCAGCCTGTCTTGGCTGGTGCTTCCTCTCTCGATTGTGTTCCCGTAAAGCCTGCTACTCAGAATCTATCATTTTGAGGTGCCCTGTTCATCTCCTACCTGCTTTTGACTACCAACAGTGGTAGCTGGCTCCTCATCACCTGCTGGGAAACATCATTTGTATTCTTGCGAATACTTCCCATGTTTAAAGGCAGGCTCTTAGTGTTCCTCGTATGCCTTTACTTGGTATCCTCATCCGTCTCAAACCTCTTCCCTGGTGCTTCCTGCCTTGACTGCATTTGAATGTGCAACCAAAGCAAAACTGACTAACCAGACCAAAGTCAAACCCGACCAAGCAGAGAGGGAGAGAGTACGGTTTTATTAAATAGTACTGTATATTTTAACTGCTTTTATTTGGACTCAGAACAACTCCTTTAAACAAGTGAAGATCAAATAGCAAAAATAAAAGTATGTTTTAAAAGAAATCCACGAAACTCAGAATTTAGCTTTTATCTGGTGACTATAGAGCCCTGTTTAAAATGGTTCTTTGTACAGGATAAAACAGCAAGTAAAATAAAAATTTTAAGCACAGGCCCTGCACATTCACTTTGGAATTACATTAAGGAATTCTTGTTAAGTTCTAAAAAAAATGCTGAACAAATCTTCATAAGTTAATTATTTAAGAAAATACAGAACATCACTTTCATACAAAGTTATTGGGATTCCTCCCGTCATGTGGTATTACAACCATATTTCATAGCACTCTTTACTCCAACTGGCATTAATGCAAGTTTTTACATTTACATTTATTTGCTTAGAAAAAGCGACTTACAAAAGAGGTAAACATAATCGAGTAACATTAGGCTAGGGCCTGATTTTTCAGCAAGTATAGGAGGACAGCTAACAAAAGCTGATTGCTACAAATGAAAAGATATAATAACTAATGAATTTACAAACATAGATTAATAATCAATAAAAGCAATCAAACTAATTTAACAACAAATCAACCAACAGTATGAAAGATTACAGAGCAAAGTTTTTTTCCCCAATCAATTAGACAGATATTCACCGAACAGGTGGGTTTTCAATTGCTTCTTAAATACACTGAAGGCAGTTAGCAGTTTGGACAGAGGTGGGCAGCTCATTCCACCAACTAGGAAGTACACTGGAAGAGAGTCTGGTTTGAGACTTGACACCACGCAGAGGCGGAATTACCAGACACTGTTCCCTGTCAGACCAGGGTGGACAAGACGGAGTATAAGCACCTCACCAGTGTCTCCATATACTCAGTTGCTATCTATGTGATATATAAGTGCTATAGAAATATTTCTGCCCTAAATGGTTTAAGGGTAGGAAATACCTAATACATGTGACATAGTGACGGGTGGCACAGTGGCGCAGTGGGTAATGCTGCTGCCTTGCAGTTAGGAGACCCAGGTTCGCCTCCCGGGTTCTCCCTGCGTGGAGTTTGCATGTTCTTCCCGTGTCTGCGTGGGTTTCCTCCCACAGTCCAAAGACATGCAGGTTAGGTGCACTGGCGATTATAAATTGTCCCTAGTGTGTGCTTGGTGTGTGTCTGTGTGCATGCCTCGCGGGGGGCTGGTGCCCTGCCTTGTGCCCTTTGTTGGCTGGGATTGGCTCCAGCAGACCCCCGTGACCCTGTAGTTAGGATATAGCGGGTTGGATAATGGATGGATGGATGTGACATAGTGATGCAGGCACTTGATGACATTGCTGACAGGTTGGATCTTTTCCTTGGTACATTTTAAACAATTTTAAACCAATATACAGTAAGATCAATGAACAATTCTTAGTTCAATTATGACATGCTTGGTGCACAGTGTGACTTGAGTTGTATTCATTTTTGATTTCCTGGTGTTTTACCTCAGTTTGTTCCTGACCATATTCTTCTTATCTTACAATTATATTAACTTTGCCTTTGGGCATGTCATTTTCCACCAATTAACTTCCTTTTCACGCCTGGCTGCTTAGGGCAGGACCTAGGGAGGTGTGGCATCTAACCACTGCCAACTGTACCCGAGTAACCTGAGCCAAGAGGTTCGTACAATGAAAAGAGAGCCCACTGCACTCCGCTGAAGTGTGTTGTCCAGGCATTGCCTTGGCCTGCATCCTTTGAAGTTGGGTTCCACTTCTGTCAGTTTTGTTTTCTGGGGTAGAAATTTTGTTTAAAGAATCTGTTTTACCTTTTTACTTTGATTTTGAATTTAGAGTTACTTTTGGCTTTCTTGAATCAATGTGTTAAAATGTATGGCATGAGATTCATATTTAGATTAATAGACTGGAGACTTTGGAAGCTACTATTTAAACTGTAAAATGTTCATTTATTCTGTTCTTTTGGTATTTAGCAAAAGTATCCAAACCTTGATCTATTTCTTTTCTTTCTTACCATTCTTTTATATTTTTTTAATTTCACCTTCCTTTTTGTTGTGATTTATCTATTGACTAACTAATTATTTCTAGCTAAAGCTTTTTTTCTCCATTCATTCTATAGATTCATATTGGTAATTTTATAATTTAAGAAAAAGTCTGCAAAATATTTAACAAATTATTTCTGATTTGATTTATTAATACAAGAGCATAGGTTATGATTGCTAGAAGTTTGATTTAAGGGTTTTGCCTGATTCTTTCAGAGTCATGCGACATTTACTAGTCTCAGATTCAGATATTGTCCAATGTGACGATTAGACTTGCGTAAAAAGCCACCAAACTGTAAGGCTGGCCCTTAATACCCTGATTCCTTTAGATTGTTTTGTGGTCTTTATTATCTACTGAAAGACATTATCTGTTTCAATTCCCCATTTCCAACGTACCCACACAAAACTGGTCTTACATTATTCAATACTCCCCACCCAGAAAACAACTGCTTTTTCACATTTCTAGCAAATTTGCAACCACTGACTGGGAGGACTTTGTGCTGATCAGGCACATTCAGCCTGTCAAAGGGCAGCTTGTGCTTTAATTCTGTAAACTGCCCTCACAGCACAAGGCACCAGTGCAGGGGTGAAGATTGAGCAAAACAGCTTTTGTTTGGTTAGTAAGTATTCCATTCATTCATTTGTGGCAGTACTCAGTTTGTCTTATCAGCAAGTGCAGGAACTTTGTGCAGTGTTTTTAGGAACCAACTGTACTGTATGCCAACTGTGTCTCTGAAGCAAGCAAATTACAGTATAATGGTGTCAGATTTGCAGTTGGGACTGGCTTCTTCAGTTCAGTGTGTCATAGGCTGTGTTACATGAGGATGTTGATTATGAATGAACACATCGACATGTTGAAATGGGCTTTATCAATCTTAATGAGATCAAAAGGATTAAATTAATGGTTAACATTGTTATACATTAGTAAGGCAAAACCTAACATACATTGAGTCCTCATTTAGAAAGACATACTTTTGTTTGGCCAAAAAAAAAAAGATTATACACTAATTGAAAATTAGACACATTTTAGAGAGAAGAAACAAAATGACTGTTAAGGGAAACTGGAGAGCTGTACTGTAGAGTACATTTAGATCAGAAATGTAAAAATATTGACAACAATGAGGGTGTTTCCATGCGCTTTAATAACCCAGTCATTCACAAAAACTTTGCTTCTAAAATGCCACGTAAAACCCTCATTAATGGTTAGATAAACTGGATTATTTAGTCTCTGAGAAACTGAGTTAAAGCATGTTGAAGTTTCTGAGAGTATCCCAGTTATTTGGTCTTGTAAACCCTTAATTGTATTACAGTTAAGGATTTTGAAGTCGACACATGTGCGCTGCACTCCGTTAGCCAGTGCATGGGTTTATTTCACACATGCTTCGAGTAGCCACGGGCAGAAAACACTAAAAACATCCACTAATACATTTTCTGAGGCAAATGCTCAGGCAATCACATTAATTCTTCTCCTGGTTGAAATAATCTATCTCAATATTTCGGAAATTGCTAAATTCATGTTGATGAGCTGAACATCCCAAGCTCAGCAGTACAATCTTGAGAGTAGTGTTAGCAACAACACATTAAAAATAACATGCGTTATATAGTAGGACAATTTCTTTTTAGAATAATGAGTAACTTAATGCACGATTTATTTTATTGAAGTAAAAATACCTGCATTATTATTATCCCAGCAGTACGGGGTGTAAGTTAAGTAGCAAACATACCCATATGCTGTTCCTTTGCAGGGCACAATCACAAAGCCAAGCAGAGAAAAGTTTAATGCATGTAATCCAGTAACAGAAACCTATAAATAACGTGTCAGTTTAGTTTTAATCCGACTATTTGCTATACTGTAGATACGGTGAAACAATGTGACTGGGTGAACAGTGGTCACTGCTCATACTACAAGTCATTGGTGCTCAGGTCGAGGTTGTAAAAAGGGGACAGATGTTATTCCTTTACAGCACTCAAAGGATTGAACATATTTATAAAAACACAAAAAAATGATCACAGGCTTCACGTTTTTTTTTTTTTTTCTGATTCACGGCAGCCATTAATGATGTTTAAATCTTTTTTGCATAGTTAGATGTCCTAGCATTTCTTGAAGCATACTTGCCCATGTAAATGGAGGTTTTTAAGAAGCCAGATTTATGTTATCCCAGTTTTGTGTATGCATGTAAACGCACTGAATGTGTATTTTGTGGTATATGAATACATAGGTTACACTGTATATTATGTGAAACCCTAGCTGGATCAGGGTATGGCACAAAGCATCATGGCTTTGGAAACACTAAATGAACAGGAATGGAAAAAAATGCCTTTATTTTGTTAACAGAGGATATTTAATTCACTAATTATTATGCAGAAGTGTGTCAAAAAATGCACCTACTGCAGTAAGTGTTAATAATGCCTCACTGTGACTGTGACTACTCTTTTTATCTTTAGCTAAGTCAGAGGATTTCTTTCTTTTTTGTATTTCTGGTGTGTATTTGAGGGGAGTTGTTGTGTGATATAATGTTTATTAATGTATTTATTGATCTTTTGTAAAAAGCTAAATATCCCTCTTGGGACACAGAGATAGGTAGTACTTTATCTATCTATGTGTAATATATTGATGCATCTATTTTCAGAACCTACTTATGACAATCAAATAATGGGATTACGTGGAGTATTTCCTAGAAGCATTAGAGCAGATGGAGAAACCAACCCTGAAGTAATTGCTGGTCCATTTTAGAATATGTAACAAAATAACATAAAACAATATACAATATTAGTGAAAAGCCCATTTAGAAAAATGGGTACAATATAACAATGGTAGAATAGGAAGCGAGGGAAAGTAAAAAATAGGAATATAATGTATAATTTATTGTTATATTAGGATTACAGAACATACCATTTCTATTAAATTAACACACATATATGCAAATACATTTTATTGATCTGTTTTCCAAAAAATGTTTTGAATAAATATGGAGTCTCGTCATTAGTTGTAGCCCTTACACCCCTCTTTCCTTGTGCTTCTTGCTATATCTGCTTATTCGACATTCTAGTTCCTCTTTCTTTTTCTTGGTCCGGCCTTTGTTTTTCAACTTTTTTTACATTCTAATTACTTGTCACTTGAAGAAGAATTTATTTTAGGTTGTATTCATTGTTGAGAGGATTAATTTAAAGTGACTATGTTTTAAAAGATATTCTTGGGGAAGTCAGACAACATGAGCAATGTTGACCAATGTGACAAAGGAACACATCTGGGTGTATATATTGTCAGGGATGCCAGGGGCCATGACCCGGCCGGGACGTCATGAGGGACCGGATATGGGTCTGTGCCCACCCTGGATCACGTGGGGGTTGCCTTCCGGGTTGCTTTGGGGGCCACGGGTACAGGGCATGGAAGCTCCACCCTGTAGAGGCCCGTGGTCACCGCCAGGAGGCGCCCCAATGCCTTGGGGACCTGTTACCCCAGCACTTTCACCACAAGAGGAAGTGCTGGGGGAAAGATTTAGGACGGCGCCCGGAGAGCAGCCGGGAGGACAGCCGGCACTTCCGCCACGCTGGGGCGTGGCCAGAGGAGGAATGCCGGGAACACCTGGTGCTCATCCGGGAACCATATAAAAGGGGCCGTCTCCATTCATTCGAACTTGGAGTCGGGAGGTGGAAGGACGAAGCTCAGGAGAGCTGTGGAGGCGGCCCGAAGAAAAGGCATTGTTGCCAGGACTGTGTGTGATTGGGGTCTGAGTGACCAATGGACTGGGGTCTTTGTGACCAGTATTGTAAATAGTCTGTGCAAATAAACGTGTGGTGGTGTTTTAACAACATGTCCGCCTGTCTGTGTCCGGGCCAGGTTCACAATATAAAAATAAATAATTCACATTGTTTTGTATTTATACATATCTGCTGTATATAAAGCTATATACATTGTTTTTTTCAGTAAGCTTTGTAGACTTTTTCTTACAGACTAGCTAAAACCTGAAAAGTTTGCACAGAAAAAGTTACCTTTTAGTAAAAAAAATCTTTTCCCTTTTGAAACGTAATTTGTACAAAGACAATAAAATTCTCTTCTTACCTGCAGAATGGTAAAGAGGTAAGCAGTCATAAAGGATATCATCAGAACGCATCCCAAAACCATAATAGACTAAGGCCGCCATACGATAGTACCTATAATGAAAAGCAAAATACAGATTTGAAAATATAAATTAAATGAAAACAGAGAGCAAATTTTCTTCAGTCATATGTTTCCACCTCCAAAGCATTTCCTAAATATATTCAAGTGATCACAAATGCATGCAGCCGAGAGTAGATTCAGTCAAGTATTGCTGCAAGCACCAAATATAAGTTTAAAGGGACTGCAAGGATGCTGAGAATGCCTCCACCTGGTTGTTTTATGGTGTGATTCTTGAAAACGGAGTCTTTAAAACAGGATATATAGTACAAAGTAACCTATTTGAATATCACCCAGGATGCATGGTGATTTTGGCAAGTTGAACCTTTCCCGCTTTTACAATGTGTCAGTTTAAACGAAGTAAAAGATTTAAGGCTTTTCTTTATGAAAAATATGAAGACTGCAGTGCTCTGTGTTTCTTTTCCAGTACAGTTCGGTGCTGTTTTATTTCTTCTGCTATTCGACACATTAATGCTTCATTAACTCCCTAAATGCAATAACGGCAGAATGCTTAAAGATCAAAGAGACAGTTTCTTCAGCATAGACAATACTTTCCATGTTTGTAGTGATGTTATGAATTTTGCATTAAAAAACATTTCATATCTTAATAAATTAAATAATCTAAATCAACTTTACTCATGACAGGGTTTTGTGTACTTAGATGTGAGATTGTATAATTATAAATATGATTAATTAATATTTGCTCCCTTGAACAATTTGCTTATTCTGGTTCACTTCTACAATTTTTGCAGAGATATTTCAACTTATTTATTAATTTTATTGTTATTATAGCAATGCCATTTTGGGGGAAATCTTCATTTTACTTTTACTGAACACAATACATACAGTATAACTGGTAAGTAGTGGGCTGTTTACTTTTCCTTTTTGAGAAGAGATTTTATTATCGTTAAGTTAAACTTAAGAATGGTCCTAAAGGAGGAAACACTGTGGTTGCTGGTTTTCAGCTCAACCAGTTTTGTAGTCAAATGTCATTTCCTACTTTCAGTGAGAATCCTTTCTTAATTACACCATTTACTATGACTGAGCTGAAAGCTGAATCCGGTGACAAGTTGCCAAATAGCAATTGTGCCACTTCTGGTATTTTCCTTTATCTAAATTATTTTGCAAACTTAGAAATACCCTACTGCTTACTTTATATAATATGTAATAAAAAATAATGTTCATTGCTATCACCTTTTCCTCTGGAATCCAGTTTTTACATTACAAACATGAATGAATGTGTTCCTTTCACAACTTTTAACTGTGTGAATCTGTTACTTTACTTCATTTTTAACTGAATTATTGAATGTTTAATTACCTGACTAGCCCTTGTACTTCATTGAGGCTGATGCTGCCAGAATAGGAACAAACCTCCTATAATCATAAATTGAATTAGGTGGTTTCAGACAACAGAGGGATATAATTTCTTGACCAAGCACAAGCAAACCTTTTCTAAAACAGGCAGAAACATTTAGGGTTATTTGTCCTCATTTTCTTATGATTACTTTCAAAATGATGATCACATCAACTGTACATTACAGATAAAATTTATAGGAAACGAAAACACATAATTCTGGGCACATCGGTTTAGGTAATATAGTTGAATAAACTGGAAAACAAAAAGTAATCATTAAGCACAAAATCTGACATCTTGTTAAGTTGGATTATGCTGTGAAATAAGGAGTTTCTGCTTTGAGGTTAGGATTTCTTGTAAATTGTTCTTGAGCTTTACTGATGCTTTTCTTATGCTATATATTTGTTTTTTCAGTTTATGTTTGTTCTTTAATATACGCATATGAGAGTAAGTCAATAATTATCCCCACTTTTTTGATGATAATTTTTTTGGGTTGGCTCTTCAGCTATCCCTGAGCACATGTGGAAACAACGTGTGTCTGTGGTCACACTGGTAAAGTTTCATCCTTGATCAGTCAGTTTCTCTTGTTGTTGTCTAAGAGTACCCAAGGCCATTCTGCTCTCAGTTTGCACTAAAGAAGAGCAGTAAGCAGTGATTTGCTTTAATGGGTAGAAGGTATACCAAGATATGAAATCCTTAATGGTTTGTCAGAATCTTGGTATGGACTTGCTCAATGTTGTCCATGGTAGTGGGTGTGGACGGATGTGCCGCTCCTTCTTCGTGGTTAACACTTGTCTAACTATTCTTGAACTTCTCAAATCATTCATAAACACCCTGTCCTGGAAAATACTGTCTCCATATTGTGCAAAAGCCTTCTGTGGATTTTGGGCCCTGGTAGACCTTCATCCCATAAAAAGTGGACAACTGCTCAGTGTTCTTATTTGGTGCAAATGGAGAGAGGAGTGGCCATGTTTACTCTTACAAAACAACAAGAGGTTGAATGATTAAGGTCAAATCTTTGCCACTGTGACCCCAGACAAGCCATGTTTCTACAAATGCATGGAAAAACCTGTACAGCCAACCCAAACAAAATTGCAGATAATTATTGACTTATCCGTTACATTTCTTTCTGAACCTGCCCTATTGAAATGATTTCTTTTTGGGCCAAAAAACAAACAAAGCCACCGTGCTTGGAAATGATGATCATTTTTCTGTTTCAAACATTTTTTCAAAATACCTTCTCCTCTTTCAGTTCAGTCTATATGAAATGGTCTTTTTGAAACTAGTTACATCTATTATGTATCGTACACTGGTAATATACCTCTAGCCATTCATCCAATTTTGGACCCATGTACTCCAGCTCAATGTTGTGGGAAGCCACAGCTTATTCCAGCTGCATTGGGTGCATGTTAGAAAGCAGCATTGGATGGAGTGCTAGTCTAACACAGGGCATACTTACATATATTCTGCAGAAACTCATATAGGATAAATTTAAAATGTCCATTCAACCTAATTTTGTATGACTGTGAAGGAGGGATGAAACTTGAGTACCCAAGAAAAACCTTTGTGGAATTGTGGAGAAAGAGAAAATGCCCTTGGACTGTACATGGGCCTGGATTGATCCCAGGACTCTACAACTGTGAAAAAGCAGCACTAATCATTGTATTTTGTTTGAATTTCATTTCTAACCCGCTGAATCCAAACACAGGGTCACGGGCGCTCCGGTTTCCTCCCACAGTCCAAAGACATGCAGGTTAGGTGGATTGGCGATTCTAAATTGGCCCTAGTGTGTGCTTGGTGTGTGGGTGTGTTTGTGTGTGTCCTGTGGTGGATTGGCACCCTGCCCAGGATTGGTTCCTGCCTTGTTTGAATTTTAGTCCTGTTTTATACTATATCAACACACTCCAGGACATTTGTATTTTAAATATTTAAAAAATACCCATAATTGCACCAAATGCATTTAAGTGCTTTTTAATTGAAATTCTTGGAAACAATTCTGATTAGTCTAATTAATACCATAATTCAAGGAAAACTTTAAGTTAGAATAAAAACTTCTGTCTTTCTGTTACACACCTGAATCCTTAAGACTAATGCAACTTGCAAGATATCTACAATAATATCAATTAGTGTGACTAAGCCTTATTGGACTGAAAAGGTTTGGACTCTTATACCACAGTAATGACAATAATTCACATTGTGGAAACATCCCAAAGAGTACACAACGGCATTGTAATGATCCCTACCTGCTGTGTACGACAATTGCAGCCTTTGGCATTCCTGTTGTCCCAGATGTATAAATGTAGAATAAACGGTCTAAAAAGAAATAAATCATAATGTAAAAAACATTCAAGCAATACTAAATTAAAGGGGTTATTAATCTATGTAGCGCAAAAGAAACTGAAACATAAATAAACAATTCCACGTACATTCCTATTAAGAGGATGTGGGTTTATTGCAGCTAACTGGAGAACTGGTGAGAAGAAGTTACAAAATTCCTCATCCACAAGTGCATTACACCAGTTACAGCAGGTCTGATGTAACATTCTGCCTGGTCGTGGGGGGCTGATGTGCTGTTTGAGATCAGATAGATTGTGACTTGCATTTCCCTTATAGCTGAAAAAAAAAATCCCACTCTCTAATTATTAATTCTTCCATCCCTTATATTCAATTAGCACAGTTTTTAATGTATTTGGAGTTCTTCTCTGTATTTTCTCCTTGTTCAAAATAAAACAGCATTTGTCTAGGTGTGAAGGGGTATCAGGAGGGCACTCTCTCTGGTTATAATATTTATGTCTGATTAAACATATTGCATTGTTTTTGTATTTTATTGAATGTTATTTCAACATTATTTTTAGTATATTATAATATTAAACATGTTAACATTTCTAAACTTTTTTGTGGTTGCTAAAGGTCTTGATGCCAGATAATTCTCAAATATGTTTGGAGATGCCCATTCTTTGCGAGTGTAAACAGGACATAGGGTTGATATAATGTGCTGTTTATATGTTTAACAACTTCAGTAGGTGAAAACATTAAAGTGAAATCAAAATAATTACATGAATGATATAGGGTACTATAGAGATCACATGCTTTGCAGCACCTATATAAGATGGTGGCACTTAGCTTCTACCATTTGAGTATTATATTCACAACAAAAATCTTTCTAAGTTTATTGTAGTATTATAACAATAAATAATAAATTGTTTCTTGCGCCTAATATTAACCTCAGTATCCATACTGTACTTATATCATTGTCTTTATTTAGCCAAACCTGTACATCATAGAGAGCAGTGCAGTTTATAAAGAGACAATGTACATATTTAGGTTCACTTTGTGAATTTTTTCATGGTAATGAAAGTGTTGCTGCTTATACTTCTCGACTCCTTTTTACAATACCGCTTTTTATGAGGTTGCTATGGCTGAACTGAAGTATGGAGAAACTTATGAATCACCTTTCTTTTTTGCTTAAGATTATTTTTGCCTCTGTTAAGACTTTCCTCCACAATTCAAAAACATTTGTCCGGCTTGCTCACCTGTGAAACCTCTCTGTGGAATGTTTGGCTGGTGGGAGGCAGATGATTCCAGCAAAGGCTCCAACTGCTCAGTCCCTTCAAGTACCTTCTTTGGGTCCCATTCGCCGCAGCAAAAAAGTTTCACTGCTGTCCCCACAGAAGCCTGCACTTGCTGCATTGCTACAACAAAAAACATATAACAAACTCGTTACAACTCCGTTCTCTGTCACAATGTAGGGAAAAGGATATGTGTAAAGAAAGTTGAGACCAAAAACCATGACCTTTGTATAAGTCTGTGTTCATTTTACACATCAAAGCATTAAATAATATGTCATATAAGAGGTCAGAGAGAATGCGTATTAAACTGTCTGTATTTAGAGGACAGATCTGGCAGTCTTCTGTCCTAGGAGAATAAAGGAATCTAATCTTGGTAAACAAATGAGCGTTACAGCTGAAGGTCTGAGCTTGTTTCATAAAAACAGCACAGTTGCTGCATGTCTTTATCCCTCTGGGACGCAAACTTGGCTCCTGCCTTCCATGTACATACTGAAAAAAACAAGTTAAGCCAAAGGAAAGCTACTTTTCTTCTAGTTAACATTTAGGCTTTTGTCTGCAAGCGCTCATTTTTTAATGGTTCACTACATTTAGACGCAGAGGCAGACAGCAAACTGAGTGTACTGTGTCTCTACCACAGGAACAGCTTAACTTGCACTTGAATCTCTTGAAGTTTCAGATGACAGCGTTCACAGTTCACTTTTTTAGACAATTCTTTTACATAGTTTGCTAAAATTCACAAGTGAGCCTCATCTGAGAGATAAAAAGAAACTTTTAAGAAACTGGGGTTAATATTAGTAAGGCTTTATTATCATGAGATGTTCTTAAGGACATTAAGTTAGGAGTGACTTCCTACTTCTGAGGTCCATATATCAGAACTACAGCAGAGAATCTGCAGATTGGGGGGTGATCTCTGTATCACGGGAAAGCCATAAGTTATTTATATGTCCAGATGGCATGTTCAGAACAAATCAGTAGGGTAGTTTGGGAAGAAACTCTTACTTTTTGTCACCATAAACGGAATCCTTTACTGTCTGACTTTTCCCTTGTTTATCAACAATTGGTTTCAAGTATGGTAATGTAGAAAATGACGGTCTTGATAACTATATTGTCAGAACCGTTCTTCCATTTCCAAAATCACTTATTGCATTACAGAGTTGGGCAGTGCCAGAGCTTTTCCCCCATTGAATTTTTAGCTTATTTCTGAAGCGCTCTTTGATAGTGGTTTTCTGTGAAGGGAACGCTGCAAATAAATCTTAATCCCATTCAACCTATTTATTCACTGTCGGAATGCACACATCTTTGAAGTACGACCAGTCAATTCAGAGGCAAAAGCTGAGTTAGTGTGACAACAAGATTCCTACAGTAGACTATTTAAACAAGAGGCAGTGTGGCACCCTAGCAGCAAAGGCTTTGAACTGTTAGAACAAGGCTGCCAGTTCTGTTCTTACTAGCTGTTTACTGATTGACCCAGAGGAAGGCATTAAGACTGTCATTACCCCAACTATACAAATTTACAAATAGCTGAACCATGCATTTATGAATTATGAATAAGTCAAACAAAAAATTATTAGGAGAAGATCAGGCAACCCCTGAACTTCTTGGTACCACTCTATTACCAACACTAGATAGTCCCACAATGGCTAATAAGTTTCATTATGTTATGTAGCAAACAAAAAGAGCTCAAGTGTTTTTCCATTGCATATAAAGCAAAAAGTACCTACTGCAATAGTATGTCCTCCGTCTGTCTATGCGAATGAAATAATCTTGCTCTCAGTAGACCAATTTAATTGAAATTTGGTACACTTATTCTTCAAAGAAATTTGTCAGGACAGCTCATTTTCATACAAAATGTTTAAAAACAGTGTGCTGCACATATTTTTTAAACATCTAAATCTTCCAGTGAAAATGAATTCATAATTTGTGAATTAATCTATTTTAGAAAAAGAAAATAAAACTTTCTGGCAATTGCAACTGCAAATTAGTTTACTTTCACCTTGAGAGCAGTTAGTTGAATTTGTATATTTCAATTTTCTTCTTGTACTCGTTCAACAGCTGCTGTTGATATTGAAACACCGTGCATACTGAAGCAAGTACATCTCACTGCAGGACACGGGATGAGGCCTGGTCAGATATAGGCAGGGTTATATGATCGACTGTTACCATACAAGGAAGGTACGACATTACATGCAGTAGTAATTATATTGTTTATTCATTTATTACTGTCCTTTAAAGCTCACTCTCTTGCTGCTCTTTGTAACTGAATAAAAGCAACTTAACTAATGTAAAAATATATGAAACTTTGCTCAAGACACTTTATGCTACCGTTACTGAATGTGTAGTCAGTATGCTCATTACCCTGAAAGCAACGTAATGGCTGCATTATCTAAAGGTTATAATAATTCAATAGTTCTCTGACACTACTATTTATCAGCAAAGTGCCACAACGGCCTGCTTTCTATCATGTTCAAACTCCGCCAGGTGCTTCTTAGAAATATGTTATGAAAGCTATGCAGAACAGGTACTCTTCATTATTCTTCCATCATGGAGGGAGGAGAGATAATGAAGTACTTTTGAATTAGGAAATTAAAGAATTTACTTGCAGAATGTGTGTGCACTTAGGAAGCACAGTTATGGCTTGAAATACACCGATGCATTACTATTTCACTGTTTAAAACTCAAATCCTTTTGCAATTAAACACAAAAAGTAGTAAATGATGTATACAAAGCAAATCTTACCTGTCGAAAGTTCACTGCCAAACACCACAGCTTTAGCATTGGAGATGTTCACACAGTGGACTAGGGCATCAAGTCGCAGGTTGAAGTTGATGAGTGCAGCCTCTACTCCAATCTTTGCCATTCCCAGCCACAGTCCAACATACTGATTACAGTTCTCCATGAAGATAGCCACCACATCTCCTTCGTGGAAACCCTCCTTTGAAAGAAGATGTGCCACCCGATTGGAGTATTCATCCAGCTGTTGGAAGGTCCAAGTTTCACCTGTGACATCGAAGATTAAGGCTGGCTTGTTGGGATGTCGTTTCACTATCTCAGCAAAAATCTTGGGCACTGTTCTGCCTTCTCGCAAGCTGCGCTTCACATTATATTTAACCTGGAGGAGGACCCAGGCCGCACTGTGTATAGAAGACAATAGGTTGAGCAAAACCAGTTGGTTACTTCAGATCCTGGTTATTGACTACAGAGACTCATCAGTAAAACAAAATTTCACTTTCAGTTGGACGACAATCTAAACTCAACTATCTGTTTACAGAATTTGTGAATGCTACACATGATGTTAGTCCATCAAATGGACATATCCATACTCATTTATCCTTGACCAGTCACTCTGATATGCACTTTTCTAGCATGTGTGAGGAAAAAAGAAAGATAATCTGAGGAGAACAATTTGGACATAGAGTGAACAGACCTGGGGTGTAAATCAAGCCTGTGTGCCTCTGTGCTGCAACAGTAAGGAAAAATAATAATTCCTATCAACAATAAGAAAGCAGTAGGAAGAAATCCATCCATCCATTTTCCAACCCGCTGAATCTGAACACAGGGTCACGGGGGTCTGCTGGAGCCAATCCCAGCCAACACAAGGCAGGAACCAATCCCGGACAGTGTGCCACTGCAGGACACACACCAAGCACACATTAGGGCCAATTTAGAATCACCAATCCACATGTCTTTGGATTGTGGGAGGAAACCGGAGCGCCTGGAGGAAACCCACACAGACACGGGGAGAACATGCAAACTCCACGCAGGGAGAACCTGGGAAGCGAACCCGGGTCTCCTAACTGCGAGGCAGCAGCACTACCACTGCGCCACCGTGCCGCCCAGTAAGAAGAAATCTTCCTAAAAAATGTATGGTTAATTTTAATAGGAAGGTATGTCCAACAAATGCCCCAATTACGTCATAACAGTTACATTTTTGTTCTTCCTCATATCTACAGTATATACGGCTCACAGATGACACCTTGGATTTCACAGATTTGAATTTCCGGTGTTTATTCCCAAGCAGAATATAACATACAGGTACACAACATCCAGAAATGAATGCAGAAAAGAGTGCAGGGAATATGTAGATAGTAAGAAACTCCAATCTGGACAACCCATGTAAAGAATACAGATTTTAAAGCTGACATAGATGTGTGTGTTTATAACCGTGTTGCTGTGCACATTTGCCATGTACATTTTCATACTACATTTTGGCATGAGAGCAATATACTTCAACTTCATCGCTTGGCAAACTTTAGATATTTTTGGTATCTATTCATTATTGTCAGTTTTTTCAACTAGCCAAGCATATGTTATTTGGTTTAGAAAAACCTCAAGAACAGACATTAAAGTTCTTGATGCAAAAAAGCAAGGAAAACTAGTTAGTGTTTACTCAAACAACTGTGCATAAGAAAGTATTTTCTGCTTAAATGTTATTTAATTATAACTTACATAAGCACACAAGTATATACAACGTATACAGCAAGCACTTAAGCATACAAGTTACATGCATACATACAAGCATGTAAGCAACACATTATTTATTCATTTTCTCATCCTTTTCATGCATTTTCAGCCACAAGGGTAATGCACGAGTCGAATCTTACAGCCTTCCTTCCACAAACAGCAGTATGTCCAGTCATGGCTACTTCATTTTTTTATATGTTTTCTTTTTTTTTCTGTCTCCTACTTGCACATCAGTAACACCATCAAACACTACTATTTTAAAATTTGGTTGCCATAATATGGCTTATTGGAGAAGACATGGTCAACGAATATGTGTGTGTGGTTGTGGCAGCCATTTTATTTTACTAAAAATGAGCCACATTCCCAAAAAAACTGCACTTCTTTACTAACAAAAAGAAGCGTGAAAAAACACACAGATTTGGTAGCAGTCTCGGGCTTGGTCAATCATGTTTTTTTTCTGTCTGCTGTTTCTCTGCTTTGTGAAAGAAATCTCCACCTCATTTGCTGAAAATAATCTACATTTTTTGATTCTCTCTTTTCTTATGAAATTAGATCCCGACACTAGCCAACAGTGTATGTGGTAAACTTGCTTGTCGTTACTGTTATAAGGAGCGACTTTATTTTGATCAACATGCAACTCAAATAAGAGAATTAAAAAAAAAGGGTGGGATAAACTACTTCTTTGAGTGAAGATGAAAGGACACAAAATACAAGTCACTGTCCTCAAAGGCACTAACACTGCACAGAGACCCACACTAACTGCCACAATTCATTCTGAAGGATATAACAAGATGACTCAGGTATAGTTAGGAGAGTGAGCAGCAAAAGGATTTGCTCCCAGTAGAAGTAGCACAATTTCAAAATATTGTGCGGCAATAAATCTGAAAACTGTACTGGAGGTCCATCTTATTATATTTACCTGCCCTTCCTGTGTCCAGTAACTGACTACTCAATCAGGAAGAGCAGAAAAAATAAAGATTTAAGTGCCTTTGAATTCTGATTTAGGGTTTTTTGTGTGTGTGCTTTATGCTTTGTTATTTGAAGAATGTGTGGGCTTGTTTCCCCATGACCCACACCTAGTACAGTATGTAACAACTAAAACACCCTCTAAGGAAAAAGCTATTAGAATTCATATATGACCATATTATAACATTCTCAAACCTGGTTAATCCAATTCTGGGTCTTAGGGGGCAGTACCTATCATGACACTCTTAGGGCTGCCATGAGTTCCCAGCCCTCTTTTGACGTGACCTCTGAGCATGTTGTCAGAAATTAACATGACACGTACACGACTTGGAGTATAAGCAAAAATTTGGATTGTGTGTGTATTCAAGTTTTGGAACGTGACGTCAGCTTCATTGTTTATTATTTACTTCTCCATAGTGACAAACATGCCTGTAAGAACTGCTGGCATCAAATCGCCACCTCTTTGAAAGTGGATGTGGAAATATGCGAGATGAAATAGAAGCAAATTCGAGACAGAATTGTCAGCGCAAAGGAGAAAAAGTCTGAGAAAAGCAGTGGGGCTTTGTCTCTTACAGGATAATACAGCTGTAATGCAACACCAACAGGATCAATGTGGGTGCTTCAGCATTTGATGAATGGTTCAATGTGGTGAAGCAAATCATCAAACTTAAATGCTCACATACAAAAGTTATTCATGGTGCTTTTCTTCATACTTTTGATGGAATATATTTAAAGGTCTCACATACCATCTTTTGAGTCACTCTTGCCGCCTTTCTTTGCACCTTCACAACAGCATCTTGCACTGCCACCTGGTGGAATCCTCCAGATATACATAAAGTATGTGTGTGTATAGTTAGTACACTGCTTGTGTAGCAGCAGCGTACACAAGCATCTGTGACATGTAGTGTTAAGTACATCCCGGCCCGAAAGCACAAGACACAAACCACTGCCAGACAGACTGCCGTTCCATCACAATAGAAATAAGTGCCCCCTAATCTATCATACATGTGATCTTGTAGCATACCTCAACGGTTTTCAACCTTTTTGACTTTTGGATTGGCAGAAGACTGAAAAAATCTTCATGGACCAGGGAATGGAATAAACTTATTTACATTGCATATTAATTTGTCCATCCAGTGCCTAAAGTGGAAGTACGTAAGTGCTGGTACTCTCTTTTTAAGTCTGATTTCTTAATAAAAGCGGAGATTTTATCTTTCATACTTACTAATATGAGTTTGCAGGCCTTGTTCCTCCTTTGAGCTTTTAGGGTCCAGATTTACTAACATTTGATTGAAGGCCATGGGTTCCCTTTTAGAGTTTCGAGCACTGAGATGTATTACGATTCAAACGGTGACCATGGAAGGGCCCCTTGAAAGTTCAAGCGTCCAGACTAAATATGATGTAACTTTTCATTCAGAATGTTATCTGAAAAGTGTTTACATTGGCTAAAAATTGCGACCTGGAAACTCTCTGATTTTTGTGGAACAGCAAAGAGATTTTACACACTGGTATGGGACCACAGACTGGCATTTGGGAAACAATAGTTTTATTTGTTTATTTCTTTGCTTTGTGAAGTACCTTGTGGTAAGGGAGGTTATGTAAACGACATTTTATAATATATTGACTGCATGCCATCTCATGCACGTAGTGTCCTGGGTTTGAATCTTGTGCTTGGTTATTGTCTGTAGGGAGCTTACACGTTTTCCCTGTGTCTGTATAAATTTTCCTTTTAACGCCTCAGTTTTTCATCTATATCCCCAAACATCTGCTGGTTAGTTTAATTAGTGATTCCACATTGGCCCTGTGTAAATGTGAGTGGACTGTGTAATGGATGGACTCCTTACCGCGGCCATTCTTGCGGTCAGTGCTAGTGGGATGAGCTCTGTCCCCTCCAAGGCACTGAATTGCTTTAAGCAAGTCTAAGGAAATTGTGTCATAACTGAATTAATACTTAATCTTTAACCTTTGAGCAAGTTACAAATAATGAACTTATGATTGTCGTTTACAGATTATATGGTATTAGGGGGCTGGAGTATGTCCTTATGGCAATGAGCTAACCCTGGTCTAGATCTTGGACCCTCACAAGGAACTTTTATTTACCTCAGGCAAATTTAGAGATGCCAATGTATTTAACAGGCCTATCTTCTGCATGTGCAAGAAAAGCTGTGAATCTGGAGAAAATCTTCATAAAGGAATGCGCATTAACTCCAAAAAATAATGAGGGTGCAGAGCACTGAACCCAAGTGTTTGTAGTTGTGAGCCAGCCATACCAAGTACTAGTGAGGGATTAGCAGATTTAAGTTCTTCTGTCAAAGACAATTTAATTGGCCAATACTAGTGAACTTAGAGAAACTACGTGATCATAACAGATGGATTCAATAATGGACACCTGCGAAATGAATGTAGAAACTAAGAGAAGTAAAATCTGAGTTAAAGACTCAGAATAAGAGAAGTCAGTTCTGGTCCTGGTTGACCTTACTGGCTAATCTGGACTCTTGTACAGTGGTGTCTCTGTGAGTCTCTGTAAGTTGCAGATTTCATCTTTGTGTTTACTTTTACATGCCCTTTACCTAGACAGCTTTAAAATACCCTGGTGTTTGTGATTTACCTTACCTCAAACATATGGAAATAATGCGACAGGTTTTAGACATTTTTGTAACAAACTAAAAGGACTCTTGCTCAGTTTAAATGACTTCTAAAAAAAAGAGGATGAATTTCACAGAACAGTTGTTAAGTGTAAATAAATCACAGGTCTGTTTTAGTTAGCAGTCACAGTTCATCTTGTTTATTGCAGGATACCTGCTTTTTCTAAAAAATAAATCTGTTATAAGCAAAGAATCCAGGCACCAAATTAGTTTTTGTTTACAAAAATAAAAAACAAGGCAATGGAGGTAAATATACTGAAACATTAATTACATTTCCAGAAGCAGCAAAAATATTAAGCAGGGCTTATAAAAAAAAGAATCTCTGCAGCCACTATGACCTGACCAATATAGGGCAGAAACTAGTAAGCAAAAGGTTGTATTTTAATAATAAACACAAACTATTCATTCACTTTATTTTACTTGACTTTTTAATATAACCAGTCAATATTCAGTTCCTTGGTTTTGCTGATGTTAACATTCTGACAATTCTTTCTGTACCAAGAAACTAAGTTTTCCACCTAACCCCTATACTCAGTCTTATCTCCCAGATTAATACACCCTACAAGTGCAGAATCATCTGAGAATTTCTGGAAATGACATCACCTGGTGTTATATTTCAACTTAGAGGTGTAAAGAGTGAAGAGAAAAGCAGACAGGACTGTTCTCTGTGGTGCTCAAGTGTTGCTCACATCCACATCAGAGATACAGAACTTGAGCCTCACAAACTGTGGCTCTGTCAAGACATCATGGGCTCATCCAAAGAAATCCACCAACTGTGGTGCTCCTTCAGGATTGGAACTGGGTATGCTTGGTCTAGTGCAGGAGAAAGCGGCTATCTTATCTTACCACAACTTTTCAATATTTATGCGGAAGCAACTGAAAGAGAAGCACTACGGAGTATGTACACAGGAATAAGGGTTGATGGACAAATCTAAGCAACATACTGTCTTAGTGTATTTGACAACATTCTAGCAGTTGCAGCTTTGGTCAACTGCATTAGTACATTCATTAATATGCATACACTATAATTCAAACCACTGTTCCACAATATATTTTCAGCAATATAGAAATCAAGGTTTCCCAAAATTTAAAATAAAAAAATGTATCTGCCATGAACTCACTGCAGGTCTCTCCGAAGGGTTTTAATAATGATGCGCAGAAACCTCCAGCCACCTGCTCCCAGGTAGAAAATGAGAAGGCTAGGAAAGACTTGGGACCAGGCCAGGCCCGCTACCCTCAGCAGCAGGAACAGCAGTGTTGTGCAGCTTGCCAGTCTTAACATCTTTTACCCTAAAGTGTGGAGAAAGAAAGAAATTACTGTATACACTTTATAAATGTATTGTTTTCAGAGAATAACTAAACATCAGGCTAATAAGGCACATTTTGTGCAGTTATAAATTTTTGAAATGAATGTGGGTACCTCAAGATGACACAGGACAGGCTATAGTCACACAAGAAAACATTCAAGAAAGTAAAAGGATAACAAGGGAAGTAACAGAACACCACAGCAAACCATTGTAGGGGAATGTTGACATGGGACCATTAACTCTGTAAAGCATGGTTGGGATGGGGGTGAATGGCACCATGGAAAGAGGTTGCAGAGATTCCCCTTCGAATGTAGATGTCAACCAACCCAGAAAATGTTGGAGTGTCTAGTCCTCTACTCAGAGGCCTTAGAGGAATGGTGGGAGGCCAGAATAAGTCTTCTGGCTAGCAGGTGGTAGCAGAGCCATCCCTAAGAAGAGAGAACTGCACCTCAACAGGAGTCTGGGAAAACAGTCCCATTAAGGAAATGAAAGTGTGGAGATTCTAGTAATGAACAGCCCTGACATAGCTAATATGTTGAAAAAGTAAAAAAAACAAAACTGGACACTCTAATTCTGTTAGGTGCATTAATATCACACACTTGCCATTTCAATCTTCTTATCTGTGGAATACTGGGATTTTTTTAGCAGGGTCATTTTGAATTTAAAAATATACTAAATGGATAAGACTGTGAGTGCATATCAGTGAAGCACTAAGAGTACAGTATATGATAAACTACCAAAGGGCATAAAGCAGGCATGCAGAGAATTTTCTGCAACCGAAAATATTCTGCCGAAAACGACAAAAAAATGCACATTCAGTATTTGCTGAATGAGTAAAAAATAGCAAATTATTTGGCCAAATATATGATGCATTTCCCGCTGCTCTCCTGCACTGGTTATGGATGATGCTTTCCAACAGTGCTTCTTGTTCTATAGTAAAAGAGTGAGGAATCTTGCTGCATTGCATTGTTAGGTATTGATGCCATCTTTCAAATTTGGCAATTTGGTTTCTTTACAAAGAAGATTGAGCGTTAGTGACATGCTGCAAGAAATGACAATAATTTTACAAAAGTAAAAGCAAATCAACAAAGGAAGGAAGAAGGAGAAGGGATCACACTGGGAAAAAACTGAACTGGGACACAAAGCAGCGCTATTCAAATAAATTAAGCCTAGTAAACAAACAATTTGCTCTCCAAGGAATTGATAAAAAAAAAAAAATCAAAGCAAGCTAATTCCACTCACATTTTTGTTTCTGTTTTATCTCTTCATTTACTTTCATTTGTTTCTTTTTCTTTATTTCCTAGTAAATGAAAGTTTGGTAAACAGATCAAAAATTTGCTCTTGCGTGAAGTTCAGATTCGGATCATATGATTTTCAAAATGTCAAAAAAGTTGATTTTAGCATAGAGTCTGTATTTGTGTCTGTGGGAAATCAAAACTGAGTTTCAAGGCTTAAGATTACAGTTTTCATTGGAAAATTGTGCATTGTGTAGAGCTCCTAAATAATTACATCCTAGCAAAGACACAAAAGTTTGGAAAAACCTTCTGAGATATCTGCCCTGAACTCCGAGGCTTATGTACAATGACTTCCAAATAAAATGGACCTCTTTTAAACAAGTTGCATCTCAGTTTGTCTTGGCCTGGTCTTCAGGCCTATTGTTTTTGGTTCAGTTTGGTCCAATACTTATGCCCTTATCCTTAAAAATAATTGGATCTGTGTCCAATAATAACTTTGTTTAATTTAACCAACTTTTTTGCGTTGTGTTCCATATAGTCATAGGTCCAGGCCCATTGATTTGTGAACTTTCTGCACAAGTAGTTTTTGAGATACATCATTTATTCAGGTATACATGGACACACAAACATGCACACATTCAAACTGCTTTTTAATTTTTTAAGGAGACAGCTGACAGCTTGTTTGACTTACAAGAAAATATTCTTGATGATGAAGACAAAGAAACAAACACACACACACACACATACATACCACAACAGATCTGTAGGCCACCATTGATCAAGGCTTTAAGCCACCACTGTGCGAATCTGCCTATGCAGCTTGTTTACCTCATTAGACCCAATGAGTTCAGATTCAAATTAAATATTATTTAAGTTGATCACTTAATTCAATTTCTTGTTTGTTTTACTTATATTTACTTGTGTACATAACAGATATTATAAAGGTTAGTATACTTGATTGTATTTAATTGTAAAGTACAATCCTTTGTTTTTATTGTATTGTATTGTAAAATCTTCCATTGACTTATTTCCTGCGGTATCACCAAAGTGAAATTAAGATGGAAGTACTGGATAAGCTGTTTCGTATTGATTTTTCCCAATTTTCCTCCTACATCCTCAAACATGAGTATTCAGCTCATTTTAGGAGTGTGGCTTTGTGTAATCTGGCCATGCGTTGGATGACACTCCATCCAAGATTTTTATTTGCTTTGTAATGGACACTGCTGGGATTGGCTCCAGCACCCACTCTAAACACTGAAATGAATTAAAGACAATATTATTGTATATTATATTATAGAATTATAGAATATTATTTAAGTATTTACATTTAATTAATAACATATTTATTCTCTAATATGTTCATTAGATGAAGCTTTGATTTTAAAGAGCAAAAACAAATCAATAAACACAAACTCAAAGTGATTCGGCCCCCACTGAGCGCAAGTGCTGCAGAGCTGTTGCCTCTCTCACATTTTAGCATCTTGATGGTTTGCTACTTTTAATGCTGCACTGCAAGGTGTTTGCCTGAGAATCGTGTGACTGTTGTTTATCAGAGAGAGACCTGGATTTGGGGTGGCAGCATAAAGATGAAAGACGCCTCACGCCTGGACAAACTTGTTAAGAAGGCAGGCTCTATTGTAGGAGTAAAGTTGGACAGTTTAACATCTGTGGCAGAGCGACGGGCATTAAGCAAACTCCTGTCAATCATGAAGAATCCACTGCATCCACTTAACAGGATCATCTGCAGACAGAGGAGTAGCTTCACAACAGACTGCTGTCACCATCCTGCTCCACTGACAGACTAAAGAGATCGTTCCTCCCCCACACTATGCGACTCTTCAATTCCACCCGGGGGAGTAAATGCAAACATTAATTTTATTTAAATTTTTTTCATTTTTATTACTATTTAATTTAATATTGTTTCTTTGTTTCAGTATACTGCTGCTGGATTATGTGAATTTCCCCTTGGGATTAATAAAGTATCTATCTATCTATCTAGGAGAACCTGAGTGGGCTCTTGGTGGTGGGCTCTCTTCTATGCTGTATTCCTGTTCCACTGTACTTCTACTAGCCTCAATCATCCTCTCTATTATATAGTGTCTTTTATTATCTATCTATCTATCTATCTATCATAAAGTGTCTTTCCTATCTATCTATCTATCTATTTATGGTTAGTTTCCTGTCCGCTTTTCCTACTTTCTCTTATATCTAGTTTTGCCGAGTGATAAGAGATCCCCTCAGTGGCTGTCCTAAAAACGTGTTTAATGGATCACACAAACTTGCCAGTTTTATTTCGTAGAAATAAATATTTGCTCATAATCTGTAAATATATGTAGAACTGTCACTGCAAAATGTGTTCCAAAACATACTGTAAGAAATTTGACAAATTCAGTTCATTGAGCTAACTATCTAATATCCATTTTTTAAATTGTCAAGGTTGTGACCGTAGCTACTATGCCTCTACTTAAAACTTGAATTATATGTTTTTATATATTATTTTCTGAACTCCTTTGGATTGTGGAGATTCAAGGGTCTATGTCAGAGCAGACTAATTTGCACACACCCACTCTGGGCCAGGTTCATTTTTGTATTTCTAAACCTGCAGATTCCAACACAGGATTGTGAGAGACTGGAGCCAGTCAGTAGTTGTCAGTAGTAGTCAGTAGTCGTGCACACACTCACAGGGTCGGTTACGATTCACCTGGACTGTCTGAATGACTACTCACTCCAATCGTGGTGAAGAGCTTTGAGACACTGGTGATGGGACACATGAAACAGAATATTCCAGGCAGTCCTGATCATCTCCAGTTACCATACCACCACATCCAGCCCACGGAGATTGCCATACCCCTTGCACTATCCTAGCACATCTAGATAATACAAACTGCGACACCACAGTCCCATTTATTAACTACGGCTCAGCATTTAACACTATTGTACCAGCAAATCAGAGCACCAGACCCCGCAGTTTTGAACTTGGATTTCGGGCATCCTAACCGAATCCTAACATCTTATCCTTCATGATGGCCCCTCAGCACATGCACTCCACAGGACAATGTGCCCCCAACTCCTCTTCTGTATTCCTTGTTCACTTAAGACTGAGTGGCCAGACACAGCTGCAACTCCATCATCAAATTTGCTGAAGACACCACCATTATAGTCCTGATCACTACCACCTTACTGATAAGAAGTGAATCTGCTGACTCAATGGTGCCAGGACAACAACCTGTCCCATTTTGTTAAGAAAACCAAGGAGCTAGACAAAGACACCACACTGGCATCTGCATCAGAAAGAATGATGTTGAAAGGGTGAGTGGCTTAAAATGTCCTGGAATGAATATCACAATTCATCTCTTGTCAAAAAGGCGCACCAGCACCACTACTTCTTCAGATGTCTAAGAACAACTCAAGTTTTTCCATCTGTTCTCACTAAATTCTACATCACAGCCTGGTATGGCACCTGCTCGGCTCAAAATTGTAAAGCCCTGTAGAGGGGACTGAATGCAGCACAGAATATTACTGGCACCCTGCTGCCTTTTATTCAGGATGTATACAACACTTGCTGTCTTAAAAAGGCAATTAAAGGTGGGGTGGTGGCTCTGTGGCTAAAGGATCTAGGCTGCTAATCTTAAGGTTGCTGGTTCGAATCTTGGCAGTGATAGAAGAAGTGCTACTCCAACAGGCCCTTGAGCAAGGCCCTTAACCTGCATTTGCTTCAGGGCTGCTGTACAAATAGCTGACCCTGTTGTCTGACCCCAAAACTCTCTAGAGAGTAAGTTGGGGTGTGAGAAAAATGACAAATTCTTAATACAAGAATTATTGATGAATCTTCCATTGATTGAAACAGTGCTGGAAGTCTTCTTGCTTGAGGCTCTTCAACAGGCTTGCCGTTTCTGTCTTCACTTCATCCATTGAAGAAAATAGTGTTCCCTTCAGGTCACTTTTGATTTTCGGGAACAAGTAAAAATCACAGGGAGCTAAATTGGGCGAAAAAGCATTGTGCATGGAAGCACTGTCTTGGTGAAGCACCACCCCTTGACCTGGGCACTGAACGTCTTCCACATTTTATTGTCCTTCCTTGAAACGTTTGTGCCACTCAAAAACTTTTGTACGAGACAAACTGTTATCACCTGTCAGAGATGGCTGGGGTGGCGACCCGGCCAGGACGCCCAGGAGGACCGGAGGAGTGCTTGCGCCTTCCTCAGACCATGTGGGGGCGACTGCCCTGGTACCTTTGGGGGCCACGGGTTCAGAGCTTTGAAGCTCCACCCTGTAGGCGCCCGTGGTCACCGCCAGGGGCGCCCTATGGCTTTGGAGTCCTGGACCTCATCACGTCTTCCACACCCGGAAGTGCTGGGGGGAAGAAGACTGGGGACACCCGGAGTGCTTCCGGGTATGGAACCGGCACTTACGCCACACTGGGGTGTGTCGGTGGGAGATTGCTGGGAAGCACCTGGAGCACATCTGGGTGCATATAAAAGGGGCCGCCTCCCTCTATACGATGACTTGAGTCGGGTGGAAGCAGGACGAGGTCTCTGGAGGGGGCAAGGAGGGGGCCTGAAGTAGTAAGTCATTGTGCTTGTGGCCAGAACTTTGGGGACTGCGGAGCACCTTTGTAAATATGACTTTGTATAATAAACGTGTGTGGGGTGATTACAATGTGTCTGCCTGTCTGTGTCCGAGCCAAGCTCCACACACCATACATTGTTTTTATCATTCCATACATTTCTGTGGCTGTTTCGTTCAATTTCGCAAGAAATTTGATTTTGATTCGCTGTTCGATTTTTTTCACCCAACAATTACGTACTCAAAGCATCATGATGCACCAACATTGATGGACTGAAAGCCAGAAGTCTACGTGACCATCATCATCAGGTCCTTCCATGAAAACCCTAAATACAAAGAGGACTGTTTGATTTATGTTAGGTAGATTGCCCAGAGGGGACTGGGCGGTCTCGTAGTCTGGAACCCCTACAGATTTTATTTTTTTCTCCAGCCTTTGGAGTTTTTTGTTTTTCTGTCCACCCTGGCCATCGGACCTTACTCTTATTCTATGTTAATTAATGTTGACTTATGTTTATTTTTTATTGTGTCTTCTATTTCTCTATTCATTTTGTAAAGCACTTTGAGCTACATTTTTTTTGTATGAATATGTGCTATATAAATAAATGTTGATTGATTGATTGATAGCAACTGTTGTGCAAATACTGACTGGACCATTCACAGGCTATATCTAGCCAGTCGGCGGTTTGAGAGGGCTTGTAGGAGGGGATTCTATGATTCATGTTCGGCCGACCTCCAGATGGTTTACCAGGAAAGCCCCAAGTCCAGTCCGGTTATTTTTGTGTCTCACTTCGTACTGTCCTGAGACTTACTTCAGCTTAACACTATAAAGCAGATCTTTACATGTCACACCAAGTCTGACTCGGGTTTAAAAAAAGAATTCTGAGCCTGCATAGGAGGTTAATGGTGCTGCTCACATTTCTCCGTCTAGGTGCCCAGGTTGGTTTCTGCCTTGCATCTTTTCTTCCAAGACAGGCTTTAGCCTGTGGGAACCTTAATACTTTGTCAAGCAGTTGTAAATGGTTGCACTGCTATGCACAGCATGATCTTCTTAAAACAAACAAAAAAAAAAAACTTTTTTAAATTGACAAGGTATAGTGTGAAATATACGGAAACCATTTTGGGCACAGTGCACCTAAAAGGAGGGGATGGGATCGCGGTTATATATATATATATATCTAAGATGTCTGCATCCCATTTTAATTCATTATTTTTGTTTATTTTATGAAACTAAAAAACACAAGTGGGCCTCCGGTACTCTCAAGATCAAATTTCCAGCCCCAGTAGTGCTTGAGCACGAGTAGGTTTCTACACTACATATGCTTGATAGGCCATCAGATGCCAGAACTGTCATTGATCTTCTTCCTATCAACGTAATTGTCTTCTGTAATTTGCTTTACACTTAGCAGATGTCTGTCTCTGCTCTTCTTTTTCTTTCTGCCATGTCACTTTCTTAATCAGTCTGCCTATGCAGTTTGCCGTAAGAAAAACTAAGCCTCAGTGACTTTGTGGATGTTGCATGCCCTAAAAATTGATGAAACATGTATAAAATGTGTTGTAATTTCTACATGATGTTACCACAATTTATGCAAATACCTTTAAATGAGTCTGCAACTTGCACTTTAATCACATCTGTAATTTTAAACAGTGGAGCAAAAGGGTAAATCGAGGAAAAATGGGTCTTTTTCCAAAAAGTTTATGGAGGACACTGTGTATATATACACATAGACACACACACACACAATACAGTTCAAAATGTTAGCAATAATTATATAATGCAACCTAATGATTTTCATGACAATTTTCTTAAGTAAGCTATTGTAATTAAATTATGTGTGAAAGCTATCAACTAACAGCTAACTTTTATGGACAGAATTTCTAGGCCCAGCCAGGGTGTTGAGGGGTCTGGTTTGGTGGACTCAGGATTGGGTCACTGCTTTTTGCAGATGATGCTGTCCTGTTTGCTTCATCAGGCCGTGATCTTCAGCTCTCTCTGGATCGGTTTGCAGCTGAGTGTGAAGCGGCTGGGATGAGAATCAGCACCTCCAAATCCGAGAGCATGGTCCTCAGCCGGAAAAGGGTGGAGTGCCCTCTCAGGGTTGGGGGCGAGATCCTGCCTCTAGTGGAGGAGTTCAAGTATCTTGGGGTCTTGTTCACGAGTGAGGGAAGAATGGAGCGTGAGATCGACAGGCGGATCGGTGCGGCATCCGCAGTGATGCGGGCTCTGCATCGGTCTGTCGTGGTGAAAAAGGAGCTGAGCCGTAAGGCAAATCTCTCAATTTACCAGTCGATCTACGCTCCTACCCTCACCTATGGTCATGAGCTATGGGTAGTGACCGAAAGAACGAGATCGCAAATACAAGCGGCTGAAATGCGTTTCCTCCGCAGGGTGTCTGGGCTTTCACTTAAAGATAGGGTGAGGAGCTCAGTCATCCGGGAGGGGCTCAGAGTAGAGCCGCTGCTCCTCCGCATCGAGAGGAGTCAGATGAGGTGGCTCGGGCATCTGATCAGGATGCCTCCTGGACGCCTCCCTGGTGAGGTGTTCCGGGCACGTCCAACCGGCAGGAGGCCCCGGGGAAGACCCAGGACACGCTGGAGGGACTATGTCTCCTGGCTGGCCTGGGAACACCTTGGGATTCCCCTGAAAGAGCTGGAAGAAGTGGCCGGGGAGAGGGAAGTCTGGGATTCTCTGCTCAAGCTGCTGCCCCCCGACCCGACCTCGGATAAGCGGAAGAGGATGGATGGATGAAAGCTATCAAGCTGAAGCAGAGATGGCCAAACAATGGCGGTGAATGCTCAGTTATTTTAGAAATATTGTAAAAACAGACATAAAACTGATATAGATATCAATGAAAGTCTTAACCTTCTTTTATGCTTCTAACTAAAATTACTTACAATTCACAAAATCCTTTGGAGCTACCTGTGGAGTTTTACTTTTCAAAGATTTTACAATTTCTGAAATGATACTTTTCAGTGAATATTCAGACATTACAATATATTTTAGCGTACAAATGTCATCAATTTACAGATGTTTTCATTGACATTATCAGAATCATGATAATACAATGCCCCATAATGCATATAGTGCACTGAATAACAGCCAAGGCCATAGGTTGTTTAATTCTCTTACTTTTAATGCTGATGAAGTCCACACTGAATAAACACTTTATCGTCAATATCATAAATGTAGGCTTTTATCATAGTGTATAAAGATTAGAGGTGGTACTGCTCCCGCAGTATTTGGTGGTTCTTCACAGAGTCAGACTTTAAAAGTGACTCCAAGCCATGCATTCTCCACTTTCCATTCAAACTCTGTATTTGTAGCACCCGTTATTTACAGAAGCATTCAATAAAATGCAAGGCGACCCTGGACCTTGAGAGCCGCCAATATTGTTTTAAAAGAGCTGCATTTTAGGAAAACACAGAGACAAAGTCCATCCATTCATTTTTTAACCTGCGTACCCTGCTCTGGATTATGAGAAGTCTGCACCTATACCTGCAGCACTGGGCAAAAGGCAGAAACCAACACTGGAGAGGGTGCTAGTCCATAGCAAGGTGATTCAGGGTTGCCAGTTAACTAAACATGAACCTTATTGACATGTGAGTGGAAAACTAGTATGCCAATGTGGCGAAAGGGAAAATGTGCAAACTAAAAAGACAGACAGGATTCAAACTTGGGACCAAGTCACTACATCACTCGCCTACTTATTTAAAGATTGTAAGTTAAAGGATATGTTTGCCATTTTTCAAGTCAAAGTTATTTCTTCACAAACATGATATATACAGTACAGTATGCATGTCCCACGTGGAACTGTGTTCTAAAATCAAGCATTTCCTGTAACGTGGCATTTTATAATGGCGACTATGGGTCATGGAGTGTCACAGGAAGATAAAAGCCTAAAAACGTACCTAATGTGTTCATTTGTCAAGCCAAGAAAGTCATCAAGCATGGATCTGATTTTTTAGATCACACATTTTTACACACATTATAAAATAGCTTATTTTTGTGTTTTTCTCCATTGTAAAATGCCAGCGCTGGCAAGGTATTTTTTTCAAATTTCAGATTTAAAAATGCTTAACTTTACAACCCAACTTCACGTGGCAAATGCATATATACCATTTTTGTGAAGAAATCATTTCAATTTGAAAAATACTGAATTTATCTTCTACAGGAAAGCAAGAAACTGTAACGCGGAATATTAGCACACAAGTAAGGCAAAAATGAAAAAAAACTGAACTGAGACTGAATGGACTTATGCATACAACAACCTGTTACAAGAAGTTCCTTTCTAAGGTTCATAGGGGCAAAGCAACATCAGCAAAGGGAATTCTGGGGGCTGAAGACAGACAGAAGGATCAAGCCTTGTCATTAGCAAGACATTCAGTTTATATATTTTGGGATTTTCTGGACATTTTATTAGTTCATACAGAGTCTGTGGGTTTGTCTACCCCTTAGGTGTCTCCCTTTTGCCTTTAAATGTTTTCGGCCTTGTGGTTAAAATCCAGTACCTGTTACTACACCATACTCTGTGAAGTGCAAGCTTCAGAACTGGTCGAATACCTACAAAATGCAGTTTCTATGCCACAAAGTGCCGCACGGGGGCAAAAGGAACATCAGTTATAAATACAAGATGGGAGACACTTCTGAAAAGGAATTACAGGTTAATGATGGCACATCATTTTCTTCATCTAAGCAGCTGACATACTGTGAGCAGGTTGGGTTACAATGCTACAAGAAAGACATACAAGAAGCAGCACTTGAAGATATGCAAAGGAGAGCAATCGGGTGCTTCCCTGGAATTTAAGGACATGTCCTACTGTGACAGAGTCAGAAAATTAAACCTGTTTAGTCTCGAGCAGAGGAGAGTCCATGGGGTACTAATCCAGGTCTTCAAAATCCTCAAAGGCATCGATAAAACAGACCCAGCAGAATTCTCTCAACTTTACAGTGAATAACGTACTTGAGGACATCAGTGGAAGTTAAGAATTGAAGTATGAATTGTGGGAATATGGATCAAGCCACCAAGACGTGGAGTTGATGCAGAATCCCTGACAACCTTTAAGAAGAATCTGGATGAGCTATTGGGACAGCTTACCTATTAGCTAAACAAATGAGCATGATGGACTGAAGTGCCTCGTCTATCGTGTCAATTTTTTTGTGTTCTTATATAGGGATGCTACATTACATAAAATACAATTATTATCAAGCGGCACAGAGGTGTCAGATGCTGCCTCAAAGATCCTGCATCCAAGGTTTGAATGTCCATGTCGAGACTGCATCATTTGTTAATGTCTCTGTGCTTTTCTTTTTTCCAGGTACTGTACTTGTGTTTTCTTCCCACATCCCTATAGATGTGCAGGTTAGGTTAATTAGCATGTCTAAACTGGACTGGGTATAATTTACTTTAATGCAGTTCACGGTTGTTTTCTGATTTACTCCCAGTGCTGCTCGGTAGGCTGCAGCACTCAGAGCCCCTTACCTGAAACAAGCAGTTTTGAGGATGTAGGTACAATTATGCAGCATGGGGTAATGGATATGTAGTTCAACTATGACCCCTGAATATATCACCCACTTTTAACCTTAATTACATAAAATATTGTGAGTGGTGCTGTGGTAGCGCGGCTGCCTTACAACAAGAAGACTGGGGTTTCATATCCCGGATGCTTCCTGTGTGGAGTTTGCATGTTCACCCAATGCCCGCATGCAACACTGTGATGTATATGTTGCTCACGTCTCTTAAAACTGTATATGGCCATCAGGTTTTTTTTTTTAACTTAAAGTCCTTCATACAATTCCTTTCAAGGACACGAGTGCTTTGATTTCTGAAGGCTGAGGAGGCTGCAAAGCGAAATCGCCGCACACACCTTCTAAAAACAAAGGGGGCGGGGCGAGGAAACCCGGCCCTGATTATAAGGGGACAGCGACACGTGGGGTGAATAAAAACGAGCGAGTTGCAAGTTAGCAGATCTCGTCTTGGGCGTTAGAGGCAACAGCTCGCTGCGGTTCTTCTGTCAAATTTGCCTGCATGTGCGCAGGTTACGATAATATGTCCGTCTTTAAGGATGATAGCGAGGAGGGTACCAGTAATCTTTCGTTAGAATGTGTCCTTTGCTATGGGCTATGTGGACGTGTGTAAACCGGAACGAACGTTTTACAGGCACAGGTGGGGCCATGCGGTTTAAGATGGTTTATAAAATAGGAATGTCTGGGGGAACTGAATTTGTGGAAAGTAGCCGAAGGCGATTTTTAGAAAAGGCTTGGAACTTCCTATGGCTGCTAAACTGAATTGTACAAACGACGACAAGCCGAAAATCCTGTTTAATGCTGAATAAGTTACGGTAATTACTGGTGCAAAATTCCGCTAGAGTCAAACGTTGGCGCCCACTCAGGGAAAAAAGGACGTGCATTTGTCTTAAGTAGTTCAACTAAATAATGCTGTTTGAAATCGCACCGAAATATGTAACATGCATAACATCTATAAAAATGTCAAGGCTATCGATTCCTTTGACAATAGGCGTGAACAAATGCAAGACTGTTTACACGGATACCTCAACCCAATCTCGTCTGATCCGTAAAACATCTGTCAGGACCAGACGGCAAATGCGCCTTTGCACCATGCGCGCTTCCTTGGCTAGCGAGCGGCCCTGGGTGGACCGGGAAAAATAGTGCTCACCGGGTCCTAGCACCGACAGTGTTCAGTCTGTCCGTCATCGTTCGCTCTGTCACTTCTAGGACACGCACCTGCTGGCTGCTTCTACTTTTTTTGGCTTAGTTTAGGGCGGAGCCACTCGATTAACCCTTTCTTTCGTCGGCCCGGAGTGTACGGAACGTGGTGGTTGCCTCTGGCGAAACGTATGTTGTGGAAACCATGCCGTGACGCAAAACTGCAGTGGCTGCGATTTGCCCAGGATATAATGATCATAAACGACTAGGAAAAGATGGAGAGAAGAGAGAGTTATGAAAACGGGAAATTTATTGTGATTGTACCCCACCTAGAAAATGTTTAAAAAAAAATAATTGATTAATCGCAGAGCACTTGGGCTTTGTTCTAATAGAAAATCCGGCCAGTCCCCTTTTAGCCACTGCGGGTCTCTCGGCTATTCGGCACAGAGTCTCCGCATCATATACGCATTATTTAGTATTTCCTCTGCTTTTCAGTGCCTTGGATCCCCTTATATGTCGAACTACTTCTTCTAGCACAGCATATCGTGTATCCATGTGTACTGACGCAGGCAGCACTGTCCCTGCGCTCAGGTGAATATGCGCATCATTATTTCAACAGCGCTTAAATCTGGAAACAGGCTCGCCGTCCACATATCTCAAACAGCTAAATGATTCTTGGTGTAGTTCACTCTTTTGCCATCTATAGAAGCCAAGGTTGCCGAAGGACAGTCAGCCCGGGAATCCAAGCTTTGTCAATAGTACAGATTATTGGTGCACCGCCATGAAGCACCCGGAAGCCGGCTTTCACAATGCACACTCTTGTGACCGCGCTATACTCACCTTTGCTTGTTTTCTTAAATAAATTCGAAACCCGATTTCTGCTTTTTTTTTTCTTGTTGACCGGAGCCCCTTCACACACCTTCAACCTTCTCTATACGTCCCAAGCGATCATTTTCCAAGATCCTGATTTACAGACGCAGCTAAGACTGCTGCAGTGTTACGCGTCAGGTCGACTTTGTCCCCATGCTGACACCATGTAAGTCATGATCTTTGCGTTGTTTCCATTGTGACAGGAATTCGCGGATATATTAGAAAGATCTCTAATGACCTTTCTACTAGTGCTGTAGAGCCTGCCCCTCCGCCGCATAAACCGGCATATTTGGCTTATATGACTGACGGGGGAGCGAGCAAATGATCTACGATCCGGAGGCGGGGTCTGCCTGAGCATCTGCGGGGCTGACACTCTCGTGTTGAAAAAGCCCGACTGCGCACACGCACACGTAGAATAGCCAGGATGAAGATCTGACACGCGCTCGACCATTGGCGGAGCGTTGTGCTGTTGACGGCGAGCCGCATTTCACAATGACTACACGCACAGCGGCTGGAGGACAGCCAGGATCAGTACCGAGAAATCATTTATTTTTAAAGACGATCAGTTAACATGCGAATCCATTGAGAACTGAAAAAGAAACCGAGCGTATCGATGGCGATGCGAGGATTTGTGTCACTGATTGCATTACACGCATTATGGTCTAGCTTTAAATTAAAAGCCTTGCCTAATATTTTACGTTGACCATACGTTTTTAAAAATAAAGGTGTTGTCGTGGTTCCAAGTGATCTTATGGAGGAGCTATTTTGGGTCCTAAAAAGAACCTCGATTAATTTAGATCTGTAACAATTTTAACAAATAGCCGTGAACAGGTGCTAGGAGATTTGTGAAATACCAGTGGATTCATAATTTTAAACGGATTCTTGCTGCATAAAGTAACACACACCCTAAAATCGGGTCTTCTTGATCTGTTAGGCTACTATACATTAACAATTTCTGTTATGTCCAAATTTTAGTAACGTTTTTAAAGCCCAAAGAACAAATTCAAAAGCAAAGCACTCTTCCCAGGATGGAATGGTTCTTGATCAAGCCATAGCTCTACGAGGAACTACCAAACCCAGTAAACTGCCATTTTTAAGAGCATACTTGCTTATGTTTTACTCCAGCTTCACTGACAAATCATCATTTAGATTCCTCTGAGGTGCACAATAATTAGCTTTCACTCTGTCTTTGGCAGTGATCAATACAGATATGAATAAGGTCAAAGTGAAAATTAAATTCTAGAAATACTCATATATTCATCATGAATCTAAAATTTCTTATTTTACTACTACTTAATTTTTCCAGAGATAATTCTAATAACAATATTCCCAAACGTCCTTAATTTAATGCAGAGTTATGGCAGGCCTGGGAACATCTGGTGCAATACAGAAAGTAGCTCTGGGCAAGGTGCCAGTCCATCACAGGACCCACTCAAACACAGACATTTTATAAAATATTAGAAACATTTTGACAAGATGACACCATTCAGCCCAACAAGATCATCCATTTTATTGCACTAGATTGCCCAAAACAACATCGAGTCAAGATGTGAAGGTTCTTTAACTTCTATTTTCCTTTCTAATATTTGTGTTAATTATGCCCTTATATTTCCAACTATGTCACCATGATCTTGTTGCAGAGTTTATTTTCAAGTAACAACTGCGATCCACTGTACTAATTCCCTTCATAATTTTAAACTATTAAAAAATCAGCTCTTATTCTCCCAGTTCTTAAACTGAAAATATTCAATCTTCAATTTCGTCTCATAGCTCATATTTCTCAGTCCTGGTATCAGTCTAGTCTGAATCTCTGGATTTTCTTTGGCGCTGCTATGACCTTTTTGTTTTTAAATATGGAGGCCAAAACTATACACCAACTCTGGTCCTGGAGGGCTGCCGTGGCTGCAGGTTTTCATTCTAACTCCTTTTCTTAATGAGTATCCTGTTTTGCTGCTAAATAACATCTTTTGAATTAATTTTAATTGAGTTGCTCTTGAAGATTCAGACCCCTTCATTGTTTCTTTTTCCTTAATTAACAGCCAAACAATAATGAGATATAAAATGAACCAAAACATGACCAGCAAACTGTGTCCATCATACAATATCGGAAAATAAAGAATGATGAAGGTCTCAGGAATATTGACCTGCTCAGGTCCACAAAACATTTTACCAGAGCTCTTAGAAAAGAGAAGATGAATAATCAACTATTGCACAACGAGAGCAGCAACAAGCCATGGAATTAAAGAACGGGTTTAATTAACAAGAAGAATCTGCGCCTAATGAAGCAACCGGTTGGAGTTTGCGGCCCTGACTTAGTTGGTCTTCTGTTGGCTCACTCACTTCATGTTTCATTTCTGTTTGGGTGCCATTTAAGAAAAGAAATGAAGCAATTCACAGGAATGATGAAGACATTTAGGAGAAGAAATCTGAAAAAACAAGTCTATTAAAATCAAAAGAAAAGGAGTTAATTGGCAGCAAAAACTGGTCACCAATTAAGAAAAGGGTTAGAATGAAAACCTGCAGCCACCGCGGCCCTCCAGTAAGGTGAAACTTGATGTCTGCAAAGTGAACTAAGTTTATTATAAAACAAAATATAATGGATTACATAAGTATTCAGGCCCTTCATCTCATTGTTTAGTAGATTCTTAGACCTTTGGTAGCCATGACAGCCTTGAGTCTCTGTGCTCAGATCTTGATCAGCTTTGTACATCTCCACGCTGTCATTTTTCCCATTCTTCCTTTCAAAACTGCTCAGGCTCTGTCAGGTGTCATGAGTGAAAAGCCTTTTTCAAGTCCAGCCACAAATTTCTCACTTGGAATTACATATGGACGCAAATTCAGCCACTCCAGGACATCGTCTAGGTGGATGCTGTATGTTGGTGGTGGTTGAAGTCTGTGTAAGCCACTGTCAGTATCAGGAAAAACACTAAATAAATGTAATTCAATATTATTAATAACATTGTTGTTTTTAAGCCGCTCCTGTGTAGCTTTGGCTTTTTGCTTGAGGTTGTTATCTTGCCGGAAAACAGGGTGCAAGTTTCTTGTTGGCTGCATCAATTATTCCCCCAGGAATTTTCCTGTTTTTGTGGCATTCATGAAACCTTCCAGATCCTGCTGCAGAGAAGCATCCTCACAACCTGATGTGCAGTGTTTGGCATTCAGTATGGTGGCCAAAAAAGCTCAAGTTTGGTTTCATTAGACTATAGAACCATCTTCCAGCTGACTTTAGCGTCTCCCACGTGCCTTCTGCCAAGATGTTGTGTGTTTTTTATATGTAGGTAAAGCTGTAACTGATGAAGCAAATGGTCAAAAGTTCTTATCTGTACAGTCTCTTCAACCTGCTTGTAACTCCTTCAGAATTATCTTGGTGGCCTTACTCACTTGTCTTCTTGCATGACCACTCGTTTTTTGTGGACTCCTGGAACCTTAAGAATATTCAGGGACTTTGATATTTTCTTGTCCTATCCCTTGACTTCTGTTTTTCAGTCACCTTTTCACAGAGTTGCCTGACGTGTTCTTTTGTCTTCATGGTGTAGTTTAGTCCATCATTACTGACTCATCAAAATCCGGCCCTTCCACAAACAGGAGCATTTAGTCTACATTTAATAGAAGCCCCAGACTGGTGACCACCATCATTACTGCGTGAGAGAGTAGAAAGTCCATGCCTGAATCGAGTGATCTATGTATCCCTTGTGTTACTGTATGCCTACCACAGCACAAGACTTAGTGACAGCTAAATTTCCCTGACAAGAGCGTTGACAGTTGGTGCATTGTGAACAGTGCCTAGGGGGCTAATGTCTTTCTACTTGATCTCAATCATTTTGACTTTTTGCCATGCACCTATTTGCACCACATTTGAACCAAATTCACCAGGCGTATTTCTGTGCTTTGGTCGTACGGTGCCATATTCATCAGTTTCATTATCCGTGTCAACATCTGATGACCATTGCACATTGTCCTCACTATTGCCAGATTTAACTAATGGTTCCGTTTCAGTTTATTCTAAAACTGGCTGTACAGTTTCTCGTTTACATACCATTGTGTGTTTTGGATGAAGGCTCCACCCGACTCATGAATATTGATGAGTCACCATCGAATGGCAAAACATATACCAATATTTAATATTTTTTGCAGCATGATATTATTTTATCCAGTAGATGACAGCAGAACACTGTGTTGAGTGTTATTAGGGTTAACACTGTGCATTGGATTTTAATAACTTGTTCTGAGAGACACTCAGGGTTGACTGTATTTATATAGAATTCCAAGCCCAAGAGAAGTCTGGGGATAAATGCCAAGAAGTTTAAGAATTATAATGGATAGCTTCATCTTTTCTTACCATTAATATAGCAATATACAGTGCAATATTTTTAAATAACCCTTCTGAGGGTGTAGCAACAGTTGTATACAGGCAGGAGTTTGGTAAGTAATCAGCAGAAGCTGGGACACCTGAAGGAATTGTTTGCATCAACTTTAAAGACTTACTGAACTTCAGATGTAACAAAAAAAGCGGAATGGAGGAAGAAAATCCCAGCAAAGAGTGACACCCCTTCAAGTCCTTCCCCTTATGTATAGAACAGGATGATCAGTAGTCAGCATTCATTTTGGACCCTGTTTTCTCACAGGATAGTTTCTTCTGGAGAAGAAATTTGAAACTCTGTATAGCTGAACCATCTGCAGCAATAGGATTGATGAGCCGTCTGTATTTGTTTTTTGTTTTTTTGCACTAGTCCAGGGGTCCTCAATCCCGGTCCTGGAGAGCCGCAGTGGCTGCAGGTTTTTGCTCCAACCCAGTTGCTTAATAAAAAGCACTTATTGCTAAAGTAACACTTCTGCTTCACTTTAGTGATTTTGAGCCCTTATTGCTTAATTTTGTCTTAAACAGCTATTTTAATTGCTCCTTATTATCAATAACATGCAAATGACAAGAGAGAGCAGCATTTCTCCATTTAGCTTATTTACTTTTACACCTTTGTGTATTTATCTGCACTATTGGGTTTAATGAAATACTTGGAAGAAAAATGAAGAGAAAAAAGTGAAGGACTGAGAATTACTCGTCCATTTTAGCCTTCAAATCATTTGCATGATAGAAAGGGAAAGAAAATCTAGGATATGAGAATGACCTGACATAGCAGAGTTAATTTAATTTCATAGCTTGTTGGTGCTTTATTGGCAAGAATTGCTTTCTAATTAAGCAACCAGGTCAGAACAAAAACCTGCAGCCACTGCGGCTCTCCAGGACTGGGATTGAGGACCCCTGCACTAGGGGGCTTTGCCCCCTGCTTGCTTCACTTGCAACCCCCGTGTTTGGTTTTCCGGATACACACTTTTAAGATTTTTTTTCTTTGAATTGTTTCACTTGTATTTCAGAACTTCTGTAAAAACAATATTTGGAGTCCCAATATGGGCGGCATGGTTGCCTCGCAGTTAGGAGACCTGAGTTCGCTTCCCGGGTCCTCCCTGTGTGGAGTTTGTATGTTCTCCCCGTGTCTGCATGGGTTTCCTCCCACAGTCCAAAGACATGCAGGTTAGGTGCATTGGCGATGCTAAATTGTCCCTGGTGTGTCCCTGGTGTGTGTGTGTCCTGCCGTGGGTTGGCACCCTGCCCAGGATTGGTTCCTGCCTTGCGCCCTGTGTTGGCTGGGATTGACTCCAGCAGACCCCCGTGACCCTGTGTTCAGATTCAACAGGTTGGAAAATGGATGGAGTCCCAATATGCTGAATCTTTTAAATGAGGTCAGTGAGACACGTGTTTAATGACTTTGTACCATAATTCAGGACAGGTTTCTCTGTTTGGAATTTCAGCACAGACAAAGCGATCTGCATCATCAGCAGTTAATAATTTTTTTTTGCAAAGTAACCAATAAATGCATGTGAGGTAAACCACGTTTTTGAAATTTCCTGACTTAAAATTCAAAGCCTTACAATATTTACATACTTCTGACATATCACCTGTGTCCATATATTCGATCTCTATTCACCTTTTTGGTATTTCTCTGAGTAATAATTTCTCTTTCTTTGCACTAATGTGTTGTTTTCTTTCTTTGTTTTGTCACTGTCGGTTTTTTCTGCTTTCATATTCTGTATCTTGCTCTGAACGTGTTTCGCGTTTTTTTTTTTTTGTTGAGTCTTTTCAATTCCAGTTTTCATTTTCTCTAACCTCTTCTGCATGTGTTGGCCCCCTTGTTTTATAACCTCTTTATGAAGTTTTACTTTGTTTTCTACTCTGTGTTTTATTTCTGACCTCGCTTTGTCCTGCTTTTTTTTTTTCAATGACACCTGGTCCGTGGTGATTACTTTCTCCTTCTCGAGTAATAATTTCCGTTTGTTTGCACTACTGTGATCTTTACTTTCTTTTTTGTATACTTTCTAATTTTCCTACTTTCATATTCTTTAACTTTCTCCACATGTGTATTGTGCCGTTTTTTTTTTTTGAGCCTTTTGAATTCCACTGCTTTTATCAGCTCTGCAAGTGTACAGCGCCAACGTTTGTGAACGTCTTTATGAAGTTCTACTCTGTCTTTTAATACTGAGTTCAATTGGATGTGCTTTTTTTCAGTTCCACTTGTTCCGGGCTGATAATTACTTTTCTTATTTTCTGAATTTGCACCCTAGATGATTCTTTTTCGCACTTTTTTCTCTCCAACGCCTTTGAGTCTCTTTTCTCCGCGCTGCTTTCTTCTTTGCTTAGTCGTCTACGTTTCATTTATAACGTATTGTCCTTATACACTTTATATGCACTGAGAGCCCTGGATCTGTGTGTGCTCAAAGCGTTTACACGACTGAGTGTTTTGCTGCCCGTGGTCTTATTTGATGTTGGTTGTAAGTAGGGTGTGTCTTGCAAGAATCTCATGTTCTACGTCCCAGCGAGACGGTCCTGGGTCAATCTCTTGGCACAAAGTCTCATACTGTATTTAAGATCCCCGCGAGATGCTCCTGGCCAATCTCTTTCGTCTTGCGGGTCTTTTAAGTGTCTTCCGTGATCTTAACGTGAAGATCAAATCTCGTCTCCCGTCTTTCTTTTATATAATAGAGAGATATTGGTGACTAGTATTTGCACTGGAAACCCTGTCTACTGTACAGTGTACTCCACTGGCACCCCAGCACTTTGAGGGATCTGCCTTTCTCTTGTTAAAGGAGCTATGGGGTTCATGAGAGGGACATCAACACAAAGCTTCTTCTAGTGACTCCCAGTATTTCTGCACCCCTGATAGGGTCTCGTTTCTCAGGCACCCTCCACATTGCCTGGTCTCTTGCATACCACAGTCCTCAATATCCCACCACAGCCTGGTGGTCTAATAGTGTGATACTATCCTTTCTAGAGCTGCGGTCCTCAGTTACAGACATGGAGGGCTTCAGTGGCTGAAGGTTTTCATTTGAAGCAGTTTTGTAATTAGAGGCCAGACCTAACAGATAATGAAACTTTGTGTTTAGTTATGGGGTGTCTTACTGCTGTCATTCCTTTAAGACAAAGCTTTATCACATTGTAGATTTTTTCATTAACTGACAACATTTTCTGTGTTTTGTGGTCCAGAACAGATTTGTAACTCTTGGCCCTTCCCTGCTCCCTTATTTTTTTCTAAACATTGTATTAACACTGATACTTCATGATACATGTACACAGGTTTAAACGGAAGCCCATTAGCTGGAAAGCTGGTGGTTCCTTTGTCATTGGCACTTTGTTATTAACTGACCGCTGGTTAAGAAAACAGGAAATAATTAAAACCCAAATGCAGCTGATTAAAACTACAACAGACAATTAAGAGTTGGGAATCATAACACGAGTTCACTGAAACTAAACCCAAAAAGCCCCACTGCTTCAGTAGTAAAACTTGCAGGCACAGTGGACTACCAGGATGTAACTGAGATGTGTATTGTGTACTGAGATGGCCAAGTCACCCTGACACTTAGCTGGGGTCTCTTCTGCTCTCTTGCTTTGTGTACTTCCACTACTACTACTACCTCCTAGAGGCTCGTCTTATCCTTGAATAAAAAATACACACAACCAGTGCTACTTTAGAGATGCCATTCCTAGCTGACCAATACCCTGTTATTCTCTGCTCACCATCTTTCATGCTCTTTGCAGTTTCCACTTGTTAGAAAACAGAGCTCACCCCCTTTGACCTGAGGTTTTAATGGAGTCACCATTACTCTGCATGTTGCAAAAGGGGATTAAAGGATTTTGCAGTCAGAAAGGTAATCCGGTCTAAAAAAAAAAAAATCAAACACTTTTAACATAAACAGTACAAAGTATGGCACATAACAGCCATTTGTACCTCACTTATGACAAGAATTAAGGAAACATTAGTCACACCACAGGTATTTTAAGCCACATTTAAAATGATTCTACGGCTGATGGCAGGAAGAAGAGATAAGGAGCAGCAGTATGTGTCTTGTTAAAGGATTCCTACTGGAAATCTTAGCAGGAAGAAGATAAGATGCATGTCCTGTGCAGTGAAGAGGATGAAAAGCAAGGGCATGGGAATGTTTGGTGGAAGAGGCCAAAGATGTGTATTTCTGACGGAGTGATTACAGTAGAATATAAATTACCATTTGCATTTCTTTAACTCTTTGAGGGCTGAATATTCTTCCAAAAAAAAAAACAGTTCCTGACAAGCAATGGTTTCACACAGAAATCAACATAAAACGTCTGTTGCTGCATGCTGTGGCTCCAGTTTGCCAAGAATGTGTGGCCAGGCTGTTTTTGCATGGCTGGGACACGGTAGCAGTGCATTGCAATCTGGTTTCTACCTCTTATCATTGTTAAGTGGCAGTGCTTCCTGGTGAATACTGTCAGTAAAATGATTAACTGTGGACCAATCAGCTGAAGCTGGAACCCCACATTTGTTTTCAGTCACTTGTATCAAAATCTGAGTCTGACAAGTCATAGTCCAGTTCAGAGATAATAGGAAAACGTCATCCACGGTCAAACCAATGAATCTAACTTTCCTTCTAGCAACAAGAGTTCAACTAAAACATAATGGTTGGTTTTGTCACAGTTTACATTCGATTACCATCATCAACTCCCTCTTTTGACAAAAGTCGACATCAGGCCTGAAAGAGTTAAATGAATCTCTTATTTTCTTTCACCTTCATATTTGAAACAATGCAGAAATGGAAGATACAGCTTTGCATATCTGTAGAATAAATCTGTATTTTGACCCAATACCTGCAATTGGAATTTGACTTCTTACAGTTGGCAGTGTGGATTTTAACCACTTGCTTATTAAATGTCATGCCATAAAGATACCCTTCAGATAAAATTAACAATTATTCACAGAAAGTCAAGGCAGCAAGAGACACTCAGTTTTGATTAAGTATTTCAGTGGAACAAATAAAAACAAATTGTAGAAATTTGAGAAAAATAGAAATATTAAACAAGAATAGGATCAATAAAAAGCATTTTTATAGATGAAATAACTAGCAAAATAAGTACTTATACTGTATACTAAACCTGAGGTTGCTTATTAATTTTAAATTAACCCTTGCTCACATAACTTCAACAAAATCTCGTACTTCCGATAGTCATTATAACACTTAAAGATTATCAACATTTTTTGATAAATGACATCCTTTTCTACAGGTATGGCTTTTCTCAAATTGAAAACCTCAGAATACAGATTTTGCTTGCTGTTCAAAGTAATTACATGTTAGAATAAATATAACTACACCAAACCACCACCACCACCAAGAGTCTTTTACAAAACGTATGTATGAAATTCCCTTGAACACAGTCCTCTTTAAGATGTGTAGCTTATTCCCTGCTTCCATGTCTGTTGCAAATGGAGGAGGATATTCTGTACTGTAGTGATGCAAAAAGCAACCATCTAGTCTTCCAGGTCCAAATGAAATTCCACATACAAATCCTTTGTTGTCACCCCCCGGATTGTTGCTTCACAGAAAAAGAAAACAAACAATTACTTTGAAAGGAAGTTTGCACATTCCACATTTTCTAATACATTGAATATTGGTTCTTACAGGTGCACATACATAACATTACATCCTCACACCCACTTAATCCAATTCAGGGTGAAGGCGAGTTGCAGTTTATTCCAGAAGCACTCGGCACATACACTGCTCAGTCCAACACAAGGTCCATTCACACACACTTGCATTTACTTATTTGGCTGATGTCTTTATCCAATGCAACTTTCAACATTTAAGATAAAATTGGCTCCATTCCTTTTGTAGTTCCAGTTGGATGACAGGCCGGTGAAGTGGCTTGCTCATGGTCACAGAGTGTCAGTTGATTGATTTGAACCCACAACCTCAGGGTTTGAAGTCCAAAGCTTTAACTTTTACAACACACTGCCTGCTGTTACTCCCATGTGGGGAAAACTCTGAAGCAATAAATGGCTGATGTGGGAGAACACCTTGAATAACTAGACAAAAACATACCTGGGCAGGACACGCAAGTTCCAAACAGACAGTGAATGGGTTTCAAATCCAGGTAGCTGGAAATGGCCTACTTAAAATGAAAGAATGTAACTTTCTTTTGAAAATATTTAATGGAAAGCAAAGATGACAGGGATATTTGGATAAATGCAATATATACCTCCAAAACAATCCAGCATGTCTATACTGTGGACTCTGATTAGAATATGAGGTTAATATTGCTAAAGTGGGTAGTTTATCTTTATTTATTGTCTAAATTGTGGATTATTTATCTTTTTTATTTTTATATTTTATGGTCTACTTGTTTGTACAAAATGTGAAATTCTTTTTAACCAATATTTTTCTTATTAGTCACATCATTTTTCAACCATAAGTCACATTCCCTGCAAGCCTGTGCATACTCATGTATATACATTCTAAAACACCGGGAGAACCGGGTGAGGGTGTGCTTGGTTGGTTAAGTTTGGTTAGGAAAGATAAGTAGACAGATAATAATAATATATTTTATATGGGTGGCAGAGTGGTAGCGCTGCTGCCGCACAGTAAGGAGACCTGGGTTCGCTTCCTGGGTCCTCCCTGCGTGGACTTTGCATGTTGTCCCTGTTTCTGCGTGGGTTTCCTCCCACAGTCCAATGTGCACTGGCAATTCTAAATTGTCCCTAGTGTGCACGTCCTGCGGTGGGATTTGTTCCTGTCTTGAGCCCTGTGCTGGCTGGGATTGGCTCCGGCAGACCCCCCCCCGTGACCCTGTGTTAGGATATAGTGGGTTGGAAAATGGATGGATGGATATATTTTATTTATATAACGCCTTTCCCATAGATAGATAATACTTTATTTACCCCCAAGGGGAAATTAAGAATTTGCAATGAATCAAAAGTTCTATTACTAGGTGCTGTGAAAATGAGGCTGCATGAGATCTTTTATCTCATCATTGACAAAAAAACTAGTAACTGAGAAACAAAATTCTTTTTATATCGTATCTTACCCAGTTTTCCTAAAAGCATTTGACCAATGTCCTTAATGTCATTGTACTCATGAAGCTGCTTAATGTGCTGATCCAACTCGCCCACACTGTAACCTCTAAGAGGGGAGAGACAGAGAGAGAAAAACACAGTATGTGTGCAAATCATAATTAATAAACTTGAGCATATATTTTATATAGCACCTGCCTATAGTAAACACCATGCCAAAACACTTACTGAAAAAAGTACTATACTTAATACGTTTTATAAGTGACTTGCTGAGGGTGAGTTATTTGCAACTTTATCTGGCAGTTTTGTGGTTGAGCACCTTAGCCACAATAAAAGTAGAAACTTTAATTAAATACAAACAAAGTGTATGACTTTATTATTCGTTAATTCAACTGCACATTTAAAGACATGTGAAGTACTTTCCCTTTTGGCAAGATGCTAGCTTAGTTATTATATGTGACATGTGTATTTGTGTAAGCCAGTTAAGGGGCTGTGTAGCTAATGTAGATTTCTATCCCCAGACATACTGCCTTATATTGAAATACTGTATTTGGCAAGTCTTAGTAGCTTTTGCTCTGATTCCCTAAACCAATTAAATTTAATGACTGTTTGCTGCAGGGATGTGAGAAGAAACTACTTCTGATGACACTTTCTTAACTTTTACTTTTTCAGTATTTTAGGTATTAAGCTAGTATTATTTTCATGAAAAACCTGATTTGGAGTTTTCATCAGAAAACATGTTCTGACATCTCCAGAGCATTTTTTATTGATTTTAATTAGAAACAGATAACATTCCGTACATTCAAGTCAAATTTAACAAATCAAATGAACGCAAAATTCAACCCCCACCCAAGAGAAAATAAAAGGAGCAAGAAAAGCAGGGTATCCTTTTGCCCAAAATGGAAGCTTATTCTAAAATGTTATTGATTATAGCCTGCCATATTTAAAAAAAAAAAAAGTTTTGAACAGATCCTCTAAGTGAGAATTAGATTTTTTACCATTTGAAGCAGAAAAGAACATTGGTTACCCACTGACTTAAGAGTGGTGGGGTGGGATTCTTAAAGCTGAGCAGGATAAGTCTACGTGCTAGTAGTGTACAAAAGGACATTTATTTGTCCTTCTCCACTTTAAGGCCATCTGGGTGTCCACCAAACACAAATGTTAATGGGTTAGGAGTGATTGTGACACCAAGGCTGTCTGATAGGCATGCAAAGATTTCTGTCCAAAATGTTAATTTGTTGCATGCCCAGAACATGTGGCTCAGTGAGGCTGGAGCTCGATTGCAATGTTCACAGGTTGAATGGTACCCTGGAGACATTTTGGACAATTTTAAATGAGATAAATGTACTCAATAAAAGATTTTAAGTTGAATGACTGAATGCTTTGCATATAGGGAACTCAAGTGCATTCTGTGTGTGGAATATTGAATGACAGATCCTTTCCCTAATGTACTCTGGGGTCTTTGAAAAGAAGAGACTTTAAAATACTTTTATAAATTGTAGAGATGTTATCTGAGTCTTCAAGACCAATCAATAATTTTTTGTGGAAGGTAAGGACAATTGGGCAGGTGCTGTTTAGCAAAGTTTTTAGCTTGAAAGTAGTGGAAAAACTGTGTTGATGAGAAGTTGTATTTGAAGCATAACTGTTCTTAGGATGCAAATACATTAACTATGTACAAGTCTATAAGTGTTTTTAATCAAAGATATTTACCAGACATTGAATAGTGAATATGTTTGAGGGGGTGGAAAAAGGTGGTTGTTATGTTGAGGAGCAAACAGCTTTTCTGTCTTAAAGTGCTTCCTACACTGGTTCCATACTCTGAGAGAATGAGGGATAAATGGATTTTTAGTGTAATGACAGTACAGTAGTTTGTAGTAACTGGGGCAGACAGCAGGAAATATAAAGAAGCACTGCAAGATTTTATTTCTACTGCAGTACAGGCTTGTGGATATTCATCAATTTGTGTCAATGTCCAGGTCTTTATAGCTTGTATGTTTGCCACCCAGTAATGCAATTGAAAGTTGGGTAGTGCCATACCTCTTCTGCATTAGGTTGTTGTAGAATCACACTTTGGATGTGTGGATGTTTCAAATTCCAAATAAATGAAGTTATGATTGAGTCTAACTTCTTAAAAAATGATTGGCTAATGTATATGGGGATGCTTTGAAATACGAAGAGCAGCTTGGGAAGGATGGTCATCTTAATAATGTTGATTCTCCCTGCTAACATAAGGTGGAGGGCAGACCATCTAGTCATGTCTTGTTTAATTTTTTCCATGCAAACAACAAAATTGTGTTGAAAAGGAGCTTCATGTTTACTTGTAATATTTACCCCTAGATATTTAAACAGATCTGCTAAGATAAATGGGAAGGTGTCCAGTCTGATATTAAGTGCTAGAGAATTCACTGGAAAAAGCATGCTTTTATTCAAATTGATTTAAAGTCAAGATTTCTTTTGAAAATCTGATAATGTTTTAAGGACTGCTGGCATAGAATTTTGTAGGTCCAATATATACAATACCATATCATCTGCATATAAAGATATTTTCTGTTCAAGTCCTCTGAAAATCCCATTTATCTCTGATGTGTTTCAAAAGAATACAGCCAACAGTTCAATGGCGATTGCAAAGAGCAAATGTGGTAAGTGGCATCCTTATTGCGTACCACATTCTAGTTTGAAGTTATCTGAAATAATGTTAATACGAACCAAGGCTTCTGGACTCGTATAAAGTAGTTTCATCCATACACATCTATATGGGCCGCACCCAAACTTGTGCAATGTGGTGAACAGGCAGTACCATTCAACCACATCAAATGCTTTTCCTGTATAAAAGATAACAAGATCTCTGGGGTGTTAGATATAATGGGTGAAAACATTATATTAAACAAACATCGAAGGTTAAAAGTGTCTGCCTTTAATAAATCCTGTTTGTGCTTGTGATGTTACAGAAGGAAGCACTTTCTCAGTCCTTCTGGCAAGAACTTTGGTGAGTATCTTAACATTATTACTCAGAAGGGAGACTGGTCTGTATGATGCACATTGTAGTAGGTCTTGCCTTGTTCTTCTTAGGAAAGATGGTAATAAACGCTTGATGAAAAGTTTAAGGTAGAATTTTTTTGTCTTTAATTTCTATAAACATCACTAATAATAGTAGACCTAACTTATTTGAGATTTATTTTATAAAATCCCACTGGGTAGCCATCAGGGCCAACTGCTTTCCCACTTTGAAGTGAGTTTGCTATCTAGTAATTCTGAAAGTGTCAGAGGTTTATCCAGTTCCGTAGCACTAAGAGTATCTAACTGTGGTATCTCTAATGAATCATGAAACTCATTAGATTGTCTTAACTTCTTTAAACTGAGTAGAATATAAGGACTTGTAGTGCTCTCTAAATGTGTTATATTTTTATGATCAATAATTTTATCTCTATCTGTATTGTTAATTGCTGTTATTGCATTACAAACTTCCTGCTTGTGGATTTGTTGGGCTAAGATCTTATTGACCTTTTCTCCGTGTTCATTATAATGATGTTGCGATTCAAAGATAAGCTGTTCCATTTCTTTAGTAATCAAGAGATTAAATTGTGATTGCAAAACCTGTTTTTTCCGATAGAGTGCCCCATTTGGAGACATGGCGTATTCTAGATCTACCTGTATTCTGGCAATTTTGCTGATTAACTCAGACGCCTTCTAGGTTTCCAGTTTATTTTTGTAAGAAAGATATGAAATAATCGGTCCTCTTAAAAATGCCTTCAGAGTTTCCCAGAGTATACCTGCTGAGACCTCTGAGGATGCATTTGTCTCATGAAAATAAACAATTTGCTTGGACATCAATTCTGTATGGTTCTCATCAGCTAATGATGGAGGTTAAGATTCCGGATACGAGATGAGTGTGTAGGACGAAGTAAATTTAAGCTCCATGATCAGAGGGATATAGTTCAGAAATAACAAGCATTTGATCATTTTAGTATGTCTGTGTCTTTGCACGACTGTGAACATTGTAATTCAAGGACAAATAAACCAATTATTATGAAATTCTGTGGACAATTTGCATTCCTTAGACCTAACAGCAGAATAGATTTTGGGTGAATTCCAACTATTCAGAGTTGAGCTTTTAAAGTTTTAAAGCTGACACCAACAATGGCCAAACTATTACTCAGAAGTCTGTGAAAATTAACATACAGTTTTAGGACTTTTGTGAATTTTCAGTTCAGTACAAAGCTAGAGCCTTTAAAGTTTAAAGGCAGAGTTTTGACATTAATCTATATTCACAAATAAAATTTGATTAGATTTTAATAAATTACCATAATAGTGCTGCATTTAAAGTGGACTAAAATGGGAAAAATAAACTTACTAGTGGTATTGCCTCTTGCATTTTAAAATCTGTATACATGCTATAAAACACTCTGACCCAAGTCTAATGCTGCATTACTTCCAACATATTATTAATTGTACTCCGTTTGAATATAACCATTAGAATGACCCTCCTATGAGGAAATCATGGGGAGATGTGTTTCATGGATATTACCAGTACTATTTTGAAGAAGTAGCCTCAGATGTTTTCTTAACAAGAATACTATGCCTGATAGTCCCATCTTTTTAAAGTGACTTAAAACAGATTAGTATACATCTTTTTTATATACATTATTTGCTATCTATATGCTGTTTTTGTTTCCCTTGTCAAATTACGCCATCCTGACCTGAGAACAGGACCTTAGAATTGACGCATTACCACAAACTTCAGATGTTATGTGTCAGTTTGCCATCAATAATCTGGATTGAGGTCTGGCTAAAGCTGCCAGGATTACCAAGGGTTGGTCATTTTTAAGGATGAGTCCCACATCTTCCTTGGGACTGATTATACATTCATTTACCTGAAGCTTACTGGATAACCTTTATGTAACATTTTTAGTCTATTAAGCTTTTCACTTATATTGCCTTTTGTCTACCTGCTCAAAGTAGGGTGATCCATTCAAGTATGCAGTCCTTCCAGCTGTCCCCCGACCATCAGATGGAGGCATCAGGTATCACTCACTCTCTATGTAACCTAATACAGGATAATCTAATGTCCCATATATGGACCTATTTATAATAGAATAACATATGATGAGCTATATGCTAAATATGTTTTAGTATACTCACATACTGTAAAGTATTTGTCTAAGAAAAGATTGTCAGCATAACTCTGAAAGTGTAGGACAAAATTTGACACCTGTATGAATCATTGCTTAACTATAGGAGTAACTGAAAAATGCTTGGCTGCATGTGTAGAAGACATTAAGAATAAGTGACAAATGCCTTAAAAGTTTTTTTAAATGAATAATGTATAATATACTAGCCGACGGCCACCGTAGCATACGGCGGTGTAAGAATAGGAATGGAAAACAGTGAGAAAGGAATTCAGAAATCAAGAAGAAAGAAATACTGTGAATAGGTGTTTTGCTGGAGACGATAGATAATGAGTGGAAAGATCTAACCGTAGAAAAAGCCATGTACAACAATAGTTTTGTTGCATGTATCCTGGACTTCCTGGAAATGCGTATGGAATATAATCATTTTGCCTACACGTATGTTGTTACTTTCAGCCTTTGCTTCCAGTGCAGCTGATAGTCCTTTGTATTGTTCCATGCGCAGATCTTTTTGATGTAATCTGAGTAGACGCGTGTCCTCTGTTTTAACATACGCATCTACGACATACTTTTGGAAAAGTTTGCCACTGGAATGCAAAATACTAAATGTATTCCTCATTGATAATCTGTACGTGTAAAATTTTCATTGAGAAAGCCTGATTCGGTTGGCGGTTCTTTTATCAGGAACATTTTGTAAATCTTTGTGTCAGTCAATGTCTCCATAAGGGAATAACAGTGGGTAAACCATAGGATCGCAATTAATATTGATCGTGGAAATCTGTTTACAGAAGTTGCCTCAAGGATAGATCCAAATGTCTATTTCAGAAAGGGTTCGCCATCTTCTCCGACGAAAATCGCTGGAACATTGGTGTGACATGTCGGGCATTGTATCATCGTAAATCCTGCCCAGGGTTTCCCTTGAAAACCATTCGTACAGATGCTGTTGGATTGGACTGAGCGATTTCATGCATGTGTTTCTATGATTTAGTGAAGGGGTTGATGTTTCTGAGCATGGAATCTAGCTGGAGAAGTAAATTTTCGCTGCCTGCAGAGTTTGCTTTATTTTGTAAGCGTATTTCAGCTTGCTCTGTGTCAAAAACATACAACTGTCCATATCCTGGAGAGGTAGAAATGTTAGCGTATAGTGGAGAGATTTGGTGATAAATTTGCCCATGTATTTTAAAACAGTATGGTCTGTGGCCACGAGGTTGAGTTATCTGTGGAAGAAGACGAATAGGAATTGAGAAATGTCATGTCGGCTGAGTGTGGGCGGGACCAGTTAATGGAATCAGGATGAACCAGAAGAGAAATATATATAAGAGATAATGACACTACACTTTGATTTGGGGATCTAAATTCATTTATGTATAATTGCTGAACTTCACTAAAGATGTTTTTCTCTTGTCCGTATTGTCACACACGTGTGCATGGGGGGCAGCAGCTGAAGGGCTTAGAAAATACTGATTATACATCTGCCCAGGGGGGAGCGGGGTACGCTGACGCTCTTTCTGAGTTCTCTGCAGGTCTTACCCTGTAAATCCCACCAGGAGCCGCCACTTCCAGGAAGGACACATCACTTCCGGCCCCAAGGATGAGGTCACTTCCGGTTCCGGCCCAGAGGACGACATCACTTCCGCCCTCTGTACTATAAAGCCCACTGCCTTTGCTCTGGCAGGCAGTTCTGTTTTGGACTCTGTTGTGTAAACTGTTATACAATGCCTCAAATACTTTTGCAGCCAGGATACCGCATTAAACGGGTGGCTGCCCCAAACCTTTCCACGCCTCAAGTCTCTACTTATTACAGTATACAGTGTAAGTTGTGTTCAAGTGCACATGTAACACAAAAATTGGTAAATAATACAAAATTAGTTCAAATAGTCCCATGAAAAGGAAACAAATAACCAATTAGTTCTTGTAATTTTCCCTATTTAGAAGCAGACTTGAATATAAGTGTCAGTTTATTAAGGGTGGCTTGTAAAACAGACGATGTAATTAGAAACAGAAACTAGCCATTTATGACAGGGCCTGCAATTAGGCCAAAACTTTTAATAAAGGCTTAAATTTTGCCTCAAATTAGAAGATCAAATATCATCTTCAAATATTGTGCACAATATTATGTAAATGTAACTTAAAAAACAAGAATGGGTCAAACAAATTATATTTTAAACACATCTTCATACAGCATTTTGGGTTCAAAATTAGCAGTGCAAGGTGACCTATCAAGAGTTTCATAGTCATAAAGATTTTATGTTCAGGTAGAATAAGCCTTATAAATTGATATATTTACAAATGTAATTGAAGGTTATTATAAATCCTTCTTTACTTACTCCAACTCCAGCTTTGTTATTTGTTTGTGCAACTCCTCCCTTCTTTTTTGTAGATTTTTTATTTCATCCTGTATTTTCACATGGTCCTCTTTGGGGGAATTTTGGATACAAGGAGACTGCACCTAAATTTGATACATTAGAAAATTCCACTAAAACAAATTTTAAAAGATACAATTAAAACATCAGAACCAAGAAATCAATGTACAGACATCAGATAAAAACTTTTATCTTCTTTGTTATATAAATTAAAATAAAATTATTAAACATTAAAATTACTTTAATCAGAAATACTTCATTATCAAGAAGAAAAAAATAATTAACGTGACATTTTACAAAGTTTCACCCTGATATTCACACTTAATTCTTCTTCTTCTTCGTCTTTTGGCTGCTCCCGTTAGGGGTCACCACAGTGGATCATCTTCTTCCATATCTTTCTGTACTCCGTTTCTTGTTCTGTTACACCCATTACCTGCATGTCCTCTCTCACCACATCCATAAACCTTCTCTTAGGCCTTCCTCTTTTTCTCTTCCCTGGCAGCTCTATCCTTAGCATCCTTCTCCCAATATACTCAGCATCTCTCCTCTGCACATGTCCAAACCAATGCAATCTCACCTCTCTGTCTGTCTCCCAGCCATCACACTTGAGCTGACCCTCTAATGTCCTCATTTCTAATCCTATCCATCCTCATCACACCCAATGCAAATCTTTGCATCTTTAACTTTGCTACCTCAAGCTCTGTCTCCTGCTTTCTGGTCAGTGCCACCGTCTCCAACCCATATAACATAGCTGGTCACACTACGGCCCTGTAGACCTGCCCTTTCACTCTTGCTGATATCCGTCTGTCACAAATCACTCCTGAAACTCTTCTTCACCCATTCCACCCTGCTTGCACTCTCTTTTTCACCTCTTGTCCACAATCCCCATTACTCTGTACTGTTGATCCTAAGTATTTAAACTCATCCACATTTACCAACTCTACTTATTGCATTCTCACCATTCCACTGACCTCCCATGTATTCTGTCTTATTCCTACTGACCTTCATTCCTCTCCTCTCTAGAGCATATCTCCACCTCTCCAGGGTTTCCTCAACCTGCTCCCTACTATCACTACAGATCACAATGTCATCAGCAAACATCATAGTCCAATCTCGTCCATCACCATTGTAAATAAGAAAGGGCTCAGCGCCAATCCCTGATGTAATCCCACCTCCACCTTGAATGCATCCGTCACCCCTACTGCAGACCTCACCACGGTCACACTTCCCTCGTACATATCCTGTACAACTCTTACATACTTCTCTGCCACTCCTGACTTCTTCATACAATACCACAACTTCTCTCGAGACACCCTGTCATATGCTTTCTCCAGGTCCACAAAGACGCAATGCAACTCCTTCTGGCCTTCTCTATACTTCTCCATCAACACCCTCAGAGCAAACATTACATCTGTGGTGCTCTTTCTTGGCATTAAACCATGCTGCTGCTCATTAATCATCACCTCCCTTTTTTAACCTAGCTTCTATTACTCTTTCCCATAACTTCATGTTGTGGCTCATCAATTTTATTCCCCTGTAGTTACCACAGTCCTGCATATCCCCCTTATTCTTAAATATCGGCACCTGTACATTTCTTCTCCACTCCTCAGGCATCCTCTAACTTTACAAGATTCCATTAAACAATCTCATTAAAAACTCCACTGCCATCTCTCCTAAACACCTCCATGCTTCCACAGGTATGTCATCTGGACCAATGGCTTTTCCATTTTTCATCCTCTTCATAGCTGTCCTTACTTTCTCCATGCTAATCTGTTGCACTTCCTGATTCAATATCTCCACATCATCCAACCTCTTCTCCCTCTCATTCTCTTCATTCATCAGCCTCTCAAAGTACACTTTCCATCTGCTCAACACACCCTCCTTGCTTGTGAATATGTTTCCATCTTTATCCTTTATTACCCTAACCTGCTGCACATCTTTCCCAGCTCGGTCCCTCTGTCTAACCCAGGGGTCTTCAATCACAGTCCTGGAGGGCTGCAGGTTTTTGTTCTAACCTGGTTGTTTAATTAGAAAGCAATTTTTGCCAATAATTTAATTTCAATGCTTATTAGTGCTTTAACTCTGCTATGTCAGGTAATTCTCATATCCTATATTTTCTTCCCCTTTCTAAGGTCTAAGGATATCATCCAAATGATCTGAAGGCTAAAATGGATAAGTAAATCTAGTCCTTTACTTTTTTCTCTTCGTTTTCCTTCCAAGTATTTAATTAAACCCAATAGTGCATGATAAATACACACAGGTGTAAATGGTAACAAGCTAAATACAGAAATGCTGGGCTCTTTTGTCATTTGCATATTATTGGTAATTAGGTGCAATTAAAAACCAAAAACACAGCTATTTAAGACTAAAATAAGCAATAAGGGTTCAAAATCTTAACAAGCAAGACAACTAAAGCGAAGCAGAAGTGTTACTTGAGCAATAAGAGCTTCTTATTAATCAATTGGGTTGGAGCAAAAACCTGCAGCCACGGTGGCCCTCCAGGACCGTGATTGAGGACTCCTGGTCTAACCAATCGGTACAGGCCCTTTTTTGCCTCCTTAGTGTCCAGCCTCTCATACAACTCATCATATGCCTTTCCTTTAGCCTTCACCACCTCTCTCTTCACCTTGTGCCATATCTCCTTGTACTCTTGTCTTTCTTCATCTCTCTGACGTTCCCACTTCTTCTTTGCCATCCTCTTCCTCTGTATACTCTCTTGTACTTCCCCATTTCACCACCAGGTTTCCTTTTCCTCCTTCCTCTGTCCAGATGTCACGTCAAGCACCCTCCTTGCCGTCACCCTTACTACATCTGCTGTAGTTTCCCAACTGTCTGGTAATTCTTCACTACCACCCAATGCCTGTGTTACCTTCTCCCTAAACTCAACCTTGCAGTCTTCCTTTTTCAACTTCCACCATTTGATCATTGACTCTGCCCTCACTCTCTTCCTCTTTTTGATCTCCACCGTCATTCTACAGAACACCATCCTATGCTGCTTAAGTACACTTTCCAGTCTTCAATCTCTCTTCTGCATAGGATGTAATCTACCTGTGTGCATCTTCCTCCACTCTTGTGCATCAAGAGTGGGCAGGAGGAGGAGTATAGGAACCTAATCAAGGACTTTGTTAAACGGTGTGACTCAAACCACTTACAACTGAACACCAGCAAAACCAAGTAGCTGGTGGTGGATTTTAGGAGGCCCAGGCCCCTCATGGACCACGTGATCATCAGAGGTGACTGTGTGCAGAGAGCGCAGACCTATAAATACCTGAGAGTGCAGCTGGATGATAAACTGGACTGGACTGCCAATACTGATGCTCTGTGCAAGAGAGGACAGAGCCGACTATACTTCCTTAGAAGGCTGGCATACTTCAACATCTGCAGTAAGATGCTGCAGATGTTATATCAGACTGTTGTGGCAAGCGCCCTCTTCTACGCGGTGGTGTGCTGGGGAGGAAGGCAGGCTCTATTGTAGGCAAGGAGCTGGACAGTTTGACATCTGTGGCAGAGCGACGGGTGCTGAGCAGGCTCCTGTTAATCATGGAGAATCCACTGAATAGTATCATCTCCAGACAGAGGAGCATCGTTCCTCCCCCACACTATGCGACTCTTCAGTTCCACCCGGGGGGGTAAACGCTAACATTATCCAATGTTATTGACTGTTATACCTGCCTTGCACTCTCCACCTTGCATTTTTTAACTTGCACTGCATTCTTATCACTCTTTAATTAATATTGTTTGTATCAGAATGCTGCTGCGGGAGTATGTGAATTTCCCTTTGGGGATTAATAAAGTACCTGTGTATCTATGTACGTAACCCTATGTTCCTCCCTCTTCTTAATATACATATTCACCAAAGCCATGTCCACCCTTTTGGCAAAATCCACTATCCTCTGACCTTTTTCATTCCTCTCTTTGACGCCATACCTACCCATCACCTCCTCGTCTCCTCTGTTCCTTTCACCAACATGTCCATTGAAATCCGCTCCAATCACCACTTTCTGTCCCTTGGGTAAACTGTTAATCCAAGTCCAACACTTCATCAGTGTTTAATAACATCGGAAAAAAACCCTTTCCTAAATTTCAGAGCTACATGCAAATGAGTGTAAATTAGGTATAGACTGTTTTGTCATTTCCTGTTTAGGATAAAATAAAAAAAATAAACAGTTTGATTTTACTTACTGGAGACTTAAAACTATTGTGAAGGTTTCTTGACACCACACCAGGGGTCCTAAAATGTAAAGACAACACTCAGATAAAACATTTTGTTATACTTGTGAGATCACTGTTCAGTAGCTAACTTCACATCTTCATTAGGTATGAGCAAACACTGGGTGTCTCATGCATAATGCCGTGCATAGAATTCACACTAAAACATGGCGTACAAACAAAAGTTCAAAAGTGCGTATGCACAGAAAATTCAGATGCAGAAAACCGTGCGTAAGCCAACTTCCATGAACTTCCTTTACATAAATCCTGATCTGCATGAAATGTGACACTCGTGCAAATGCCTGCCGCCCCTCCCAGACTCCTTCCAGAATTACGCCTCTTTGAATATGCAAATTAATATATTTCCTAAAGATCAGCGTTCTGTGAAAAGACAATAACAAAAACAGTGGGGAAAAAAGAAGAATATCAGCGAATGCCAAGTGGAGGCAAGGGAAAACATACTATTTGTTGATTTAAGCAGTTGTATAAACAACAAAAGGAAGATGATCGAAAGTTCAAGTTAAGCAAGTCACACAGTGCCTGAAATTAAAAAAAAAGTTGTCAGATATCAAAGTCGCTGTGAGAAGGCAAGTCGTAGCCCACTTTCTGAGTGTCTTATGGAAGCTTATTAGGGTACAGAGAAAAGAAAAAAAAAAATAGGGACACAGTGGAAAAAAAAGCTTGAAATGACAACTTTAATCTAGAAAGTTCCACTTTCATCATGTAGTTAATTTTGTCATTAAAGTACTATGTCATAAACTTAATTATAAAATCTTTTAATTTACTAGTTTCTCAAATCCTATCGTAGCTAAAGTAGCATGTTAAATGCTTTGTATTCTATGTGTTCTTCTATGTACTGTAACAGTACACAGAATACATTACATTCATGATATTACAGCTCTCTGATCAATTTAAATACTAAGATGTATACTCAATATCATTTTCATACAGAAGTGAATTAAAGCATGTATTAAACATGGGGCCACAGTGGCACAATGGTAGTGACAAGCTGGCGACCCGTCCAGAGATTGTTCCTGCCTCCTGCAAGATCCTTTCTGCACCGTGTATGACCCTCAGTGAAATAATTTATTGCAGCAGTATTGTCTCTTTCAAACGTACTAACCCCCAATTCCTGTCCTTCCTTTTTTTTCTCCAAGTAACAAATCACCACACAATCAGCTCTGATAAATGTCAAGTCATCTGTAAGCTTAGAACGCCGATTCTTCAAAACTTTTAAGGAACATTGAAATATCTTCATAGTACATGTTTAATTATTCTATCCATCTATCCATTCAGGGTTGCACCAGTCCAAGGAAGCATAAAGCGCGACATAGGAACAATCTCAGAACGGGGCGCCAGTTCATCGCTACATCTGTCCACACGTTTAATAACAGTATATAATATTTAAATGAGGTTAAAAATTTATCTGTAAAATGTAATATATATATATATACTTTACTGCATTTCATCTGAAAAATTATATCAAGATCTCCAAGAAGATAGTGCCTGGAACTCTAAATCGACTTAGAAGCCAGTCATCATCATCTGTAAATATTCACTCTCTTCTATTGAATTCCTTTATTTTTATTGTATGGTACAATGAGGTTCAATATGCAAATCCTCCACAGACATATTTTCCAATAATATGGTAAAACATAAAAAACAAAAAAAAAATAATAATAATGAGGTAATTGTACTTATAAGTTCTACCAGGAGCACTTGATGGACTGCGTTTATACAGTAGCTCTTGGGATGAGCTTGAGGTCTGTGCAGGAAAGGCACTGAAGCGTTTTGCCAAATGGGAGAAGTTCAAACAGACTGTGCGCATGGCTGAGTCGCGTGTGCAATCATTATTATGTTCATATATACATTCTGATGTATTCTTTTAATGAATAATCTGATATTACATTTCTATATTTACTACATTGTTTTCTTTAAACCACTAATGTTTACGGTATTATTTTTGTTATTATAAATATACAGACTGATATTATTTAGCTGGATAATCATCTTGTAAATATGCGTACTTGAACAAGCCTTAAACCCTGATAGATTGCCACCATGGAACAACCATACATGTACTATGCTGATGAACTTCATAAATATGCAGCAGATCCAGCACAGCACCAGTCACACAAGGAGAAGTTCCTCAGGGCTCTGTCCTTGGCCCTCTTCTCTTCTGTATTTATACGCTTCCCCTTGGCCATATTATTCGTAGCTTGGGACTGGGTTATCATTTTTATACAGACAATACTCAACTCTATTTCAATGGCAGAGTGGTGGCTCTGAGGCTTGGAATCTGCATTGGCAATCGGAAGGTTGCCGGTTCGAATCCCGTAAATGCCAAAAGGGACTCTGCTCTGTTGAGCTCTTGAGCAAGGCCCTTAACCTGCAATTGCTGAGTGCTTTGAGTAGTGAGAAAAGTGCTATATAAATGCAAAGAAATATTATTATTAAAGAATTAATGTTAAAAGTGGAACTTCATCAGAGCTTTCCCAGCTCACAACCTGCCTTAGTGAAATTAATACCTGGATGGAGCAGAACTCTTTAAAAATAAATTGCAACAAAACTGAACTTCTGCAAATTGGGATTAAAGTGCAACTTAATGAAATGAGCTCCTTCCCAGTCCATCTTGGCGGCGATCTCATCAGACCTGCCTCTACTGCAAAGAATGCTGGTATCATTTTTGATTCCTCCCTTTCTTATTCCACCCACATAAATCACATTAAGAATTAATGTGAAATCATTATTACTTTCACCTCCGTAACATATCCCGTGTTCGCTCCTTCCTCTCCTTTTCCAACGCTGAGAAACTTGTCCATGCTTTTATCACACCCCGCATCGATTATTGTAATTGCCTACTGGCAGGTGCCCCTTCTAATCCAACTTATTCAAAACTCGGCTGCAAGAGTCCTTACATGGACCAGCAGCAGTGAGCACATCACATCCATTCTCTTCGCCTTCACTGGCTCCCTGCGTCTTGCAGAATTGAATATAAAATTCTACTAATAACCTAAAAAGCCTTAAACGACCTTGTGCCAAACAATATCAGTGACCTTCTCTATCACTATGTGCCTGTCCGACCACTAAGGTCCTTTGATCCTGTTAAACTTGTTGTGCTCCATACTAATCTACACTCCATGGTTGACAGGGCCTTCAGCTGTATAGCACCCAGACTCTGGAATGACCTACTGAAATTAATCAGGTCAGCTGACTCCATGAATTCTTTTAAAAAACAACTCAAAACTCCTCTGTTCAGGAAGGCTTTTAGTTTTACCTGACTTTATTACCCTTCTCTCAATTTACCTCTATGTCAAGATGCTCATGTAACTGTGTGTGGGTGTGTACTAGACCATCAATTATGTTGTCTGCTAGGCTTTTCTCTGAATTTACTATTTATTTATTTGGTTTAGTACAATGCTATATACTGTATACCCTGCCGTTCTTTCTTAAACTCTGTGAAGTGCCTTGAGCATGGGAAAGGCGCTATATAAATAAAATGTATTATTATTAATCACTAGACATTAAGCCCGTTAAAATAACGGGCGCTAGAACAGTAGTGCATAAACATTTGTATGAACAGTCTATATTAAATGGCAAGGGACCTTGTATGTGGCTGTAATATGTGTCACTGTATTGTGTGCCTTTAACTTTCTCTCTCAGTAATACTGGTTTGTATTTCCGTAAAATGCCTGTAATTTTGTCTGACAGTAATACAATGCAACCTCGGCTCACGACCATAATTCGTTCCAAAACTCTAGTTGTAACCCGATTTGGTCGTGAACCGAAGTAATTTCCCCCATAGGATTGTACGTAAATATAATTAATCTGTTCCAGACCATATGAACTGTATGTAAATATATATTTTTTAAGTTTTTAAGCACAAATATAGTTAACTATACCATAGAAAGCACAGCATAATAGTAAACTAAATGTAAAAACATTGAATAACACTAAGAAAACCTTGAACAACAGAGAAAACTAACACTGCAAGAATTTGCTATAGCCTTATGACCGCGCTAAAAACTCTTTTTAATGAGTTTTAAGCACAGGGGAAAAAATGAACATTTGAAAAATCTGTAATTTAATAAACAACCAAGAAAAGTAACATTGCAACAATGCACGCGCACACCTGTGTGTGTGTGTCTCTCTCGTGGGCCTGCATGTGTGTGTCTCTCGCGTGTGTGTCTCTTAAGTGCGCGCCTCTATGTCTGTGTCTGTCTGTCTCTCGCCTGTGTGTGTGTGTGTGTCTCGCGTGTGTGTGTGTGTGTCTATCTCTCTCTCTGCACAGGGAATGCACAGGAAGAGACTGAACACGTGCTGTGTGGCCCCGCACATGCGCACTTCACCAGAAGACAGACACACACACACACGGACACCTGGATGCACACAAGGGTTTTATTAAAGAGGATGATGATGCTGCATACATTCATTGGCTAGTACAGCAGCATCCCACCTGACACATCCTGGCACCACCAATTGCATTTGAGGAGTTCCATGCTGCTCTCGGCACTGCATTGTCTGCTTGACGACTCTGTTACAAGGGTGCCAATTTGTAATAGAAACAGAAGTCACTGAACATTTTAAAGATCAAAGGTTTAGAGAAAACCAGTACACACCAGTCTTTCTCTTTAAACCTTTTTAAAACCAGGTTTAGACAAGAATTATACCATTAACATTTCAGATAAAGGTGCAATAAATGTTAGAAGTAAAACCATAGACTGGTTACTCACTGATAAAACGTTCTTATGTAAATTAATATATACTGCAATATACAGAAAGATACACAGTATGTGGGCAAATCTTTTAATAGAATGGAAAATGTATGTAGTTCAAACATATACTGTATTTGTAAAACTATATCTGACATATAAGAAAACATATCTAGTCAGTTATTTTCAAACCCGTTTTAATCCTGAACACGGTCATACGATGGTGAAAGGCAGGAACAAACCCTGGACTGGATGCCAATCCATTGCAGGGTGAACACCATCACCCACACACTGGGGCCAATTTAGCCTCACCAATCTACCTAACCTGCATGTTCAAGTTACAGCCTTACTACTTACTTGTACTCAGTTAATAATAGATGTATAATGTATGCTGTATTGGCTCCAGCAGACCCCCGTGACCCTATTCGGATTCAGCGGGTTAGAAAATGGACGGATGGATGGATGTATGCTGTGTCAGAATTTCATTTGATGTAGAGCACATCTCAGTATCAGAAACACCTAGGAGAGACCTGTTGGATAGTGTTTTCAATACCTGCTTAATATACTTTTAAAATTTTATGCAATATATAAGAATCTTGAAATAACTTTAAATATAAACTCTAAAATATATTGTACAGTATGACTACAATTTACAGTATATTTTAAAATATATTGTAATTGTTCTCTAAAATCTTACTTTATTATTCCTAGTATTTTAAAATATTTTAGGAAACAAATTTTTATATTTTGGAAAACATATTGCAATATACAAAAATAGAAATAGTTTACACATTTTTTCAATATGCTTCATATAAATTATATATTACACTTCCTGCGCTGCTCCGTGCGGTTGCCGCTACAGCAGCTCCATTGTTTCCAATTTTCCTCTTGGGATTAATAAAGTTCATCTAATCGAATCCACTTCAATATACTGCAACATAACGTAATATATTCACCCTTGAAATTTTTCATAACATATTGTGAAATATTCATATACTATAAGTAGTTTGTTATATACAGTATATGTATTTCAATATAGTTTATACATACTTCATTGTGTAAGGGTAGACATTCGTTTTTAATATTAAAACATGATGTACTTCTGAAATCAGCTTTAATACAATGGTTTTATAATAGGTGACGGCAACATCGTTGCTTTTTTATCCACACATGACCAATTCCTTTCCTGAAAACTTTGATTCTGCCCACTTACCTTTAAAAAATACAGTAATTGTAAAGCTCTAGTCTAAAGCAACCATCTGAGTCTCCTAGCACTAAAAGTACTAGGGTGTTGTACCGTGTTATCCATTATGAATGTGGTGAGAAGTCAAGCAAAATTTCACCTTTTACTGGCTAACTAGAAACATTACAATACGCAACTCAGGCAAATTAAGTGCCTTGAGCATAGAAAAGGTGCTATATAAATAAAATGTATTATTATTAAGATGTAACTACTCACTAGCACTGAATCAATGATTCATACAGAACTGTGGGCTACCTGGCAGCAACATATTTTACTCATACCGGACAATCTCAGGGTCACTAATTTTAACACAGATATGTTGCATGTGGTTCGGAAAGTGGAGTCCTGGAGGAGAGCTCGCACACCCCAAACGGAGACTGACTTGGCTAGGAATCGCTTGTGTTCTCACAGTTGTCGACCACTAACAGCAGCCGCTGCGCACATAAGCCACCTTAATTATATGCCGAAGCAACCATAATTATGTCATATCATCAACAGGAAGTCTGAATTGATAACTTGTATTAGTCATTCTCAAAGTAGCGCCTCGTTTAATTGAATCAGTGCTATAAGCCAGAGAACAACATTGCCAGCATTTAAAAAATAATATACGTAATTGCAAACGTTATAATTGTAAAAACTCGAAAGCGATGCACAACCTCTTAAGCAAACCTCTACTCAAATGTGCACTTCTGCCTCTGCATGGTGTTGTACTTCTCGTTTCGTCTGGCGAAGCCATAGCACCAAAAAAGTAAACAGTTGTCGCGAAACGATGACGTCAAGCGGGAGGTTAGAAGCAGCGATCGGCGATGACGACGTTGACCCCGGGGTATGTTAAGGCAGGGAAAGGAGATAGTGTACAACGTGTTTACATTTGACATACATGTAATGTGTGCGTGTGTTTTTTTCTTCCGTAAAATAAAAAGGGAATATTAACTCGGCTAGTACTGTATGTCGATGTAGTAGAATATCGTTCTATTACGTTCAAAGTATAGTGTTGAAAAAAGCGGACAGTTACAACTGAACGTGGTGATGTTTGCTCTCTTAAACAAGGTAGAGTGCAAAGAAAAGAAGATTGATATTTCAAATTTCGAAAAATTGTATATTTTTCAAAATAAATACTCTTGATAAAGTGGGAGACTTAATTACTATCATTCAATTGTACAATTCACAATTAAACTCACGTTGAAAGAGTAATTTATTTTAGAAAAACGTAATGCCCCTGGAAACAGTCATTGATATCTTTCAAATGAATCAGTTTTTATATATAAAATGTTTAACTTTTGATTGCTGTAACTTAGAAAGTAAAAATAAACCTATTAAAAATAAAAATGACGAAACTTTGACCTTTTATGTAATCTTGGCGGACTTTTTACGGCAGATATCAAGAAAAAGCCAATCGGATATAGATTTTGTGCTCCTCTGCCTATTTACTAAATACAAGCCGATCACAATTGGGGTTTCTTTTCTGTTTAGCCTGTGAAAGAAATGACATGTTTACTTAGTGTTAGGCAGTTAAATGGACGAATTAGATCAGTTTAGTATGAGAATCGAACACGTGTTTTGGCAATTTAGAATATTTTATTATTATCATCCACCCATTATCCAATTCGCTGTATCCTAACTACAGGGTCACGGGATCTGCTATTATCATCCATCCATTTTCTAACCCGCTGAATCCGAATACAGGGTCATGGGGGTCTGCTGGAGCCAATCCCTGCCAACACAGGGCACAAGGCAGGAACCAATCCTGGGCAGGGTGCCAACCCACCACAGGACACACACAAACACTAGGGCCAATCTAGAATCGCCAATCCACCTAACCTGCATGTCTTTGGATTGTGGGAGGAAACCGGAGTGCCCGGAGGAAACCCACGCAGACACGGGGAGAACATGCAAACTCCACGCAGGGAGGACCCGGGAAGCGAACCCAGGTCCCCTAACTGCAAAGCAGCAGCGCTACCACTGCGCCACCGTGCCACCCGCTATTATCATTCATCCATTAAATTATTTTCTATTCCTCTTATCCAATTCATTATACCAGAGACCCAGTGATTACCCAGACAGCACAGAGCAAATTATCTGCATGTGCAACCCAATCACAGCAGGCAGGGCCACTGTAGTACATGTTCATTACTAGGGTGTTAGTGCATATCATATATATAGCGTGTTATTGTCAGGTGTGTTTTAAACAGCCAAATGTGATTCAAATGAGAGATTTCAGAACACTAGTATTCAGTCTTTACTGACACAAAAAATCAGCCCATTAAAGCCCTAAACCCGAATGTTGAGCTTAGTTAGATCCTGGTGTGCTGCACTTTTTTATTTTAGCCTCTTTTAGTAACCAGTTACTGTTGCTAACTGAGCATACTTATTTTGTCTTTAATTAACTGTTTTTAAGATTTAGAACCCTTGTTTCTTTTTCTATTAACCAACAGCTTAACAATAATTATATTCAAAGTAAAGTGTTAATTGACCAGCTAACTTGTTGGACTCAAACTTATTTTCTAGCGGACCACCATTTTTGCTCCAAACAATTTCTTATTTAAAAATTGAATTGTTGCAGTTAATGAAACATGTTATTTAATTTTGTGGCTTGATAGCATTATTACTCTGTCATTCCAGACGTTTCCAAAACTGATTAGTTCCTTTTTTCTGAAAGCAGTGAATGTTTTGTTGACCAGAGCAAATTTACATTTCTTAGATCCTAACTTTTTTGTTTTCAAATATTTTATTAACACAGATACTGTGTGATGGACTGAATGAATTAGCAATTGGATTGAATTAGCAAGACATTTCTTTATGATTTGACAAATGGCTAAGAAAAAAAGTTTAAAATTGTGTTTCTTAAAAAAGCAAGTCAATGTAAATTAAGGTAGTAGAAGTAGGTTTCATGAACAGTAGCATTTGGCTACTGATGAAGAAAATGGCTAAAACAAAATTCTGCACCTGCGATAAGTTGCCCTCAACAGTACTTGGGCTAAAAGGTGGCATTGTGACACAGCTATAATCAGCACTTTTCTCACATCCAAGACATGTTTTTTTTTAAAACTCAGCCTAATGGCTTCCTTTGTAGTTTCTTGTCTAGATATTGTGCCATTGGCACTAAAAACGCCTTACATGTTAGGCTAGCTAGATTCTGCAAACCGGCCTTGTGTTAGTGTGTGTGTGGATGTGTTTGTGAGTACACCTGTAATGTACTTCTGCTCCTTTCATGCCTTGTGGCAATTGCTACTACTATAGCATCTGCCTACCCACAACCCTGAGATTAGATTTAGTGGGCTCATTAAATAAATGAATAAATATCTGTTGTCAGTCTCTCAGCTAGTCCTTTTTTTGTCTATATTTGATTAATGTTGTTATGTTATGCCCAAATCAGTAATAAGCTGTTTCGGCATGTGCTTTACACAGACCAGCATAAGTCTCCCTCCTCTCTGAAGTTCTGTCATTCCCTAATAGTTTGTCTTGTCATGCAACACTATAAAATTGTTCTTGTACTGTTTTTGCTCTCTTTTTTCTTTTACACAAAAATTTGTTTGCATCTTACAATTCATGGGCAAGATCCCACTCAGATAGCTACTTAATGAATTTGTGGGGCTACTCATTGACTATTCAATTATTGATCTAAGAGCCTATGCTAATAAAACACATTCTTGACTGACATCTGTGATTGTGTTAAAATATGAACATTTTTGTCTTGCAAGACACCTTTTTGTGCCTACAATATTTAATATCAATATTCAATATTGTGGCCTAGTACATAGGCTGTTGGATTCTTAATGATAAGGGTTCTGAATTATGCATAATATCTGTCAAGGTTGAGTTTACAGTAAGCATGGTAATGCTAACATCATAAACTCCATCTTAAGATCAATCGTTAATTTATTCCCGAAATGCATTGTAAGTAAAGTAGTGCATTAAATTTTTTGTAATCTACATGCTCCCCAAACCACTTGTTGATTGGCAAGTGCATCCTAAACTGGCCACCTCATCCGCCAGCTGTAGTGAATCATATCATGACGGCTCTGTGAATATTTTAAAATACTAAGATTTGTATTTCAGATGATATGTAAACCCTAGAAGTTTATTTCTCATGTTGAAATGCATTTGCATGATTCTATTATATAGATTAAATGTTAAATAAATGTAAATTATTTGCACTGTTAATAATTACATATTTAAACGTTTATTATATTTCTGTTTTATTTAAAAGTTCTGAAGAACCTGCTCTAAGGATGCAGCAACCTTTACTTTCATTTAGAGTTTCTCCGTATTGCAACTGGTGAAGGAGAGAAGCAAGAGGAAAAAAAAAGGGAATGACAAGAATAAGGTCTTGGTATTTTTGGGGAGAGATAGTTTTGCTGGCAGCTGTAAAGAAAGCCTACTAAGAAGAGTATCTATTGAATTCTGAGTCTCCATTGTCCACTGCACAAAACCCTATAGTCACACATTAAGTTAAATCATTGGGCTGTTAAAGATATTTTTTGTCAAAGTGGCTTGGGAGTGTCGGCAATGTCTTCACATTTTGGGGAATTCCAGGGCATGTCCAAAGACAAGAAACAGTGGGCTTGTTGGTGGATGACTGCTGGGTGATAGAAGGTATCTCCTTCATGCATACCTGATCTTTAACTAGGGCTGGGTATCACAATGTGACTCACTATGCCCTGATTCAACATTGATTTTATCTTGAATGAATTAGTGTGCACTGATATTATGAAAGTGATGGCTTTTTTTAGAAATTACGAGCGTACTTAACCATGCGTAGAGAACATTAATATAATGTGAAAAAATTCAGTAACAGTTTATTTGAAGGGTGTCTACATAATGACTTCAAATGTATGCATACGCATGGAGTGACATTTAAGAAGAAATACTTGATTAGTAATAAACATCAGTATTTGTAAGATGTGGGAAAAATATAATTGCTGTAAAAAAAAAAAAAATTTCACAGCACTACACTCATTCAAAATTCACCATAATCTAACTAACATATGTATTGCCACATAAGAATCCACACATATTTGGGGGGCTCCTTATTTTAACGCAATGCAAATGGAATCTACTTTATAAACCATCTATATCATCTTGTGAATAATTTTATTATAAAATAATTAAATACAGGTATTGCTTCTTAAATAATACATTTTATTCAACAACCTACTTGTGTTATGAATCTCCATGTAGATACCCTTTAGCTTAACTCTTAGCCAAATGTATTCCCATATTGGACATTTAAAATGATCTTGAATTAGTTGAAATTAAATACAGTGGTGTGAAAAACTATTTGCCCCCTTCCTGATTTCTTATTCTTTTGCATGTTTGTCACACAAAATGTTTCTGATCATCAAACACATTTAACCATTAGTCAAATATAACACAAGTAAACACAAAATGCAGTTTTTAAATGATGGTTTTATTATTTAGGAGGAAAAAAATCCAAACCTACATGGCCCTGTGTGAAAAAGTAATTGCCCCCTGAACCTAATAACTGGTTGGGCCACCCTTAGCAGCAATAACTGCAATCACGCGTTTGCGATAACTTGCAATGAGACTTTTACAGCGCTCTGGAGGAATTTTGGCCCACTCGTCTTTGCAGAATTGTTGTAATTCAGCTTTATTTGAGGGTTTTCTAGCATGAACCGCCTTTTTAAGGTCATGCCATAGCATCTCAATTGGATTCAGGTCAGGACTTTGACTAGGCCACTCCAAAGTCTTCATTTTGTTTTTCTTCAGCCATTCAGAGGTGGATTTGCTGGTGTGTTTTGGGTCATTGTCCTGTTGCAGCACCCAAGATCGCTTCAGCTTGAGTTGAAGAACAGATGGCCGGACATTCTCCTTCAGGATTTTTTGATAGACAGTAGAATTCATGGTTCCATCTATCACAGCAAGCCTTCCAGGTCCTGAAGCAGCAAAACAACCCCAGACCATCACACTACCACCACCATATTTTACTGTTGGTATGATGTTTTTTTTCTGAAATGCTGTGTTCCTTTTACGCCAGATGTAACGGGACATTTGCCTTCCAAAAAGTTCAACTTTTGTCTCATCAGTCCACAAGGTATTTTCCCAAAAGGCAATCATTGAGATGTTTCTTAGCAAAATTGAGACGAGCCCTAATGTTCTTTTTGCTTAACAGTGGTTTGCGTCTTGGAAATCTGCCATGCAGGCCATTTTTGCCCAGTCTCTTTCTTATGGTGGAGTCGTGAACACTGACCTTAATTGAGGCAAGTGAGTCCTGCAGTTCTTTAGACGTTGTCCTGGGGTCTTTTGTGACCTCTCGGATGAGTCGTCTCTGCGCTCTTGGGGTAATTTTGGTCGGCGGCCACTCCTGGGAAGCTTCACCACTGTTCCATGTTTTTGCCATTTGTGGATAATGGCTCTCACTGTGGTTCACTGGAGTCCCAAAGCTTTAGAAATGGCTTTATAACCTTTACCAGACTGATAGATCTCAATTACTTCTGTTCTCATTTGTTCCTGAATTTCTTTGGATCTTGGCATGATGTCTAGCTTTTGAGGTGCTTTTGGTCTACTTCTCTGTGTCAGGCAGCTCCTATTGAAGTGATTTCTTGATTGAAACAGGTGTGGCAGTAATCAGGCCTGGGGGTGGCTACGGATATTGAACTCAGGTGTGATACACCACAGTTAGGTGATTTTTTAACAAGGGGGCAATTACCTTTTCACACAGGGCCATGTAGGTTTGGATTTTTTCTCCTAAATAATAAAACCATCATTTAAAAACTGCATTTTGTGTTTACTTGTGTTATATTTGACTAATGGTTAAATGTGTTTGATGATCAGAAACATTTTGTGTGACAAACATGCAAAAGAATAAGAAATCAGGAAGGGGGAAAATAGTTTTTCACACCACTGTATACAACAGGAAGACTTGTCTTTCTATAATTCTACAAGTTACACATACTGTATCTTGTGTAGCAGTCATGTTAATCATTCTCAAAAATGTGTCCTCACAGCCCTCGGACAAAAAGGAAACATTTTAAAATGAGGATCTAGAGCTGATGCTTGTTGACAGCTGCATTGAATGAATGGAGCATAGAAGACAAGGAATTGGCCATCGTGACTGATAACGACTCTGTTATGGAGCTGATTCAAGTTGCCTACTTTGCTCACCTTTGTATCACAGGCTGCTCTGAAAATTCTAACAATTGCCCACTTGCTTTTCCAGGTCAAGGCTCGTTGTAACTTATTAACACTGTAGCAGTACATCTAGCCATGTGCGTAAAGAGAAACAACATTTACAGGACTTGGCAAAACACACATTTGTGATTGATACAGTCATGCAATGGAACAACGCATTGGAGATAAATTCTGCTCCATACTAGTAAAATTTTTATACTGTATTGAGGATTTGTTCTGTTCTGTGTACTGTACTATATTGTATTGACCCCCTTCTTTTTGACACCCACTGTACGCCCAACCTATCTGGAAAGGGGTCTCTCTTTAAACTGCCTTTCCCAAGGTTTCTTCCATTTTTTCCCTACATGTTTTTTTTTTTGTGGGAGTTTTTCCTTGTCTTCTTGTATTTTATATGCTAGAAAGGCTATTGGAACAACAGTGAGTCATCTCGGCAGCGAGGTTGCTCCCGGTGTGACTGCCATGCAGCGTCCTTGACTGCAACACATCCAACAGGTGCCAGTTGCTTTTAATGTGTGATTGTCACATAGGAATCTGCTGCCCTGGATGTTCAGCTGTCGCAAGTTAGGGCTACTCTCTTCTCTGCCTGACAGACATGCCAATGCTTTGCTTAAGATCATCCTAAAGCCTTGATACAGTAACTTCACCCAACTGCTTTCTGGTTGGTATAGCATACTGCATGGTACTACTGTACCATTTGTCACCAGCAGTGGTGTAGGTCTCTTATCTTTACAGATAAAAACGGGTATCGATTCTGATATTTTTTGGGCACGAGGTGAATTAAACAGAAGGTTGAAGCTGCCCGCTGTCTCAAGTGTAGATTGTTTAGGCTCTACTCATCTGGATGTCGACTGAGATTACCTTTATGGATGACGCTGGGATTAAATGATTTCTCAAACTTGTTGTGTTACAGCAATAGTCTGAGTTGTACAGCTTATATGGCTTTGCTTTTATCCAGTTGTTCTTTACCAATGCACCGTTTGAACTCATAGTACATCCACACATCTGATTTAAATTTTCAGTGTTGAAGACGCCGATTTCAGTTAAAGAGGACACACCATTTTATGCGAAATAGTAAAGTGTTTTTTCCGTAGAAAGCATGAACAGGTGCGTTAGTGCCATCTACTGGATCGGACGCCAAAAACGAAGCTTAACAAAAATCTACATTTAGTAATTGAGCAGGATAGAGATTCACGAGACCGATCTTGAGACTCTAAAAATCGATATTGAATCATTTAAACGAAATCGATATTTGTACCCAGGCTTATCTGTAACTAACCTTCCAGACAATGGCTGAAGAACAATATGAACCAGCACACCATCATGGCACCTTGACATGAACTGTTTATTAAATACTATATTAACCAAAAGTCAAACATTTGCATGTGCAAATATGTGTGAAAATTAATATAAGTTACTACTGTGTTAAATTTTTAAATGTCTCAAGGAGTCCAAGTTTTAAAAATTGTAGTTTTAACAATGCGTTGTATACATTTTATGAAATGCAAAGTTTATTTAACTCTGCTAGTCTGTTCCATTTAATCTATTCAGACAAGCCAGTGTATATTTGTTTATCTGTTGGCGTAGCTGTATTTCTCATTTTACACTTTTTTTTTATCATGCACTGTGAAGAAAATTATAACAAGCAAGGCAGACTTAAAAAAGACAGATTCTGCCACTAGATGGCAGTATAACACCACATCAAATTGCAAATTTGCCCACAAATCTGTACAGCTGTCCCAACGTTTGTGGCATTGTCTATGGAAAATAATCATTGTGGAGAAACCATAATATGTTTCATTTACAAATGAAGGTATATTGATATCAACATGTGAATGCTAAATTCTTTTAAATGTATTGCCTTTCCATATTATAATGAAGAGGTACGTTTTCTCTAATAATGATCTTGTAAATAGCAGTTTATTTTTGGAAAATGACAAATTATATTAAAGAAAAGTTCATTGCTTTGATTGCATAACTATGTCCACCCCAGTATTGCTAATGCAAATTGCTAATATGGGATATACCTGTGTTCAGTTTTAACCAATCACATTGAAAATAATGTCCAAAGGTTTTCCTGACATCCCCTGAAGTGATTGTGATTACCTCTGAATACAATCAGCTCTTCTGTAGGATTTCCCTGAAGGTTTCCTGGTTGCATACCGCAGAGTCAATCAGAATCTTATTGTTGAAAGGTAAAGATGAGGAACAGCAGATGAAAGAATTTCTGAGGGTTATAATTAGAGCACTGATAAGACCATCATTAAGAATTGGTTGGAATATGGCACTTCCAGAACATTACCATGATCAGGAGGTCCTCAGTGCCTTCCACCTTAGCAAGTTATTGTGAAGGAAAAAGAGCACTATTGTTTTTTCCATGGAAATAATGGTGACAGAAAGTTTTGATAACATTTATTATTTTAAGCTGTGTTTTACTGTCATAAACATGTCTTAGAAATGGCAAAATCATTAATTACAAACCTGGAAACTTTGCTGCTTCAAAATGGATATAGTTAGTGTGTTTTAAGGATTTTGTATCACTTTTGGACTTTTGAAACAGTGGCGCCTCCAGATAATTTTCCGCAGGGGGCCAGATGACAATGCAATTTTGTTTGGATTTTGTGATTTGTGCTAAATACAATTATTCCGAGGCATACTGTAATGAAAAAAATACCATTTTTAATTTCATTTATACTTTGTTTATATCAAACCAAAGAACATGCCTGGCGCATTCTTCTCATTAGGAATATTGCTCATTGCTTTAGTTAACATCTCCTGTTTGTGTTTTTGGGCATATTTATATAAATAAATTTGCTTGTATTTCAAAAACTTTATTCTCCTGTTATTGTACTTTTAGATGAAAATGTCCACAAAATACTTAGGATTAATTATCGTTGCCCTCCTTCACACTTCACATCCCCAAAATTCCTGTTTTTTATCACTCATACTGTAACTTAAATAAGTCTTAATAAGCTTTAGAGCTGAAAAACTCTGCTCACAACATGTAAAGCAAATGCAGACTTGCAAAGTTTAAACAACTCTTGATTACTTCATCATATGGCTAAGAGACAGCGTCGGATCGAGTAAACTTGTGTATTCATGTCAAGTATTCTCTCCTCGATCTTTTGATGTTTCCTCACCCTTCTTCTTTCCACCTGCCTCTGCAGTATTCCTTGTAGAAATTGCTATGATATTGACCAGTCTTCTTTGATTCTGTTGTTTGTTTTAATATGCTTCTTTTTCATATTCTATTAAAAATAAATTAATAAAGTTTGGCTGTTGGCACAAGGGTGACAGGTTTTTTTTCAAGGGACGTAACCTCCATTTCTTTGCTTGACCAAACACCCCCCAAGCCACTTTGATGGCACCAGTTTTGTGAACATTGTTTTTTTTTTAATCGCTAGATTCAGCATCACTTAATAAAACAAGTATCTGTGGCAAATGCACTATAAAAACACCTACAGTAAATGAACTTGTTGGGAGACACTGTCATACAGGAAGCAGGTTTATGTCAATGCGACATTTACATTGAGTAAACAATGCACAGAGACAAAAGACTAAAAAATGGTAGGTTATATCATAAAAGCTGCTGAATTTAAGTCAAGGGACGTTAAGCTCAAACTATATAATCCACTTTTAAGACTGCGTCACAAGAAAGACTTTAAACTGCCCAGGGAAGAGCGACAAAGTGCATCCCAGAACTTAAGAACGTGTCCTACTCTGACAGATTTAGAGAATTAAACCTGTTTAGTCCTGAGCAGAGGAGACTGCATGGGGACCTAATCCAGGTATTTAAAATCCTCAAAGGCATTTAACAAAGTACAGTAGATCCAGAAACATTGTTTCAGCTTAAGAGTGACTCACGTACTAAAGGACACCAGTGGAAATTAAGGAGACGTGCATTGATGACTTAAGCCGGGAAGCACTCCTTTACACAAAGAATTTTGGGGATTGTGAATAAACTGCTGAGACATGGAGTTGAAGCAGAATCCTTGACATCCTTTAAGAAGAATCCAGATGAGATACTGGGGCAGTTTAGCTATTAGCTAAACAAACCATCTTGATGGACTGAATTTTTATTAAATGTATGACATCTCCTTCCAAACCCTTGGGCATTAATGGAGGGTTTGCCTTTCCTTCGTGGTTGGCTATAACAGCCTCCAATATTCTGGGAAGACTTTCCACAAGACTTTGGAGAGTGTGTCTGTGGGAATTTGTGTCCATTTAGCCAAAAGAGCATTACTGAGGTGAGGTATTGATGTTGGATGAGAAGACCTGTCTCAAAATTGGTGTTCAGTAAGGTTGAGGACGGGGCTCTGTGCAGGTCACTTGAGTTCCTCCATGTCTTTATGGACCTTGCTTTGTGCATAGGGGCACAGTCATGCTGGGGCAGAAAAGGGTTTTCCCCAAACTGTTGCCACCAAATTGGAAGCACCCACTTGTCTAAAATGTCTTTGTATGCTGTAGTGTTAACAGTACCCTTCACTGGCCTAGCCAAAACCTTAAAAAACAGCCCAAGACAATTGTTCCTTCTTCATCATCAAACTTTACAGTAGCCAGAATACAACCTAAGAAACTAGTGTTCTCCTGGCATTCACAAACCCATAATTGTAAATCAGATTTTAAGATAATGAAGAGTGAATCATCACTCCAGATAACACATATCCTGGCATGCTTCACGCCATTCCAGCCGAAGCTTGGCATTGTGCATAGTAATCTTAGGCTTGATTACAGCTGCTTGGACATGGAAACTCATTTCATGAAGGTCCTGATGCACTGTTCTTGTGCTGATGTTTCTTCCAGAGATCATGTGGAACTCTGTTGTGAGTGATGTTAAAGAGGATAGGTGATGTTTACATGTTTTATGCTTCAGCACTCTGCAGCCCCATTTTGTGAGTTTGCGTCATTTACCACTTCACAATTACAGTTGGCCAGAGCAGATCTAGCAGAGAAGACATTTTACATACTGACTTGTGGTAAAGGTGGCATTCTATGACAGTGCCACATTTAAAGTCACTGAGCTATTCAGTGCAATCCATTCAATGTTTATCAAAGTTGATTCTATGGCTGTGTGCTTTTTAAAATGTCCCTGTTAAAAATGGGTGCACCTGAACACAACAGTTTGAAGGGGAGCCCACATACCTTTGGCCATAAGGTGTAAATGCACACCACAGGAAAATATGTTTCTTTTACAGAACTGGTTTTGCAGGCACTACCTAAAGTCAGGCACTGTAAACTACAAACTATCAGGCTGGAGTGTCTAAAGGAGGCCATTCATGTGTAGCTCAGGATGGTTGGTGTATGCTTACCCAGCCAGTAGGCTATTATAATGGACTAAAAATGGGAGACTACCTGCAGGGGTCAGGTGTGGTTCCCGCAGGTCACTCCGTGGCAGCATCTCTCTGATCAAACTCCCATTTAGACCCCTGCAGAACTATGTAGTAGATGTGGTTTCAGAGGATAGCTCTTTTAAGGTCCTTGGCTGGAGGCAGCTGCCATGAGAAGGCTTCCCTGAAAAGCAAGGGCACCACCTGACCTGGAAGTTCTTCCTGAATAGAATGTCATTGCACAGTAAGTACCTCTGGGTCTACCTCGAAAAGAAGGTGCTTTGCACTTGCCATGTGAGTCACTGGTAGGGGTGGATTTGGACAAAGCTCACCAGGAGAGCATTGGCAGAAGACAAAGAAGAGAAAACAATTGCTAAAAGTATATGTACTAAATAATGGAACCTTTGTTGGACTAAAACTGGAGACTGGTTTTGCAGGCACTACCTAAAGTCAGGCACTGTAAACTACAAACTATCAGGCTGGAGTGTAGCAGGGGTTTGGGGTGTGTGACACTCCCTAAAGGCCTCACATGTTATGACTGGGTATGTGGCATTCCTGCTAGACAAAACTGGGAACATATACTGCCCACTGATAGCCACAAAGTATTCTCACCTCTTACCAGCCTTCCATGGCCTGTCTTTTCATATGAGTAGAGGAGCAGAATTTCCAGCAACAATCTCTCCAACTTTTTCTATTAGCCTGCCATATTTGCATCTCTCTCTTGGTGCCCCCAGGGTGGCACTTTTGTTGCATCTTGTCTAGTTACAATATAGGGTGGTCCTGATCTACTGTACTTATGCAACTTTTAATGCAATGCAGGAAAACAATACAAGACAAAGGAATTGCTGTTTGACTGACAACCTTCTCCCCGCCATTTTGGAATGCATCCATCCATTATCCAACTCACTATATCCTAACTACAGGGTCACGGGGGTCTGCTGGAGCCAATCCCAGCCAACACAGGGCATAAGGCAGGAAACAAACCCCAGGCAGGGTGCCAACCCACCGCAGGGCACACATATACAGACACACCCACACCAAGCACACACTAGGGACAATTTTGAATCACCAATGCACCTAACCTGCATGTCTTTGGACTGTGGGAGGAAACCCACGTAGACACAGGGAGAACATGCAGACTCCACGCAGGGAGGATCCGGAAAGCAAACCCGGGTCTCCTAACTGCGAGGCAGCAGCGCTACCCACTGCGCCACCATTCCGCCAATTCTCTATGTAATAAACTTAATAAGTTATAGCGTAATGAAAGTTGCATAATTAGATCTGGACCACCCTATATTTAAGATCTACCAACATGCTCATTGTTTTCTTCTAGGATTTTGTTGTTCCATACTGTGACGCTGCAACACCCGTGACAGCCCTGAGCCTCGTAACCTTTGGCCACATAGCTCTCCCATTTTATAAATGCAGTCACATCTGTACTTTAATGAAAGGTATATGAGGAAAGAAGTTGAAGTTAACCAATAGACTCCCTGTTATCCTCTTCTACCCTCAGGAGGACCTGTGATGTAAATGCAAGCCCATTCTCCATACCCACCTCTTTGAGTCTGCTACCTATAAAATCGTCTAATTGACGAGATGTCCTCATCATTCAGGGATCAAATCTGGAGTCATAACACATCATTTTTTTTCCAGTGTTTTTTTTTCTCAGTTCTTTTCATAATATATATACTGTATGTATACATATGTACTGTATATATGCAAATTATTGTCATTATATTTCACAGTACAATAAAAATCAGGTGTTGCTTATACAGAAATGTGTAATGAGAATACAGTACAGTACAATGACAAACCAGAAGGATATTAAAGAAATCATAGGCAATTAAAAGAGCAACATATCAGCAAAGAAATAACCATATTAAATTTAAAAAAATATAAATACTGTAAATAGCAGATAAAATCACATTGCATGTATCAGACAGAATTATTCAGAAAATAAGTATTTTTATTTACTTCATTTTTTTATGTCAAGTTTTTCTACCTAAATTAATAAAGTATATCCAACTTAAAAATAATATTTTGTACTTACTATATATACTTTTAACTTGATTAAATTAATTAATCCATCTGTAGATGAGTTTAACAATTTCCAAAAAATGGCACTTCTAATGCAATTATATTAAAGCCTGGTAGGTATGCTGGGTGTATTTAACACTCGAATAGCCAGATTTATTATATTGACACAGATAGTAAAGAAGATGCAATACTTTTTTATTGAGATATTGTGTAGTGGTTCACACGTTATGATGTAAGGTGAACATTTTCCTTGACTGCACTTTGTGTAATCTTAAACTGCATTTTGCTCGACTGTACTTTTTGTGTAATACAACTGCCATGTTTTATTGGAAAATAAGAAAAAGATACTTTTGTGATGTATAACATTCAAAAAAATGAATTGTTGGGGGTGTTCAATTTAGATATCTAGTTTAAGTTAATTTAACCTAAAATAATTATGTGTGCCGTTAAGTTTTACTTAATCTCTTCTAGTTACCTTGTCTTAAATGTCTTAGATTTTACACAATCCATTTATGTCTCGATGCATGCTCAATAATCCTGGTAAGGAAATTCTAGAAAGCTGATTCTGTTCATCTGGACATAGTTTTTTTTTTTCCGAGGGAGATACGTTACATCACTCATCCAAGTGACTTCCTAAGTCTCCAAATCCATTTATGTTGAAACAAAGTAATCAGATTATTTTCTTTCAACAGAAGCCTAATCTGCCTCAGGGACTGTGGTCATTACTCACTTATTTTATGTTAATCTTACCCAAACTTAATTATTTTCTAGTCCTTAAAACATAGTAGTCTCATTTTAAATTATGCACAGTTAAATTAATTTGATGTAACTTAAAATAATCAAGTTTTATGTACATGATGATGCCATATTTGCATAAAGAATAATATTTTGCATAAAGAATTGCCTCTTTTGTTGACAACATATTTTGAGGGCTCTCCAAACTTTTGAATACTTGGAAAGAATGTTAAAGACTTTGAGTAAGTTGATTTTTTTCCAGTTGCAGTGGGTTTTGAAGGGTTGTGGAAGCTGATTTATGATTCTTTTTTGATGCACGCCTCCCACCCGATATCAGAGAAGCATCTTTTTTTTTGTTTCCAATACAACAATGTAATTAATAATGAGCTGTATGAGAGGCTGGACAGTAAGGAGGGAGAAAAGGACCTGTACCAATTGGCTAGACAGAGGGACCGAGCTGGGAAAAATGTGCAGCAGGTCAGGGTGATAAAGGATAAAGATGGAAACGTAGTCACAAACGAGGAGGGTGTGTTGAGCAGATGGAGAGAGTACTTTGAGAGGCTGATGAATGAGGAGAATGACAGAGAGAGAAGAGATTAGATGATGTGGAGATAGTGAATCAGGAAGTGCAACAGATTAGCAAGGAGAAATTAAAGACAGCTATGAAGAGGCTGAAGAATGGGAAGGCCGTTGGTCCAGATGGCATACCTGTGGAAGCGTGGAGGTGTTTAGGAGAGATGTTAGTGGAGTTTTTAACCAGATTGTTTAATGGAATCTCTGAAAGTGAGAGGATGCCTGAGGAGAGGAGAAGAAGTGTACAGGTGCCGATATTTAAGAATAAGGGGGATGTGCAGGACTGCAGTAACTACAGGGGGATAAAATTAATGAGCCACAGCATGAAGTTATGGGAAAGAGTAGTGGAAGCTCAGTTAAGAGGGGAGATGATGAGCAGCAGTATGGTTTCATGCCAGGAAAGAACAGCACAGACACAATGTTGCATTGTGTCTTTGTGAACTTGAAGAAAGCATATGACAGGATTCCTAGACAATAGTTGTTGTATTTTATGAAGAAGCCAGGACTGGCAAAGAAGTGTGTACGAGTTGTACAGGATATATACGAGGAAAGTGTGAGAGTGGTGAGATCTGCAGCAGGAGTAATGGATGTGTTCAGGGTGGAGGTGGGATTATCGGCTCTGAGCCCTTTCCTATTTGCAATGGTGATGGACAGGATGACGGAATGAGATTAGACTGGAATTCCCATGGACCATGATGTTTGTGGGTGAAATTATGATCTGTAGTGCGAGTCTGGAGCACGTTGAGGATACCCTGGAGAGGTGTAGATGTGCCATAGAGAGGAGAGGAATGAAGGACAGTAGGAAAAAGACAGAATACATGTGTGTAAATGAGAGGGACGTCAGAGGAATGGCGAGTTCAAATGCATGGGATCAACAATATAAAGTAACAGGGAGTGTGGAAGAAAGGTGAAAAAGAGAGTGCAGGCATGGTGGAGTGAGTGGAGAAGAGTGTTAGGAGTGATTTGTGACAGATGGGTATCAGCAAGAATGAAAGGCAAAGCCTACAAGACGGTAGTGAGACCAGCTATGTTATATGGGTTGGAGACGGTGGCACTGACTAAAAAACAGGAGGCAGTGCTGGAGGTGGCAGAGTTAAAGTTGTTAAGATTTGCTTTGGGTGTGACCAGGATGGATAGGACTAGAAATGAGTACATTAGAGGGTCAGCCCAAGTTGGACGGTTGGGAGACAAAGCCAGAGAGGTGAGATTGCATTGGTTTGGACATGTGCAGAGGAGAAATGCTGGGTGTATTGAGAGAAGGATTCTAGGGATGGAGCTGCCAGGAAAGAGGAAAAGAAGAAGGCCTAAAGGAAGGTTTATGGATGTGGTTAGAGAGGAGATGATGATGGTGGGTGTAACAGAGTAAGATGCAAAGGAAAGGAAAAAATAGAAAAAGATGATCCACTGTGGTGACCCCAACTGAAGAAGCTGAAAGAAGAAGAAGACAATAATGTAATTAATGCTAAGATTTCATGAAAAACGCAACAAACCAAAATGCTATAAAATCAACTGTAATTCATTTGTAAATGAAAATGTAATTGGTGTGAGCTTTGAACAAGAAAATGTTGCTTTGTACATTGTAATTTGTACTTTGTAAATAAAATTTACTTTTATATGTATAACATTATTTGTGCACATTCTGCAGTATAAGTGAAATAGTACATGCTTAATCAACTGTTTGTGTTCTAAGCATTTAATTACTGTTCACAATATTCTTTTATATGTAGTGAAATAAGATTAAGTTGGATTGATTTAAGAAAAATATGCATACCCTACTTAAAAAAACAATGTTTATGAAACAAACTTAATTTAAGTTCAGTGAAAGTGATTTGGTTACTTTAATTCCACACAAAGACATTCATTTAAATTACCTTAACTATATTATGTTTTCTGGACACAAAATAAATGCATCAACTTAAAATTTAAAACTCAGAAAAATAGTATTTCATTTTAAAACATATCTAACTAATTGTGTGGAACCACCATCCATGACAAAATGAGGTTTATTAAACAATTTTTTTTTTGAGTGTACTTAAAACAGTGATGTAAAGAGCAAAAATCCATTGGCACATGCCGGCTGGTGCAACGGTCCTTACCAAAGTGCCTCCTGGGAGTCTCCCTGCCACCTCACCCCTCTCACTGGCCCTGGGTCCAGTATAGAAGTCCCTTAACTACTGACATCATGCAGCAAAGGGAGAGGGAATTGCCCTTTTCTCTAACACTGCTCTGGATAATTTGTAAGACTGTAAAAGTTATATGTGTTTATTGAAAAGGTGTCGTGAAGCAAAATTACACCTTTTATTGGATAAATAAAAAGATTACAATATGCAAGCTTTTGAGGCAACTCGGGCCCCTTCTTCAGGCAAAATGTAAGGTGGGACATCCCGAGACTTCGCAGGACCCCTTAAAGTTTCTGAATTTCACAGCTGGCCTGTACACTGGTATGGTGAGAACTGTACAAAGTGGAGACAATATGATTCTGGGGTTCATCAGGGGTATGTTCTTGCTCCTACTCAGTTTAATGCTTGCCTGGGCTGGGTGTTGGGCTGGGGTGTGGGATCAAGTGTTTGTGTGGCATCTGTAGGTGAAGAAAGCTTCACTGATCTTGACTTTGTGCACAATGCTGTGCTGTTTGCAGAATCATTGGAGGCTCTGATCAGGGCTCTTGAGAGACTGAGCATGAAGTCTGAGTGTCTGGGCTTGTGAGTGTCCTGATAAAAACCAAGATCCAGGCCTTTAATGACCTCTTCGGCACAGCCATCAGCATTGTGTCTGTCTGCAGGGAGAGAGTGTTGACTTTGTCGAGAGGTTTACTTACCTCGGCAGTAACATTCATGTTTCTGATGACTCTTCCTGTGAAGTCAGTAGGCAGACTGGGAGAACATGGGGGGTCATGAGGTTGCTCGAAAGGATGAAGGTCCAAGTTTTTAGAGTGTCCTGGTGCTTCCTGTTTTGACTATATGGTTATGAGACATGGACGCTATCCAGTGATTAGAGATGAAGACAGGACTCCTCTGGTGCTGTGTCTCTTTGAAGAATCCTTGGGTACCACTGGTTTGACTTTGTGTTGAACAAGCAGTTGCTCATGGAGTCCCGAATTAGGCATGTTACCTGTATTGTGAGGAAGCATCAGTTACAGCACTGTGGCCATGTGGTGCCATTCCCCGAGGGTGATCAAGCTCAAAAGATCCTCATTGTTAAGGACCCAAGCGGCTAGACCAGACCAAGGGGACGCCCATGTACACCTGACTGCAGAAGATAGATGGTCATTTCCAGGAGTTTGGAATATACTGCGTGTCTCCCCGAGGTGTTGCCAACCAAGATTCTGAGCTGTTTCATCGTGTGGTGCTTGCAGCAACACACTGCAGCAGTGCCTTCTCCCCAACCTGGCCTGACCAGACCTCTGTTTCTTAACTTCATCTTCCAAATTATTAACAGTGCTGAATGTTTTCTCCATTGTTGCATTAGATATATATATATAGTGTCAACAAAGATAGTGGAAGTGAAGTCACATGGCTAAATCTTGGATTTCAAGAAGAATCACTGTTCTTATATTCTTCAAACCATTCGTTATTTGTTCATTACACTTTTTCTTTGTTAAATTTATCTCTTCTCTCTTAGTTTGATCGATGTCCTTGCATATCATGTTGAACTCTTTTGCCAGAGATGTCTTCATCTTTGAAAGAGCCTCTTTTAGATGAAGTCTATCAAGCTTCTCTAGCATTGTTAGGTTTTCTGGCAAGTGACTCTGTAGTTCAAGAGCTTACTTCACAATGATAGCTTTGCTACCTTCCTTTAACTGCCTCAACATCAGACCTATTGGCAATAAAGTCAGCAAAGTAGGAAAACTCAGAACCCAAGTAGACAGCTGCTGTGGGGATGAGATAGTAACTAGATCTGACTTGGAAAGGTCTTCTACGTAATTTGGATTAACTACAGTATTAGTTTCATTACAGACCTAAAGTACATGCTCAAGTCTAGGAATAGTTTACAGTATATGGGCTGGCTGTGTCTTCTTGAAATAGCTGATCTGTTTTGTTTAACCCACTGAGGGTCAGCTTTACAAATACCAAGTAGAGCTTATTATTTAGATCAGCCATCATATCACTTAGGAGACTTGCTGTGTAACACTTCTGTGTGTCCTTTGCTATACTAAAATCACATTTTAAGACATCCCAGTGGTCTAAAATCTTTACTATGCTTTCACACTGACTTAGCCATCTTGTAGGTACAGGCTGTATCATTGTGTTAGGAATGGAGTCCTTCTAAAGTCTTGTACAACTGAGCATATTCAGTCCTTCTTTTTGCACTATGTGAAAACCAATTGTAAATTTCACGGACCAGGAAATCTAAATGTCTTAGTAATACCTCAGATGCTTTACTGCCAACCAGACTAAGTGAATGGCAAATACATCTTACCAGAACAAGATGAGGAAACTTTTCTTTCATGCAGCACATATACAGAATGGTTATATCTAACCATAACACTTGCCCCATCAAGTCCAATTCCAATACATTTAAGCAAATCTAGGCCATCTTCTTCCAAAGCTGTAACAAGCACATCTACTAGAGAAGTGGCATCTGTTTCAGTAACTGGGATTAATGTTGAGACAATCGTTTGTTTTGCTTTTGGATAGCATATGACTATAGAAAGCATCTGAGTAACAGAGATGTCAGTGCTTTCATCAATTCTAGTTGAATTATAGCTGTTGCCAATATCTTGCATCAATTCCTTGTGCAGTTCTGGACATGAGATGTTCACAGTAAGAGCAGTGCACTTGGTGTGACAAAGTGATATCAGAAAAGTGACCCACTGTGGTAATGTAAAAATGTTCAGGAATAAAACAGGCAAGCTTTACTTCTGCCTTTTATGTTCATTTGAAATGTTTGGGGAAAAAAATATTACTGTATTGGTTTGTAATTAGTTGGTGATTTTTCTTTTTTAATGTTAGACTAGGGGGCTTTGCCCCCTGCTCACTTCGTTCGCCAATGCCCCGGCCTGCGCGACACGCCAGCCACTGCGCATCTCTGCCACTCCCGTTGTGAAGAGGGGGGCTGAATGCACACCAAAGAGACACGGTCGCTCCTCCGAAATTCCCTTTCAAACGGTGATACAATGGGAAACAAATACAGTTTGTTTTTACCTCCTCTTTGCTCGATCAGCTGCTGGCTTACTGCTGCTGCCATGCCGTGTGATCTGTATCGCCAGTACAGCAGCTGTCCTTTTTTCTCACTGCCTTGTCTCTCTTCTCCCCCAGACATCCTCTCCTCCTGTTGGAGGTCCCACTCCTGAGTTGTGCCCCTATGAAGAGGAAGATTTTCTATTCTTTTAATTGAGAGATGGAACTGTCCCCTCCGACTACACACAGAGCTCGATTCACTCCTGAAAGAGACTTACGTTTTGTTTGGAGTGTCTGAATAATGTTTCTGTCTCTAAAATCTCATGTGTATCTGTGTAGCTCTGTGACCCAAGTGTGACAGTGTATGTGGATTTCACTTTCACCAAACAACAAATCTTTTAATTCTCGCGGATATGCCTCTTCATTGGGAAGAAACGCTACTTTTCACTGATTGCAGCACTAATTAGATGATCTACAAGTCTCCAACTTAAAGTTAAAATCTGAACAATATATTCGATCTCATTTCTCAGTAATAATTTCCGTTTGTTTGTTGTTTGATGTGATCTTTACTGCAGTGGTTCTCAACCTATGGGGCGGGCCCCCCTAGGGGGGCGCGAAGTAACAAAAAGGGGGGAGCGAAGATGTGAAAAAAAGAAAACAAGAATCAAAAATATGAAAAAAAATCTGTTGAAACCAAAACAAATTAACTTAAACTACATTCTGATACTAGAACAATAAATATAGAGTTAGATAAATGTTGATAAAAGTTAAGTAGGTATAATAAATAATGCATCTACATTTCAAAAAAATGTTGGGAGGCGCGATTAAAACTGTTATGAAAACTCGAGTTGCAAATACTTAAAGGTTGAGAAACGCTGATTTACTATCATTTTTTTGAAAATTTTAGTACTTTCTTTATTTCTAACCTGCTTTGCATGTGTATCGCACCAATGTTTTTGAATTCTTTACGATGTTCTACTTTGTTATCTACTCTTTGTCTTTTATTTCCGGCCTCGGGTGTGGTTAAACCTCTTGGCACTAATGGAGCTTTTCCACTGCATAGTACGGCACGACACAGTTCAGTTCAGCTCACTTTTGGGGGGTTTTCCACTGGGAACAGTACCTGGTACCTGGTCCTTTTTTTAGTACCACCTCAGCCGAGGTTCCAAGTGCGCCGAACCGTTACCAAAACATGACGTGTAAACTCTGCTGGTCACTGATTGGCCGGAGAAAATCGTCATTACTGCGTCACTGAACTTGCGACACGAGACACAACAGACCCGCTAGATTTTTAGCACAGCCAGCGAAGGTTCGGACGCACCATTTTGTTTTAACCAAAAATGGCTGTTTCGTGGTCTATTGAGGAAGTACAGACGTTCCTCTCGTTGGTAGCCGAGGAGCGGATCCAACGAGAGCTGGATGGGGCGACGCGGAATGAAAAAGTTTTTCAGGAGGTCGGCGCAACTATAACAACACGTGAATAATCCCGCCCACTCTAAAGCGGTAATAAACTGCAGTTGAAATGCAAACCGAGCGGAACTGAGCCGAACCAAGGTGAGCTGTACTGAACCGTGCTGTGCCGTACTATGCAGTGGAAAAGCGCCATAAGTCTCGTCCCCAGGGACGTGAAAGTATCTCTCTGAGAAAGTCACGTTTCGTACCAGGATTTTTTTATTATAATAGAGAGAAATATGTTTGTGTTTTTGCAAACACAAGAAGATCCTTTTTTGTGAGCATGCAGTGAGCACTTGTAGACAGCAGAGAATGCTGCAGGGTCAGCTTCCTGTAATGGCTTTAACCATCCTATAAAAGAAAAAAAAAATTCTTACAATGTTCTGAATAAGAAATAATTAAAAGGCAGCACAGTTAAACTTATTGCCACTTTGTGATGCTTGCTAAATCAGAACAAAAATGGCGAACAATGGTTCCTTTATCTGCATACCTTACTTAGTTGTTGGCAGTTTTATTCCACATAGAAGCAAAATCACAGTCATTTAAATAATAAAGATGCTACCTATAAACTGGTTCTTTGCTCCATTTATAGTGGAATCTCTCCCTGTGGGTTGATGCTTTGGGAGTTTTCATTACTAGCGGAAATATACCAAAAAGAGTCCATTTTTATCTTGCAAAGTCAGACTGACAACTTCACACAACACCACAAACTAATAACAGCCCTAGATTTACTTGTTTGCTAAGCGAGAACCCTGAACGGTGTTAAGTTTGAGAAATTAACCGGAACCGTACAGACTGGGGAGGGACAAGCATGCCGCTCTCAGTTGGCTTGTCAATCTCAAACCACCGCTACCCTTAGGCCTTGTTCACACGGGCGTTAAGTTTTTGGATAAACGAACTTGCTCTGAAGGTCCTAGACGTTTATGTTGCATTTTGTGGTGGCGATCGATTGACTTCTACACCGGCGTTCGTTTGTCTCTGTCTAACGCCAGCCTGCAGCCCAAATTGTAGTTTGTGTGTTAACCTGTGGAGGCAGTGTCGGGAACTGGATATGAAAGCCCTTGTCGTTTTATTTGAGGTGCCTCCTTTCAATATGGACCATTTTGCTATGTTAGATATTAATCTTCTTGTTTTAAAAATACTCGTAATACGGCGACGTAGGGAGAGAAAAATCGCCGCCGCTACTGGGTTCATCTTCTGACTGCACAACGTCGGGTTAAAGCAGTGCTTCTCAATTATTTTCTGTCATGCCCCCCCTAGGAAGAAGAAAACATCTCGCGCCCCCCGCACGACTATAAATAGTATCATTTGTCTTTAAAATTGTTATAAGTACACCTCTGCATAACACTGTATCCTTATTAACGTATAAGAGAATAAAAAAGAAAGAAATATGGACCAATTTACAACAAAGAACAGCTTTATTAAATGTAACAGAAAAGATTTAAAGTGCATTCTAAATTCAAAAAAAATTTAAAAGAAAAATAAAAAAGCATGTTCCCGAGGTCAAACGCGACCTCCTTGACGGAGCCACGGGCGCCCACTATTTGAGAAACACTGGGTTAAAGGAAGTTTTTGTGCTTTATGAAGAAATGCGAAAATTTTTTAATTACTGTCGGATGTCAGTTTCCACTTTTGATTGTCTGCTGCAGCTGGTGCAATGCCACATTGCACGCCGATCAACCAATATGCGACTTGGTGTTAGCCCCAAAGAGAGACTACTTGTCACTTTGAGGTAAGGAAACAGTAGTCGAGTGTGCGCTTACACCGGTGTTATGCACTGAAATGCCCCTCAGCCCCCGCCATGGATTGCCCCTTACATAATCGTTATCAAATATTATATTAGAACATAAATTAATAGGTTCATGGTTTACAAATTACATGAGACAATAAAATAAAATAAGCAATATGAAAATATATATGTTGTACATGAAAACATAAAAATATTAATATTTTTTCATATACAACATGTAAACTTATATATATCCGGTCCTCCGAAGCGTAAAATAAACGCGCAGAAAACGAACTAGAAGCGGTTTCCTTGCGTTCGTTGGGTTTTGAACGCCAAGAAAAAGCTGCATGCAACGTTTTTTTGATGCCGTATAAACGCGCAGCGGACAAGCGCCGTCACCAAAGCCCGTGTGAACACTCTCATTGACTCCTACGTGTAGAAAACACTCGGCGCTTGATCCGCGCTCACCGGACGCTACGAACGCAAAAAAAACGCTCGATTTTAACGCCCGTGTGAACAAGGCCTAATCAATTATACATGAGCTCCGAGAAAGGGGTGGAGCAATGATAGGTGGCTGTTGCAATATGCAGTATGTTGTGTACAGTTGGATGATAACGTCCATCGAGTATTTGGGATAATGAAGCTGTAGAAAATACGGAATCATGTTTCCATAAGAAGGAATTCACATGAAAAAATACCTCTCATTTTTAAAAATCCACCATGTAATACTTATCTCCCTCTATATTTCCCCCAATGACCCCCCATTTCCCTAATAGCCGTGATTTCACCCCTAGAAATTAGGAGTTTCTCTCAGACCTGGCAACCCTAGCTGTGCCTTATTCATCATCTACTAAACAATAAAATAATCAACCGTATGCCTGTACGCTAATCTTTACATGATGTAGCAACCGATTAGCGGGTAGGAGATTTGCAAAGGAGTGATGTTCGGGGAACCTTCGGGAAGACACAGGAAGGTTGGCGGAGTCGGAGTGCGGCGGGAGCTAAACACTACTTGCGACGGGGTCTTAAGAAGAAGTGTGTTGTGATGGAGACGTTTCGGGGTTTAGCCAGTGTGTCCTGTTGCCTAAACAACGGGAAGGTTAGCTTGTGTGTGGAGTTATTTTGTTGAGTATAATAAAAAGCCTTATTCGGGTTTTCTCAAAGCTGGTGTGTGTGTGCCATTACTGCCGTCCCGTTGGTCATTACAGTATGGTAACGGCGCGGGCAAGCGATATGAGCCAGGGATGAGTAACAAAAGAATGAGCTGGCATTACATCAGCAGTGGCGGGCGTGCCTGCAAAGTCGAATTGCTTTATCCAACTAGTGCGGCAAAAGGCGAGCAGTACACTTGTCAGGATAGCGATGAGCAGAACACCCATCCATTGCGGCAGCGATGCTACAATATTCACAAATAGCATTCGTGTTAGATGTTGCAGCATAAACACATAGTCGTTACGATTCCGTATGGGTCGGTGCTTTGGATTGTGGCACTTAAGATCAGCCGTCGTTGAAGTCAGATGGAAAAATAACGCAGAATCGTAGAGACCCTTCCAATATGTCAATATGTTGAAGACAAGCGCTTGGTAAATCTCTGGTTCTTTTTTTGAAATATAAGCTTAATAGCAGTCTGTGTTGATGGCCACGATTAATGGGGGCAGAAGAGTACATATGGATATGCAAATGAGGTAATTTCGGCATCCAATTACTTCTGGCAACTTTGAGCATGCGTTAGCGGCCTTCCATTGAAAACATAGTTGGCGACAACGGTTTTTCCCGCCCATTCATGATGAAGTCGCTGATGGGGGATAAGCGGAATGGAGCGTTTTATGTATTTATTATACTCTTCACGTAAGCAGCTAAAAACATTTTTTGAAGGGCTGAGTTTGTAATTTCCCCAAAGTTTTTTAGACAAAGCTTGCCGTTTATTATTTGTTATTATTATTTACTGTAGTTAGAGTGAGAAGCTGGAAAGCCGCACGAGCGAAGCCGTGATTTGCTATGGGACAGTTATACATATTTTGTAAATGGCTGTAAATTAAATGTGTTAACGATGAAATACTTTGCAGTGTACAAAGACTAGATGCCGGTGAATTGTTCTTGCTGAATGTTTGGCACAGTTCACTTTGATTTGTGATGAAGACTTTGATGGGGATATGCAACTTTTCATTTGTTTTTTTTTTTCTTTTGTGTCGTAGAGTTTTTCACTTTGCGAGTTTTACTACAAAGTTAAAACACTTATATAAGGTGACCAGAATTTTTTGGGCCAATCCGGGTACACTGAGGGGTAGCAGAGGAGCGTCAAATCTACATACAGATCACGAGTAGGGACTCAAAACACTACAGAGTACAAAGCGAAAGCTTATCACGTGATTTCTCGCCAACGTTGCAGGGTGTGGTAAAGCACGACCTCCGTCAAAACAGCGTGCACGCTTGCCGAGTTCAAATTATCGTGGTGATGAGATACATTCAAAAAAGCGAACCAGCTGAAACCGGGGACAAAACGGGGACATGTTTCTGAGTGGGGACAGTTGTCTGAAAAAGGGGACTGTCCCCGGAAAACGGGGACGGATGGTCACCTTAACTTATAAATATTTCAATAACACAGGTCTAAACCAAAAACAGTACCTTATAGATTTGGGTGTGTGCCGAATCAATTTCTGAACTCGAATTTCTGTACCAGAAGCAGTTTCCGTGAGATATCGGATAACATTTTTTAAAAACAAGTTTCGTATGTTTTATAGCATAAGGATTTGTCATACTCTGAATATTATTTGAAGGATATTTTTTATCTGAAAAGTGGTGGCCTTTCTGGTCATTAGCATGAGTTGAAGTGGAAACAATTCAAAGTCAAATACAGTATTTGCTACCCATCCTGTGATCTCAGTGAGCTATTTTTTCTCTCTTCTTTACTTCAAAATAGCCGGAAATTTCAATTTAGAAGGTTAAAAAGATGTCATTTTATTGTCCAGAAGAGAGAAAGTAGTTGTTTTAATAGTTTTAGCAGAAACATACAAGGTCGGCTTGATTGATCCATTGAATTGACCAGGTACCGTGTAAACAAACGGGAAAAGATTACAGAGCCTTCTTTTATTGGGGATACAAAAGGTGGAAAGATGTAACGAACCAGTTGAGGAGTTTCTGTCTTTCTGTCGTGACACTTTGGTGCACCGTGTCTTTAAAAACCCATTTCCTACACTCTCGTTTGTATATTTTGTTTACCGAGAATATGGAAACGGTCTCTGATGAATATGCTGAAATGGAGAGACATTATAGTGGAAAGCGGACTGAAACAATGTTGGTAGACATCAGTTGGTGATTACGCAGTGAGACACTTTCAGAGGATTATAAGAGGAAAAAAGCTACCAAGTGACTACTTTTTGTAAGTAATAACAATAAAACGTTATTTTATAATAAGTCTGATTAATAAAAAAAACATTTAAACCTTCGACTCTCAAAAACTGGACGTGACAGAGCCTTTCTATTACCAGCTTTGAATTCAGCAGCTTCAAGTCTTAAGTAAAATCTAACATTTTTGAGCAGAGTGATTTTTTTTTTGTACACCAGTGTAACGCTGTTGTATAGAGTTTTCTTTGCGAGTTGCTGTCATAAAAGAAAGCATGCAAAAGAAGAATGTATGATGACCTTGAAATTTTTTTCTTTGCAAAAGTCTGGTCACGACAGCAGTTCAGCTATTATGTATCAATTGAACAACAGCACATATACTGATGATAAAATAATATTCAGTGGTTTGGAGCTTTTCACCGTGACAGAATGACTAGATCATGCATCCTTTGTTTCAGTTGGGGAACTGCTGCTTGCTCTCTTTTTGATGCTTTCTTTCTACAGCCTTCATTCAATTTTTAATCTGATATAATAGTGCACCTCTTGTCCACCAGAGGTCAGCCTAGTTTAACAATTCTTATTTATGCGCCTTTGAACAATTTAATTTTACACTAATTTTCAGTGGCGTTTCTGAGTTAAGGGCCAGTGGGGTTACAGCTCAGTCAGATGTTGTGCAAAATAAGCCTCTCTCAGTGATTTAACTTATTATTAAAATGGTTGTAACAACCCTCATTTTTTTGTTTTTATTTTATTTTACAGTTTTCTGTCATGTGCTCAGTGTAATTACTTATCTAGTAATATTGCTTTTTTGTATGTGAAATTGACTTTTCCCAGTCAAGGCCAGGCAGCACACACTAGCAAAGAGGTATAAAAAACCAGTACCATTTGCTTCCTTAAATGTAGCCACAATCAATATCTGGAACGCAGACATTAACCTGGAAAATGATTTTTCACTCATCTCTGAGAAGGACTGTGCCACCAATGCAGTCTACATCTGCTCCTTCCACTTCATGGAAAAGAAGCAACCAATGTGATTCTCCTGTTTCAAAGAATTATAGACGTACAGTTTGAGTCATTCAGTGTTTATAGTCTGTGTTTACTTTCCATGTTATTCTAACTTGTCCTTTTTCACTTCAATGCTGTTCAGTTCTAAACCTGATGATATGATGTTTCTGTTTAGTTAGTTCTTAGCCAATGCATTTTCCAGAGCAGTGGATAGTCACAAGGATCTTAGTTTACTTAATGTTTAACTTTGTATTACTATATGTCAGGCGGTATAACCACAATCTGATGCCAGTTTTTTTGTGCAGTGAAAATGTGTAAATATGCATGTGTTGCTTGTCATTAGCAGTAGAGATACTGTATAGGTGTCATTACTTGGTAGGTTCATGTAAGTATTTTATTGACACCCTTCTTTTTGACACCCACTGCACGCCCAACCTGCCTGGAAAGGGGTCTTTCTTTTCCCTAAGGTTTCTTCCATTTTTTCCCTACAAGAGTTTTTTTGGGAGCTTTTCCTTTTTGTCTTCTTAGAGAGTCAAGGCTGGGGGGCTGTCAAGAGGCAGGGCCTGTTAAAGCCCATTGCGGCACTTCTTGTGTGATTTTGGGCCATGCAAAAATAAATTGTATTGTATTGTATTGTATTGAAGAATTCAACATACACGCATAGGAAAATTCTGCTATTGCCCCACCAGAATTTTCATCCTAAAAAACACCACTGCTCTTTTTTTTGAGCTGTTAATGCCTCAGTTCTTAGTGAGGACAAAATATGACGGTCACCTCAAGAGGACAAGTAATGCTTAAAGTCAGTGAAGAGATAAGTTACTAAGATCTTTTTATAAATCCTAATTCTGAAAGTTGTTCAGCATCTGACAGCAGACCCAAGCAAAGCTCACCTGAGCAGCAGCTCTGCATGCTTAAAAAGTAGAGACACTAAGGTCAAGAAAGCCACCAGACAGGTATTTGTCATATAGTAATAAATAGCCTGATATGCAGCCTGATCACGCCTGTACTGGCTGCACAAGAACCGCCACCAGTCCTAAAGCTTAAAGTAAAGATCTTACCAGGGTAGTGATTTTGGGGTTTTAGTCCTATTTTAGTTCCTATTTCGGTATGTTTTTACATTTATTTTAATATATTAAAATTTTATAATACACATAGTATATTAATATTAAACAACATTAATGTCACGGTGCTGCAGTGGTAGCACTGCTGCCTCGCAGTTAGGAGACCTGAGTTTGCTTCCCGGGTACTCCCTGCGTGGACTTTGCATGTTCTCCCCGTGTCTGTGTGGGTTTCCTCCCACAGTCCAAAGACATACAGGTTAGGTGCATTGGTGATCCTAAATTGTCCCTTTGTGTGTGTGCCCTGTGGTGGGCTGGCGCCCTGCCCGGGGTTTGTTCCTGCTTTGTGCCCTGTGTTGCTTGGGATTGGCTCCAGCAGACCCCTGTGACCCTGTGTTAGGATATAGTGGGTTGGATAATGGATACAACAACAACAACAACAACATTTATTTATATAGCACATTTTCATACAAACAGTAGCTCAAAGTGCTTTACATATTAAAGAATAGAAAAATGAAAGACATAATTATAAAAAATAAATCAACATTAACATCGAATAAGAGTAAGGTTCAATGGCCAGGGGGGACAGAAAAAACAAAAAAAACTCCAGACGGCTGGAGAAAAAATAAAATCTGTAGGGGTTCCAGACCATGATACCGCCCAGTCCCCTCTGGGCATTCTACCTAACATAAATGAAACAGTCCTCTTTGGATTTAGGATTCTCACGGAAAGGCTTGATGATGATGATGGTCACGTAGACTTCTTCCTTTTAATCCGTCCATCATTGTTGGAGCATCATGAAGCTTTGAGTAGGTGGTGGTGGTGCAGGCCACCACCACAAAGAAACCGGAAAAAGAAACAGAAAAGAGAGTAGGGGTCAGTACCGATTTTAGAGCCACCATGAATAGTTGTTATGATGAATTGAACATACAGAGTATCAGGATTAAGTTAAATTACGATTAAAATGAAGTTATAAAAAGGCCATGTTAAAGTAATGTGTTTTCAGCAGTGTTTTAAAGTGCTCTACTGTATCAGCCTGGCGAATTCCTATTGGCAGGCTATTCCAGATTTTAGGTGCATAACAGCAGAAGGCCGCCTCACCACTTCTTTTAAGTTTTGTTCTTGGAATTCTAAGGAGACACTCATTTGAGGATCTGAGGTTACGATTTGGAATATAAGGTGTCAGACATTCCGATATATAAGATGGGGCGAGATTATTTAAGGCTTTATAAACCATAAGCAGAATTTTAAAGTCAATCCTGAATGACACAGGTAACCAGTGTAGTGACGCTAAGACTGGTGTGATGTGTTCTGATTTTCTTTTCCTAGTTAGGATTCTAGCAGCGGCATTCTGCACTCGTTGCAAACGATTTATATCTTTTTTGGGTAGTCCAGAGAGGAGTGCATTACAGTAATCTAGTCGACTGAAAACAAACGCGTGAACTAATTTCTCAGCATCTTTCAGTGATATAAGAGGTCTAACTTTACTTATGTTTCTTAAGTGAAAAAATGCTGTCCTAATGATCTGATTAATATGTGATTTAAAATTCAGATTACAGGATGGATGAAACAATGTTAATGTACTGTATAGTGTATCTTCACATACACTATACTGAACTTCTCTTTAAAGAAACCCACTGCAGTATTAACAATTACCAAAAAGAGCGTACTATATTTAAAAACAAATGTAATTGAAACATATTTGTCACCAAGCCAACAAAACATTTGAACAACACAGCTACCAATATTGAGCCCTCAGGCATCTCACTGTGTTTTATGCTCATAACAGTGCAAGATGTTCTTTCAAATATATTAGTTTAAACATCTGAAGCTAGGTATTAACAGGGAACTGAGGCTGAAAAGGTGTCCAGTCATTAACGTTCAGTCAAGTCTTTTTCAGAAAATGTGTTTTAGAATTTGCTTTTTTTCTTCAGTACCAGGTAGACAATCACCCTTTAAAGACAATAAGTAATGTAACCACTTTGTTGACATTTTATACAGATGTAAATTATAGTAAATACTCATCTGGAGTACTCATAGTATCAAGACGATAATTCACCACAGATATCCTTAATGTATCTTTAATCTTAAACTGCCTGTTAGGATTGTGGTGTGGGTGCTATTTATTCCCTGCTTCATTATGCGTACGAGATTGTGTTACCCATTTTCGATCAATTAAAAACGTTAAAGGCATCTGACGACATTTTGTGCCACGTAATTTTATCTTTTCATAATCTGAACCATAAAACATTCTGTGACTACCACAGACAGGGATAATTTGTCCTGATGACATTTCTGGATCCCAGTAACCTTCAAATTAATAAAAAAAACTTATAAATTATTATAAAGCATTGGAAACAGCTACCGTATAAAGACTGAAAAACATTAATATACAACTATCCATCTCATTAAAGAAACCTGCTGCAGTATTAAGAATTAATAAGAGCAGAGTATATTTGAAACAAGTAACTGAAACACATTTGTCACAAAACTAACAATACATTTGAACTATGAATCATCCAATATAGAGCGCTTGGGCTTCTCAATGAGTTCTGCTGTTATTTCAAGGAAAAATTTTATTTCAAATATATTAATATAAACATTAGAAGCTAGATATTAATAGAAAATTAAATCTGAAAAATGGGTCCAGTTAGCTAAAAAGTGATGCCCAGAACTAGCACATTGTGACATTGTGAAATACACCCAAAGGATATTTAAGATGGTGATGTTCTACTCCTGGGGTTAAAGATTTTAGGTCCCAAAAGAAACATTTTTGCAGCAATGATAATTTTAATTTAGTCTTAGTCTTCTGGCTAAATTGCATTTTAGTTTTAGTCACATTTCAGTCATTTAATTATTGTTTGTTTTAGTTTACTTTTAGTTGACAAAAAGTTATTTTAATTGAGAAAAATAAATCGGTTTTTAGTAAACTAAACATAAAAGTAAATGAGTCACACAGTCAAAATCAGATGGCTATCTTGTTTAACATATGCATTTGCACAGAATATACTCTACCTCTAAACTATTATACTGACATGTCCATGAATGAGCCAAACCACATGTAGTGATTATTGAACATAAAATGAAGAGTAGGTGCAGAAAGGATTTACGCCAAAAGATCTTGGTCAGAAAATGGCAGTTCCGGTCTGTCATCACTCTTTTCTGGCCTTCAACATGCCTTAGTTATGCTGCTATAGGATTTTATCCAAAAAAGGCTGGACCAAGCTGCACACATTTAATTTCAGGATAGGGTTTAGAAAGAATGAGATCATCATGGACTATTGTATCTATCTGACCATGTGCTCATTTTAAATGTATTCTCTGATAAAAAATACTGATTAAAATAACATTTAAAATAAAAATTCAAACATTGTTATATCTGTACTGTTGAATTAGTGAATTACAAAATAATGCAGGTAATTTACATTTAAATAAACCCTTAAAAGCTGTTTTTGTAACAAAATACTTATAAAATCTGATTTGTCAGAGTTAGGTTAGCAACATTTGATGAGTCCATTTTTTTACATTAATCCAATATTTCAGAAGACTTGTAAAAGAGCCTTTTCTGTGTTGTTTCCAAAGTGTCTCACATTAGTGATCAGACTTTTTTATTGCTTAGCCCAGGGGTCCTCAATCACGGTCCTGGAGGGCCGCAGTGGCTGCAGGTTTTTGCTCCAACCCAATTGCTTATTAAGAGGCCCTTATTGCGCAAGTAACACTTATGCTTCACTTTAGTTGCCTCGCTCGTTAAGATTTTGAACCCTTATTGCTTTTTTTAGTCTTAATTGCTCCTAATTAGCAATAACATGCAAATGACAAAAGAGAGCAGCATGTCTCCATTTAGCTTGTTACCATTTACACGCTGTATATTTATCATGCACTACTGGATTTAATTAAATACTTGGAAGGAAAGTGAAGTGAAAAAAGTGAATGACTGAGAATTAGTCCTCCATTTTAGCCTTCAGATCATTTGGATGAGATCATTAGAAAGGGGAAGATAATCTAGGATATGAGAATGAGCTGACATAGCAGAGTTAAAGCACTAAGATGCCAGGAAATTAAATTATTGGCAAGGACTGCTTTCTAATTAAGCAACCGGGTTACAACAAAAACCTGCAGCCACTGCGTGGCTGTGTGAAAATTAAGAATTACAAAAGTAACCTGTAATCAGTTAATCCTAACTGAGAGACTGCATTATAATCACTAACATTTCATTCAAATATATCACATAAGTGCTTTTACTACGTTCTTCACATTTTAGGGGCTATGCTCGTAAACACTAGTTTGCCCTCAATAGCCAAACATCCATCCATCCATTTTCCAACCCGCTGAATCCAAACACAGGGTCATGAGGGTCTGCTGGAGCCAATCCCAGCCAACACAGGGCACAAGGCAGGAACCAACCCCGGGCAGGGCACCAACACCAAGGACAATTTAGAATCGCCAATCCACCTAACCTGCATGTCTTTGGATTTTGGGAGGAAACCAGAGTACCCGGAAGAAACCCACGCAGACACGGGGAGAACATGCAAACTCCACGCAGGGAGGACCCGGGAAGCGAACCCAGGTCTGTTTACTGTGAGGCAGCATCGCTACCCACTGCACCTCCGTGCCGCACAAAAGCCAAAAAAATAACACAAATTTAGTGTTTGCGGTTTCTTATTCATGAACGAATCAATGCTGTTTTGCTGTACAGTACATGCAAATTATTATTTGGGAGATGCTCCTCAAGCACTGAAATCCTAAATACATTTTTATGTTAGTATTACCAAATGGAGCAGATCATTTAATTGGTGATGCAGACAAGCCACATAGCCACTTTGTTTGAAAGTTTTAATTGCTACGACTGTTTCGTTACTGCCACTGTACCACAAGTATGTGTTAGCGGATGTGTGCAAGGTGGTGTCACCTGCAATCCTGAAATGTATTCATGAGTTACAAAATGTTTGGATGTGCGGACGAACATGTGTAGGTGTGCTCATTACCATCAAAGAACGAATGCAATGCTTCTGTTTCTTTATCAAGACTGTGTAGGACATTGTATTAAAAGCAATTAATCCCCCCACCATTTCATCTGCTTTCACAAATGTGTGACACTACAAGCTAAACAGTTACAACTCATATCTGAGGCTGAGTGCATCTGATTGTGCATTCAAAGCTGCACAAATCTGTTTTTTAAGCAAGTTGTAAAGGAATAAAACTGGCAATAACAATTTGTGTCTGTGTGCTGACTCTTTTTTTAGACAATAAAGTAAAAAGTAAAGAACAGTTAGTACTAACCACTACAGCACTGTACTATATGCTGATAATCGATACAATTTTAAAAATGAATCATTCAAAAAACTTTAAGCATAACAAATGCATCATTCATGAGTTAAATATAAAATTAAGCAAAGAAAATTTCATTTGTTAATTAACAGTTTTAATTTACTCTAATGTAAAGAATGTTTTTTCTTTTCCATTGATGTAGTTGCAAATGCTTTTTGTTTGTAGTTCAGAGCACAGATGACAGTCAATAAGATTGAACTGTAAGCTGAAGGTAAAATGTTACTTAAAGAAAATGGACCCTAATAAGGCACATTTTTTCACAAGTCTATTAATATCAGCAAATCAGGGGCTTATAGTATTATTTAAGAAATATAAAGAGGATTATTGTTTTCTCGGTTGCGTTGTCTTTGTACTTATATAATTTAGCACTTCCTTTGTATCACTCTTGACCAAATGAATCACAAGAGAATGGATGGATGTCCTTGTTGGTGATTATGGATGTATTTCACAAAAACAGTGTCATGATGTTTATCATAAAGCTGCTAATGCAGACAAACATACAATACATTAACTATTTTTAAAATGATTTTTGACACTGGCAAACTGTAACAGTTGCTTGGAATATTTTTTAAGGTAAATTTTTATCCCTATGCTCTTTCTTACCTTTTACTACTAGAAATAGTGCAGATCAGTAGTGCCAAATTGTGTTATGTTTTTGGCACTGCTGTTTTCTCTGTTTCCGATTCTGCCCACCCAAAATTATGAATTGCTGCTGTCTGAGGAATCTGAGCTGGTGTCACATTCACATCAATGAATGGTGCTCTCTGTTTAGTTTCAGACAGTCCACTTGATGAGGTCATTTCTTAGAAGATTTGAAATTCATATATATATTAGAAAACAGTAGCCTTTTGTTTTCATTGTCTAATGATTATTTTAGTAATTTCTGAGCATTATTAGGTTTCATTTGCAATTTCCTTGAAGCATAAAACATGAAAAAATATTCATTTCTTCAAGCAATTCTTTTTTGTACTTCATTTAATCCTTTAATTCATAGTGTGAGGGGCAGTGACAGACAAAATAGCAAGCAAAGCTTTTCAGGGTGAACAGATGCATATGAGTTTCTGTATCAACAATCAATTTTATTTTTTTGAATTCTTGCATGTTCTGTGCCCATATTTTGCAAAGTTGGGTTGCTTCACTTTTTCTTGCTACTTTAAAGTGGAAAACTGCCTTTTATTTGTTAATGTTATATTTGTTAATGTTTTATTTGTTAATATTAGGAGTTCAGTTATATACAACAGTATAAAATCATATTCAAATATCAAAGATGATACAGTAAACCCTCGTTTATCGCGGTTAATCTGTTCCAGACTCTACCACGATAAATGAATTTCCCCGAAGTAGGATTCTTTATTTATAAAGAATAATAGCGTCCTTCGTATGAAATCAACTGGGCAAACCAACTGAGGAAGCATGTACCATAAATTAAAAGACCAATTGTCCGCAGAAATCCGCGAACCAGCGAAAAATCCGTGATATATATTTATATATGCTTACATTTAAAATCTGCGATGGAGTGAAGCTGCGAAAGTTGAAGCGCGATATAGCATGGGATCACTGTAGTCCTATTTCTTTTGTGTTGTTTAGTGGATAGAAGTGCATATATACCCATGTGCCACAACATTTAAACCTCCTGCCTAATATTGTACAAGCCTCCTTTGTGCCACCAAAAGCAGGTCTGACCCGTCGAGACATAGACTCCACACATCTTCTGCAGGCTTCCTGTGGTATCTAACACCAAACATTAGCAGCAGATCCTTAATGTTCTGTAAGTTGCAAGGTGGGGCCTCTGTGGGTCAGACTTGTTTTTCCAGCACATCACACAGATGCGTGAAAAGGATTGAGATTTGGAGGCCAAGTCAACACCTTGAACTCCTTTTTGTGTTCCTCACACCATTCTTGAACAAATTTTGAATTGTGGCAGGGTGCTTTACCCCACTAAGAGAAGCAACTTTCGTCAGGGAATGTCGTTGCCATGAAGCCGTGTACAGTATGTGGTCTGCAACAATCCTTAGATGGGTGGTACTGATAAAGTAACATGCACATGAACACCAAGGCTCAAAGTTTCCAAGCAGAACATCTCCCAGAGCATTACACTGTCTTCTTCCTATAGTGCTTCCTGTTGCTATGTCTTTCTTAGGAATGGGAGATTCACATCATGAATGTGCAGGTGACAAATCTGCAGAAATTGCATAATGTAATGACATCAGCTTGGCCCCGAATTACACATAAAATGTTTCCAGCATCTTGTGATCGTGCCACAAAGAAATCTGGAATGTGGCAGAAAACTGCAATACCCATGGAAAGCTTGCACAGATATTGGTAGAATTTGCAATTTCTATCCTGTTAATAGTCAGGTTGGAAATTAAATGTATGTTAAAAAAAGGACTGTAAATTTGCATTAAATTGCTGGCTACTAATTACATTACTTTCACAGTATTTTACTGTATAATATTTTTGTATATTACAGCAAAAATACAATACTATACAGAGACTTCACAGTAAACTGAGCCGTAAAATTAACGTGATGACTGCTGTTAAATTACAGTAATTTCCTGAATTTTTGCATGTTAACTGTAATAGTACTACAATTAAGTAACCAGTAATTTGCTGTAGATTTACTAAAACAATTTTAGTTAAAAGACTAGCAATTCAGGTACCAGTCATTTTTTCTTTCAGACAAACAAACCATCATTTTAATCTACTGAAAAAACTAGTCACCTGCAATCCTGAACTGTATTAATCAGTACATACAGTAAAACTGGTACCTTTTTATCTGATGGAAAAGCAGTGGTTGCTTTTGTGATGTAGAGTGTGCTACAGTTTCACCAATCAATTGACAGAAATACCATAAATTAGCTTCCATAACTAAAAAATACCTTCAGCATACAGAAAAATTAGCTTTCTAGTCATTTTTACATTTTTGTTTCTCACAAATCTTAAGGTGTGGGAGTAATCAGGAACAATTTACAGTGTTGCTGCAAAGGGGGTGTTCTTCTGCAAATAATGCTATGCAAATTTAGTTTTCTGTGCCTTTGTGACTTTACAGAGCAATACAACGATTCACACAAAGAGTCTTGCACAGTGAAACATTTAATTGATATTTACAAGTAAAGTACTACTTAAATATTAGTTTTCATGCATTTATCTATTTTAAATAATCAATTTAATGCATTACAGATTTTTGATTGAGAAAGTATAGAGTTAATGTAATATATTTTTACAGGATCTGTTTAGTGTATTCACCTATTTATCACAAATTTTACTTCAAGTTGAGTTCTGAATGTCCCTAAAGTCCTTTTCCAGTCCACCTCGCTATTTGGTCACTTACTGTGTTCTTTGTGTCTGTGGTTCTCTGTGTGAATACTTTCAAATATCTGTACGATATCAAACAAGTTTCCATCAGTCCCTCTGTAGCCGGGATTTCACTTTTAAGTGTCATCTTACCACACATATAAGTGAAATGGTATGAAAATGTGCAAACTGAAAATGTCTCTCAATGCAATATGGACAAGTCCAAATACACTTTTATAGTACTTAACTGTCTTATGACAGATGATTTTGTTGCTTGTTCTGATTACAGTACATTTTTCATTATAGTATTGTGAAAAATAACAGTTAACTCTTGAGAAATTCTGGTAATTTTGTGTAGTGTATGGACCCTGTGATAGCAGACACCTGGTCTGATAACTGTCCCACTTTGCCTCCTCCTCCCCAAGTATATAGGAGTGTGGCAGTTGTTTTTTTCTGTTATTTTATTTCACCTGTTTGAGGTTTTTAGGATAAAATACTAAAGTATAACCCAATTAAGAAGTCAAAGTGCTGGTTTTGTCTGGGGAATATATGCGGTTTGGCAGAATGCTGACTGTTGGTACAGGAAGGCTGGAAAGCACTTTAAGCCAGTTGTAATAAAAGTATTGAATTTCATTCCACTAATTACATATGGCAAAGTAAACAAGCAGCAGTGTAAACATCTCAGATACTAAAACAGACATGGTCAACTTTGCTTTACCAAAAAAAAAACAAACTAATTTCTAAGAAATCAAATATAACCGTTATTTGATGATTATTTTACTTTCAGCGAATCACTTTCGGTTACATTTGGAAGCTGAGGAAAAGGTGTTGCCTTAAGACAGATGTACCTGATTTGAAAGCCTAGGTTACAATGACTGCAGGTTTGCCTTTTTGCTTCAAGTAAAGTAACATACAGATTCAATCATGTGATGTTTGACCACTGAGAAGCTGTGTTGTTTTCAAAGAGTTCTTCCCATACGCAACTTGCTTTCAGAAAATTTTATCAAAAATATAAAAAGGTGCAACCTATGGGTATACCAATTTTTAACAACTTTTTTGTCAGAATAACTTCCATAGCAATATACAATATAAAGTTAAAAATGCAGATCATGATCACAACAGTTACCAGGACAAGCAAACATGCGCTTAGAAGGAAACAAACACTGTCACATACTTTTACATTTTCATAAATGATATACAATAAAATAGTATGATGTCATTAACATTTGAGTTTCATTAATCTAGTAAGGGATGTGGGCAGGGAGGGTGCTAGGTTATTTTGCGTCCTTGGCCAAGCATTTTAATGTGCCAGCAGACTGTTTGGTAGCTAACTTTTGTGGCTGCATTCCCCCCCCTTATGATCTGCGCCCTAGGCGAATGCCTAATTTGCCTTAATGGTGGCGCCGGCCGTGGATGTGGGAAATAATATTGAGGCTGTGGTCTTCTTGAAAAAAATATTTTGTACAAGTACTGTAACCACATTGACTTATGTGCTGTAGTTGGCTTCACTCAGCCCTTTTCTATTACTTTTCTACTATTACCCCTGCTAAGAAGAGTCTCTTAGAATGATGTACAGTGTTTAGATTAGAATGTGTCTGAGAGAAGTACTACTTGTAGAGAGGGAGGAATATTATAATCTATTAAGAAATCCTTAGGTGGATGGTCAGGTGAGTGCGGCAATGCGCTGTTATCAGTAACCTCCTAACCTCTCTTTCTCTCTCTCTCTCTACTAATATATATTTCCAGAAGGTAAGGATTTGTAAGCATTTACAGTACATATACTGTATAAATATGTTACTATTTGTCCAGAGATACAAATTAAACAGATAGGATCTGCTCTTGTTTTCTAAATTTGGGTTGCTTAGAATCTACAGTATGTCTCAGCTTAAAATGTATGTGTTACTGTGCAGTATTAATTGATGTGAAAATATTCTGCCATTGAAGAATAAAGAGATAAATAACAGTGATCATAATAAAGGATTATTGGAAATCAATTTATTATACATAAATGAGTCAGTTCTGAAGTTAAGAAAACGACTGTACAGAAAACTCCACAGTGGATGAGCTGCTAAATACCAATATAACTTGCTCAAGTGGATGAGCACAGTCTTAGAATTTAAAAAATAAGACTGGTACAACATGTTCTCATGTAATGCTTTACAGTAAATCACTATAGATAGATAGATGGATAGATAGATACTTTATTAATCCAAAGCTATAAACACCACACATATTAAAAATGCCACTGCATGTGTGCTGGTTGACAATGAAGAATAAACAAAAGGGTCTGAGCACGGTAAAAATCAGTTATGTGTGGGGAGTTGTATCTGTATAGAACTGGGTGTTTATTTTGCTCCATTTCTTTAATGTTTTAAATTCTGACCTGAAGTCCAGTTGTTCCTACTGGCTTTCATTTCACTCAATTTAATGATTGGGGGCCACTGTTCATCTGTTATTGAACATGTTGCTATTTTGCTGTTTCAATATGTAATATGCTTATATAGTAGTTTCTTCTGTGAGCATGTTGTGTTTTTGTAAGAAATCTTGCAAATATTTTGTGTATTTTATTCCCAGTAATGGATTGTTTTTGTGCCTATTATTAAAACTACCAGTTAATAACTAGCAGACAGATGTGAATGAATGTTTATTAATGGTTCCTATTTACAGCAGGTCACTGTGGTCTGTGCACTGGAGTATCTTTCATTTATTAATGCTTTTACCTTCCATGGATTTGTACACCTCTCTTCAAGTAAAACACTTTTCTTTTTATTGTAGAAGCAAACTTGTACAAATTTGTACATTATTCTAAAAATATACATTTATTAACAGGATGTTTTCATTAAATATGAATTGAAAAGTGTGCTAGTGTAATTATAACTGCACCGTACAGATTGAGTACAACTGATTTGTATGTCACATTTTAGACATGCTTGTCTGGAATGTGTGTTCTCCTTTGAAGCATTCTCTTATATGAAGTATTAATTATAAACTCAAATTGTCTTTAATTTTATACTTGTATTTTTAAAGTTTATAATAAGGAAAAATATGGACATTCTACAAAACTATTTTAAAAGCAAATACATATTTCATCATTTTTAAACACAAAATGTGTGAGATATTTTGTAAATAAAAATCATTAAAACGTTTTACAGAATGATATTCATTGGTGATGAAAGGTAACTGGATGTAATATAGTAAGAGGCCTAAGTAAGAGATCTAAATCAGTCTTACTGCAATTTTCCTAATAGTGATTAAAATAAACAAAAAATGTCATTGGTTATAACAGGCTTTTATTTCTCACATACTAAATTTTAAACAGATTGTAATTTTCCGTTACTATGACAAAATTAAATCTACCGTGGATGGATATATTTTGTGAAAAATACAAAAACACCCTCTCTTGATTGATTGCTGCCCCATTTTTCTCTTGATCATTAATTTTCTAATCAGCCAATAAAAAATATCAGTCATATAACTTTGGACAGCTTCACTTGGATGATAAAAGATTGACTTCCTTTTCCATAGGTTTAGCCAATACACATTCTCTTTATTTTTTGCGTCTGGTATGGGTTTTCCTACATAAAAATGCATTTCTTTACTTTCTCATTTAGGTTATAATGACATTTGCTAAGATTTAATAAAAAAATATTGAAAACACATCCCTTAACAGAAAAAAGTAACATTTTAAGTTGCCATGATTATTACAGTATCTCCCCAGCTGACCTTTACAAAGCATCTTCCTTTCACAAATTATTTCAAAAAGTAGTTATCAAACTGATCTATAGGACTTGAAGCCTTCTCATCTTCAGAAGATTTGATTTTTTAGATATCATTAAGAAAAAACTGTATATGGACTGTGCTCGTGTGCCATTAGCTTCATGGTTTGTTTGTTTTTTTTTAGTTGGTGGTTTTTTTATATTAGAATATTAAGACTACCTAAGGTTTTCCGTTCAAAACAGCAGGTAGAAGGAACCTACAGAACATCTTGCTGTCAATTCCAGACTTACTTAATTTAATTCTGAGCCACTAAAGACAAAACATATAACATCGTTTTAAATCATCAATTAACCAAACACACATTTTTAGAGATATGTGAGTAAAATCAGAGTACCTGGAGAAAGTCTGCACGGGCATGAGAAGAATGGGTAAACTCCAAATGAGTATATCCTACAATAGGCTAGTGTTCCATGGTTAGTAATTTTAATTTACTCAATGCACAAATTATCACTGATCTTGAAAACTAGTTTTTGAATGTAATTGGTGAGCACTTATGCATATTGACTCCAGTTAACTATCTTGTTTAAACATAATATGGAGTTAATACCTAGGATTTAAAAATAGGGGTTACCACCCTGTTCAGAGAGTGCGTATTTGAAATTTTGTTTTACTTTTAATATGATTATAGATACATTAATCTTAACACCATTTAAATGATTTAAATTAGTGATGGAAGAGGTATTGTATTTATGAGATATTTTGCTGTATATCTGTCACAGACCTTGACATTTATCTAATGTGTTAGGAAGAAATAATCACTTTAAACTACCATGTATTTGCGCTTTACAGATAGTTTAGCTTTAGACTCGGAAAAGTTTAATACCCTTTTCAATGAAAAAAGACATATACTGTATACTGTTTTTATTTAGTAATCTTTTTTTAAATAATTCTAATTATTGCAGGCAACATTTTTGCAGCCTGACATCATTTTAGAGAATTTAGTTGCAGAAGAATCCTTACACTGGATAGGGAACTCAAGTGGATGTAGCCATCCCATTTACATAAAATAACATCATAGAACAACCCTGAGGGAGCAGGCAGAACTTATTCCAGATGCATCGTACATAAGGGAGGGAGAAGTCTACAAAGAGGCAGGCTAATTCATGTGCACAGGGTCAATTTGGAGTTACTATATATTTAGTAAAGAGTAAATATGTGCATTTTTATACTTTTTAATCGTAAATGTATCCTTACTCACATCCACACACATAATTTAGAGTCGCATATAATCCAAACTTTATTGTCTTTGACATGTACTGTATATAAAAACTGGAGTACATGGAGAACATATGAGCTCCACCCAAATTGTAACTAGACCAGAATTTATTTAGTCTGTGATGCTATTTGATATCCGCACTACCACCGTCAATATATAAAACCAATATATTTTAAAATGTAACCGAATTATCCATCCTTCCATCCAGTATCCAAGCCGCTATATCCTAACACAGGGTCACGGGTGGTCTGCTGGAGCCAATCCCAGCCAGCACAGGGAGCAAGGCAGGGAACAAATCCCGGGCAGGGTGCCAGCCCACTGCAGGGGGCACACACACACACACACACTAGGTACAATGTAGGATCACCAATGCACCTAACCTGCATGTCTTTGGACTGTGGGAGAAAACCAGAGCACCCGGAGGAAACCCACACAGACACAGGGAGAACATGCAAACTCCACACATGGAGGACCCTGGATGCGAACCCAGGTCTGTGTACTGCATGGCAGCAGCGCTACCCACTGCACCACCGTGCCACCCATAACTGAATTAGTAAATTTTAATTTTACTACACTTATTTATTATCTGTATTTATTGTGAGATATGTTAAGCAGACTATAAACTGAGTATAGCTGTGAAGTTTTTGGGGGGTTAGGGAATCAAAGCAAAGCTTAACTGTTTGTCACTTCTCCATTCATGTGTCCTCTCCTTGGTGAAAGTGTCAGCATCTTTATGCATTTTTGCCCATTGTGCCTACTATGGTAACTACTTTTCTGAATAGTTTTAGTCCTTACTCATGTACAGGCTTTACACAGGTTCAGAAAATGTTAATATAAGTGAAAAAATGAATACAGAACAGAATGCATATACTATGAAGATATTAGTAAAAGGGTTATTACCCTTTATATAACTTTTTTATTGAGTTTAATTTTAGGGATGCAAAATTCCTTCCAACATATAATATAAAACAAATGATTACAGTCATTAATTCTTACATTTGACAATAGACAATATAAAAATAAGATACCCAAACATTAAACTTATAAATACCCAAAATGATATTACCATTTTTTAAATGAAAGAACTACATCCATTGTTTTATGAAATTATACTTTTAAAAAAAATGCAAATATTTTACACAACAGAAAACCATATACAGCGTTGAGTAAGAGATATATCATTACATTTACTTCTCTCCTTGTTAACATTTTAGTTAAGTTTAATAAAGCACATTTGTTAAATTACTTTCTAAATATCTACAAAAGTTCATTGCAGCCTTGAGGTTGCCTTCATTCCCATTGAAAATCAAACATTACCGGACAGTGTCAGATGTAAGCTCCATGATGTTGTAGGCACACACACTATTGTGCATTATTTATCCTTGCGCTGCAATACCCTCTATGGCTACCAGGAGAGGAACGTTCAGTTCTTCCACTACTCTTTTAGCTTAAGCTACTATCTTGGTATCAACTCGATGCATCAAAAATGAAGGTTTGGTGTGAATCTTTGGCCACTGAGTTGATGAACTCCAGAACGATTGAAGTCTGTCCTTTATAGCTGGTTTGGTGCTCTGAAATATAGAAATGCCATAAAAGCATAAATATATATTTGTGATTATGCCATTTTAACATTTTTTCATTATTGAAAAAAAAACAATCAAAATATTTTCTTGAAGGCATGTTTTAAGAAATTTTAACTCTCCTGTATTAGGAGAGTTAAAACATTAGACTAGACATTAGACTAGACATTAGTCTCAACCCATGTGCACTTTTATTTGTTTAATCTTATGAATACAAATTTTCCATATACTTTATAGAGACAATTTGTGAATTCCATCCATCCATCCAATTTGTGAATTCCATCCATCCATCCATTATCAACCCCGCTATGTCACAGGGATCTGCTGGAGCCAATCCCAGCCAACACAGGGTGGAAGTCAGGAAACAAATCCCGGGTAGGGTGCCAGCCCACCACACAATTTGTGAATTCTGAACTCCAAAAAGGAAAATGATATAAAGACGTTAAGCAGTATACCTTTTTGTATATTCAATAAGCATGATAACAGAAAGATATTTTCAGTTTCACACTGCTAGACTATAAGCAGTTCTAAGCAAATTCAATAAATTGGCCTGGTGTCTACTGGTCCAGTTTCATAGCAGACATATATGATTTCAGTTTGAGCCATTCACTCCATTAGCGTTTTTGACATTACAAGATTGCATGAGGCTAGAGCTTATAATGAGGCCTTTGGGAGTGAGTTGCCACACAACCTTTTAAAGTACTCCAGTCCATCTCAGGGGAGTTTGCAAACATAACCATACAAATGTAGAGTTTGTAGTTAATCTACATGCATGCCTCTGGAAAGTGTCAGGAAACCAGTGTGCCTGAAGAACATTCATGTAGACATGCAGAGAACAAGCAAACACCACAGAGAAAGTGATTGTGTCAGAAAGTGAACACAGATTCCTGGGGTGTTAGACAACAGCCCCAACTGCTGGGCTACTGTTGAATTTACCTTATATAAATCAATCCCATTGAAGTATTAAAAATAATTTTAAAATTATGTTTATTGTGCATCTTGTAATTCTGTGAGCTTTACTGTGTTCAAGCTAAAATATCTTCATTTTATATTCATAGTACCGTCCCTTATAAAGCAGCTAGCATTGTTCATTATATTTATTTTGTTTGAATAATTTAGAGACACCTCTTTAAAATGCTTCATGAAATTTCAAAAGATCATCAATAATTAATAATAGTCAATTCCTTCAGTTATTGAATCCCCATAATTCATTTCTGGGCTGGAAGAACTAGGACCTATTCTGATAGCACTGTATGCAAGGAGTAAACCAACCCTGGACAGGGAGTTGCTCAGATGCCATGCACACATCCACACTCATATTTGTTCAATTTAGCAACACCAGTTTAACCACATTTACATTTGTTTGGGATATTGGAGGAAAATAGAAGAACAGGTAGTTGTGAGGCAGAATTGCTAATCCTTACTGCCCAATTAGGTAATATAATTTTATTAATGAAAATTTCAGTGTTCCCTTTTAACTTTTAACATGTTTTAAAAGCACCTGAATCTTTTTAAGACTATTTGCAAACTTAATTTATAGTTTATGATTTACAGTATGAATGATTGTTCTAATACCCAGTAGTTTGTTACGTTGCATTAAGTAAAGCCCAAAGACCAAAAATTTTAAAAACCTGCACAGATGTAGAATACCGTATTAAAGTATAGCATAGTTAAAGCTTAGCCCTATTTGTTGATATCCTGACGATACAAAAGATCAGTGTTGCACAAGCAACTGGTATTTAATTACACAAGCGTGGCTCATGTTGTCATCTTCAGTTTGAGATTAAACACAAGGTAATTTGGCAGAGGTGTGCTTAATGCAATTCTGATCATCCAGTTTTCTTCCCAACACCAAAAAGATCTGTGTGTTTGGTTAACTAGCAGTTCTAGACTGACTCTATGAGGCTGTAGGTAAGTGTGTGAGTGCTCCCTAAGATGGTCTGGTGCACCCAACCAGTTTTGTTCCCTTGTCAGTCCCCCATGTCCCTGAACTGGAAAATAAATGTGTGGGTATCCATCCATCTTCTAACCCGCTGAATCCGAATAGGGTCACGGGGGTCTGCTGGAGCCAATCCCAGCCAACACAGGGCACAAGGCAGGAACCAATCCTGGGCAGGGTGCCAACCCACCGCAGGACACACACAAACGGCCAATTTAGAATCGCCAATCCACCTAACCTGCATGTCTTAGGATTGTGGGAGGAAACCGGAGTGCCCGGAGGAAACCCACGCAGACACGGGGAGAACATGCAAACTCCACGCAGGGAGGACCTGGGAAGTGAACCCGGGTCTCCTAACTGCGAGGCAGCAGCGCTACCATTGCGCCACCGTGCCGCCCCATGTGGGTATAGTTTTTAGAAAGATTTAACATGTGCAGAGCTGTTTTCTAAGATTTTCATTTGAATGTCACCTCTACAAGACTGAAGGAAGTCTGATAAAAATGACGTCATACACAGCAGCAGAGAGTGTAACAATCCAACTTTGCAGGGTTCCCTCCTTTGCCTCCAAATCTGTTCTTCTTGGGTAGAATCAGGATACATGATATTGCCAGTGATGCATGGTAGAAGCTGTGAACATACGTGTAGTCCCATTCCTGTAGAAAGGACACAGACAATATTGCAAATTTAGGTTTGAAGGGAATAATGGTCAGAAACTAGATAATGTTATTAATAACATGTCTTTTTTATTAATAGCAAGGGCTTTTGATAGAATACTATATACCACATATATGTTAGTATGGTGGCACAGTGGTTTGCATTGTACGTCACCGAAGATGACCAGCTTATTTGCAGAACATCTGTTGACTCAATATGGTAGAGTGTGGGAGTGCCTCTGAGTATGATGGCCTGACTCAAACATTCAAAGTTTTTTTTTTGGTCTTGTACCAAGTGCTACTAGAATAGCTAATTGTCCCATGGCTTTGAACTTGACAAATCAGTTTCTACAAATGAATGGATGAGTGACTCATACACTACTTCCAAATTCTGTATGTTGTTATCCAATTTTTCCTCTCTCTCTTCCCGTATTGTTTTTTTGTATGGCAACGTTAACTGTCACAATCATGTCATTGGATATTTATGTGCATATACCGTAAGGCAGCGGCATGGTGGTGCAGTGGGTGAGCGCTGCTGCCTTGCAGTTAGGAGACCTGGGTTCACTTCCTGGGTTGTCCCTGCATGGAGTTTGCATGTTCTCCCTGTGTCTGCGTGGGTTTCCTCCCACAGTCCAAAGATATGCGATCCTAAATTGTCGCTGGTGTGTGTGTGTCCTGCAGTGGGCTGGCGACCTGCCCGGGGTTTGTTTCCTGCCTTCTGCCCTGTGTTGGCTGGGATTGACTTTAATGGTGCCTTCTTACATGATAAAAGGCAGCTTCTGTAGTACTCTGACTCTTAGTTGTAATAGTGATATAAATTTTGGCAAATAAAATAGATTGATCATTTACGTGGTACAAATGTATAAATACATAAGTAGATTTTTTGATGCTGTAGGAGTGTGAAGAGTAATATAATGTAAAATTCTCAAACCTATCTAATCCAGTTCATGATCTGATTTAGAGCCTATCACATTAACATTGGGCATAAGGCAGGAAAGGAAGCTGGGCACAGCCATTGGAACATTTGTCCTCTCATATGCACACAGAACAAATTTATAGTATAATATTAACCTAACCTGTTCATCTTTTGGAGGAAAACCCACACAGGGAGAATGCTGAAACTCCATACAGACAATGACCGGGTACAAGGTACAAGTTTCTTATTGTTAATTTTACAAATGTTATTGAAACTTGCAGATCTCTCTTGTGAGGATTCCTTAAGTATAATTAAGACTTGATATTGCTGGGTCTTCAAGATGGGAAAGTGTGCAATTAAAGCAAATTATCTAGTAGCAGAAGGTTTCTGCCAAGCAGAAGACCACTACATGTCATAGGCTAGGTGTTGCATAGTGTTTAAATCAGATGTGAGGCATCGTATCTGACTAATTCTGTTATAAAACATCAAAGAATAAAAGAAATCTATCTTAAAATAAAAAACAAAAGGTTTGTCGGGGTCATTTGCAAAGATCAAAACACAAAACTTATTTGAATGTTTACCAGGTTTTAAGAATAAAGTCAGAGTTAAATAAAAGTCTAAACCAGAGTTTTTTCCTAAATTCTTGAGTACTAGTCATTCATTAGATATTACCTTTAATTGCTTAAAGCTCAAACAAATCTTAATGCGAGTGGTCATAATAACCATGATGTCACAGGTGCTTAACAACCATGTAGCATCACTGTGACTAGAGACATAAGATGGCAGCACCCATCAAATAAACAAATAAACAAAATGGTGACTCCCATCAAAAAACTCACAAAAAGGCAATGGAATGTCACAATTGGATTAATAATAAACATTTAAGTAAGGATTGTCCTTGATGTGGGATTATATGAATACATATATGTGTAGAGATCAAATTTTTTTGTCTGTGTGAGGGCTATAAAATACAATTTGTTGTTTACTTTTCCAACCTGAGATTTTTTTCCTCTTCATTGTTCTTCATTTTGCACACATTTAATCTGTACTATAGCAAAAATTAATTATTCATATTTTATAGTTTGTATGGATTTGTTATCTTATGTTATGCAACCTCTTAGTTTATATTACTTTTACACTTTTGATGGAATAACCAGATTGCCACCCATGAGCTATTTTCCCTTCATTTCACTATAGTAAAAACCTGCAAAATGTATTATTTTTGTGGAGTTCTCCAAAAGCATAGAATCATTTTATGACAAACTATCCATCCATCCACTCATTATCCAACCTGCTATATCCTAACTACAGGGTCATGGGGGTCTGCTGGAGCCAATCCCAGCCAACACAGGGCGCAAGGTAGGAAACAAACCCCGGGCAGGGAGCCAGCCCACCGCAGGGCTTTATGACAAACTAGTTTAACTTTTTTATGTCTTGTGTTAAATGCAATAGGTACATGTAATTGTATTTTGACAAGTCAGAATCTAAATTTCAGGGGCAAAACCAGGACATACTGAATTATGCAGTAATTTGTAACTGCCTTAAAAATAACGTGGACATTCCCTAGGAGCACTCAGAAGACATTATTGAAGAATTGTGGCCTGGTCCATCAGCAGGGAATATTGCCAGCATGAGCCTCATCAGGACAAATGGAGTTAAGTGTAATTCCATTTTGAGTTTTTATAATTGTAAGAGTTTCCATCCATCCATTTTCCAACCCGCTGAACCCAGGTCTCCTAACTGTGAGGCAGCAGCGCTACCACTGCGCCACCGTGCTGCCCCAATTGTAAGAGTTTGATGCTTTTAATTAGAAATATCTGCAATTCCATTTTGACTAGTCAAAAAGTTAAATCTTCGATACAAATATAAAATTACAAGTTTCACATTTAGAACTGAGGATATCACTAAAGTGTTTTCATTGTGTAATCATTTTTTCATCCTAAGGCTTAGAATTTCACACAAATATATGTAAAAGCTTAAATGAAGGACATGACAGTTTCCATTTAATTTGGCTTATCATAGGATTTAGCATTTTTAAGTAAAATGTTTCTACATAAACAATTATCAAAAGTTAAGCATTGAAGATAAAGACATTTTAAATAGTGTCATGTCATTTTCTAACCTTAATCCAGACCAGAGTCAGAGATGGAGCCAATCCCAGCTAGCATAGGGTACAAGGCAGAAACAAACCCTGAACAGGACTCCAGTTCATCGCAGGTAGAACACACACACACACACACACACACACACAAGGATCAATTTAGCATTGTCAATTCACCTTATCTGCATGTCTTTAGACAGTAGGAGGAAACTGGAGTACCCCGAGGAACCCCAGGCAGACACTGGGAGAACAAGCAAACTCACCACAGTGCTAAAACTGTGACACCCCATTGCAAATAGTGGTAGTACTCATGTAACTGTTATAATAGTACTTATATAATTGTGTGATGGTCTGGATTGGCTTCTTGCCTTTAGTCAGTATCCAGATGAGCCTGGCAAATGAGGACACACACATCCAGCAAGGTGTAGTTGTAATAAGTGATTTGTATTAAAATCAAAACCTAGAATCAAGCAGTGTTTGAAAAGTGTAGTGCAAGTTCATCCAATTAAATAAATAATCCATAAAAACTAAGGTTATTGTGGAAGTTAAAAGTCATTTATAAATAATCCATAAAATCAAGGCGAAAATTGCAAGGCAGTAATTCAAATGCATGGATTAGGAATACGGAATGTGGGTGTTTTGGACCTCAAAAAGAGAAAATAAGCTAGTTTGTCTGTTGTATTGTATTTTATGTACTATGACAGAATGGGAAAAAAAGGGCAGAGATTGTGGCTGAACTTGCCATACGTGTTCACCCTTCGTATAGCAACACCTCAGTCAGGCAGCATGCTATTGGTTGTCACAAAAAGGTGGGAGCAAGACTATGCCGGAAGGTCAGTACTCAATCACCAAATGTGTCATGCCCAGAAATATTCTTTTGTGTAAATTGACATGGTCTGGCCACAAGATCATCACCCTCAGTTGGCAAGTCTGATATACCCCAGGACTAGAAGTTGCATAATGTGACATTAGCGTAATAGAATTAGAACTTCGAGGCACAGTGTGTAGATGGGTGCAGAATTAGATTTAACACCAGGAAAAGACATTATGTTAAGAGGACGTTTTTCAGAATTAGATGGTGTCCCTCTGGCATCAGAGCTCGAGCCACTGCTGTTTTTAGTATAAATGACCTGGATGAGAATATAAATGATAATTAGGTCAAATTTGTAGATGATGCCAAACTAAGTAAACTGGTAGATAATGTAGAATCAGCTGAATTATTGCAGGGTGATCTGGACAAAATACAGGCATGTGCATGTTTGTGGCAGATCACATTTTATGTAAGTAAATATAGGGTATTACACATAGGAAACAAGAATGTTAGATTTGAAAAGACAATGATTTAGAACTTGAAAGTGCACATTATGAGACAGTCATAGTGGATTTGTCACTGTCTGCATCTAGGCAGTGTACAGAAGGCATTAAGAAGGCTAATATGATGTTAGGTTATATAGTGCAATGAGTTGAGTATACAATGAATTGAGGGAAATTATGCTCAAGCTGAATGGCCGAATAGCTGTTATTGTCACACTTGTTTTAATATTCTCACAAAATATTTTCTATACTACTCAGATAAAATGTTGTCTTTCTCCTTTAACCGCTGTTCTGTAGACATGACATCTTCAACACAGGTATAGGATGGCGCTTCAAAATGAACAGTATCGAAGAGTATTGAATACTGTGAAAACTAGCGATGAACATTCACCCTAGTGACTGACTGTCATTACACAGTACAAAATATGAAATCAGTTAGGTTTAATGATTGTACCTGTGAAATAACACTTTAAAGAAGATCTAGCTGTGCTACCCGTCTAAGATGGGCTAAAATCTAATTAATCAACGTAGACCTCAAACCATCTTTTGATATGTATTTTATAATGCATGTTGTAATAAAACACACTGTATTTGCTATCCCAATGGATAGTGTATCACAAACTTTTATAGTATTAAAACACATTACTGAGAGTGTTTGTGATGCACCATTGATTGTAATGACAAATGCAAGGGATATGTCTTTGTTATATACCATTTGGTATGGATTTTGTGAAAGCAGTATTAATGTTTGATGTGCTCTCTGTTGGAATGACAAATGCAAAGCATTTTATTACTACAAATGTTTGTGATGCATCTTCTGTTGGAATGACAGGGACATAAAAAGCGGACAGGACACAGTCTCTTTATTAAGGTGGATTGTGTATGATTTCTGAACAATTCAACATGCAAATGACCTGCATTTAATTGAATCTGACAACATAAAGCATATGACAAAATAATCAATCTTTCAATTTTTTTAGAAACTGGTAGAAGACCCTTTGTGAGCCGATATGGGGAACCCTTCTACTAGATCACGAAGAATATCCAAGAAGGTATTGCTGTTAAGTATTAGAAATTGAATGATAGTATAATACTAGATGTGCAGATATTTATTGTCTTTGTTCTGAACAAGAAACATACACTATAAACCACAAACGCCAGAAGCTTCTTATTCACATATTTTAGTACAAAAGTTATTCTTTAGCGATTTTCAAAATCATTATGTATGATACTCGTTTAGGTTCCGGCTCAAACTTTATGATTAGCCCTCATAAAATAGAAAAGTGGTTAAAGTTGAAAAAATAAGTGACATTACTCCCCTTATCCAGTATCAGCAAACCATAGTAACTTTTGAAGGTGTGCATTAAAGACGCAATGTGATATTGCTAATATTCACAACTTACATTTCTTTAATGATGGCACACAAATTCTGTTTATTCAAATGAAAATCTATCTACATCTTTGCATCTGTAAATGGATGTCCATGCTTAATGATGTTATAAACTATTAAAAAAAACAAGTTTTATTATTTTCAGCCCTGTGCATTTATTTCTTTTGTGAATTTCATCACATGAGGCAACTGCATGTACTGTATGTTTGCTGCCTCTATGTGATTTTAAATTCCTGTGTTTCATATTTGTTTTCAGTAAAGGCAGCAACTTTAACCACTGTGCTATCAAATAAACTTATAAATAAAAGATCATTCAATAAAACATGCTAGTTAGCTACTGTATGTGTCCCAGTAACTCAGCCAGAGTTATTTTAATGTCCTTGCTTCGATTACTTGACATTGAAGTTATTTACTTTTTGTGTGCTTCCTAGAGTTCTTCTTATGCTGGAATATTTTTAATTCAAAGCATTTTAGAGCTCTTTATTGTGTAAATGATGCATTTTCCCATCTACAATTTTCATTGTATTTCTCAGTAATGCATGTCAACTGTTTAGTCCTAGGACTTAAATGTGAGAGGGTACATTTATTTACTTTTCACTGACATATGGACATATCATGTATTAATGAAAATAATGACTGAAAAGATTTTTATAGAACTCAAAAAAATGTTCTTAGTACCTCGAAGAAGAATCTCAGCATGAGAGCAAGAGCTCCAAAGCAGAATCCTGGTCCCACCTGCTGTGTGTAGACAGATTTTTCTGGATACAAGCTCTTCTTCTCCTTCATCTTTCTCAGCTTAAATATAAAGTCAGAAGAATGTGGTTTTCAGTAAGAGCCCTAGGTTGTATTAGGCAACTACAGGGAAGATCAAAAAGTTTATAAACAAAAAGGATAATACTGAATAATTTGTACACCACATCATTTTAAATGTTTCACCTATTTCAGAACTAAAGAACATAAAACCAATGTTATTTAGATATTTCTACATTGACTGTCCATCTTAAAGACAGAATTTTAATACCTCATAATGTACAATATGGAAAGTGGGTAGCATTGTTGCCTCACAGCTCCTTGTTCTGATCACTGCTGGCTCATATGTTCTCCCCATGGCACTCGGATTTCTTCTTGTATACCAAACATGTGTGTTGGACTAGTTGCTGGCTATCATCTGGCACTATATGAGTGAGGAGTGAGTGCAAGAGGTGGGGTTTGATCCCAGGGACTGAACAAGCATCTGGGAATTTTAATGGTGAACCTGATTGTTGTGATAAAGACATTTGCACCCTTAAGTAGTGGTCCAGTAAGCATGAAACTGCATAGCAAGCAAGTATGATAAAGTTTGGTCTATTATGTTAATCAACTGCTACTGCTGCATTTGATAGTACACCAAAGTCGAGTAGTTCACCAAACAGATTATGATTGATAGGGGCTAAGTTATTGTTCTTTGTGAATCTGAATGGTCAGCCTGACGTATGATAAAAGAAGTGACAGCAGTTAAAGCTGCCCAGTGTTACTGCAAAAAAGGAGGGTAACCAGGTCATGCAATTGCTAACATGCACATTTCAGTGCTTTCTTCCATCTACAATATAAAAATGTGCCTATCATTGACAAACTCATGCATGTTCCTTAGTCCTCACTCATTCATTCATTAATCAATTTTCTAAACCTTCTGATAAACGTTTGTGTTCATGGGGAGTTGCAGACTGTTTTGACAACCCTGGACACAATGCAGAATCTACCTCTGATAAGGATCAGTCCGTCTCATGACACATTTATTAGCATATGGATATGTGACTAATCTACAGTTGAAATGTAAACTAATCTGCATGTCTTTAAATCTTTAGGAAACCTGAATACCCAGAGAAAATCCATATGAACATGTGGAGATTATGGTTTGGGTGTGATTCTGTTAAAACAGATTATGGCGTCTCACTACCCTTTAATGGAATAACCAGATTGAGAAAATAAATGAATAACCATTTTGAACATACATCGCACAACATTTTCAAACCAGCTTAATGCAATTCAGGGTTATGACTGATGGTAGTATATACTGGTAACATCAGGCATAAGACAAGAGCCAACCCTGGAAGGACTTCCAGTCCATCATAGAGTTCAATCATATTAATAAACTGATTACAATAATATAGAGTTGTTAATTTGATATAAAAGATATTTTTTGTGCATATGGTAGGAAACTTCTCAAAGAGAGAGGTCGGACATAGGATTCAAACTTGCGGTTCTTGATCCATTAGGCAGAAAATTCTGAATATTATGTTGAATTATTATTATTGCAGGGCGGCACGGTGGCGCAGTGGTAGCGCTGCTGCCTCGCAGTTAGGAGACCCAGGTTCACTTCCCGGATCCTCCCTGCGTGGAGTTTCTATGTTCTCCCCGTGTCTGTGTGGGTTTCCTCCCATATTCCAAAGACATGCAGGTTAGGTGGATTGGTGATTCTAAATTGTCCCTAGTGTGTGCTTGGTGTTTGTGTGTGCCCTGCGGTGGGTTGGCACCCTGCCTGGGATTGGTTCCTGCCCTGGGATTGGCTCCAGCAGAATCCTGTGTTAGGATATAGCGGGTTGGACACTGACTGACTATTATTATTGCCATCCATTTTATTTTTAAGCGATTTAGCTTTGATAACAGCATTAAAACTAATCCTGATTAGAAATTAATTTATTTTACCTACCCATGTAACAGTGATGATCAGTACTGCCGTCCCAATTGGGCCAGAATAGATGCCGTACCCATATCGATCCTGGTAGATACGGACCGCAGAAGTGAGAATCCCAAGCATTGTAAGTGAAGACCTTTTAGGCTCATCAAAGTCACCTAGAGCTTTGCAAGTTAATAATTCAAAATGCAGCTAGTATTCAGTTTTCAATTCAGTTAATCCTATTTTTCTATAGCATACCTCATTGAGTACTGGGTCAGGGCATGTGCACATATCTACAATCATGGTACATTTATAGCAAATTGCTAAACCGTACAACATTTACATACAGTACATTGAACACAACTACATTAAACACAGAATAAAATAGATGAATTTCAGTTTGGTGAATATCAACAAATCAGAAAAAATATAAAATTCTTTAACATTATAACTGAGACATGGCAAGTTTATAGCAGAAGAGAGGAAAACAGTATAAAGAAATGTAAGAACACAAGTGTAAGATAATGAAAATGTAAAACAAAGAGAAATTGCATTATGAAGTTTACTGGTTAGATACATTACCCAATTAATCGTTGTGAAAGTATCATCTAATGTTTGTAATTTTTCAAATCTCTTGATTAAGTAATGTGTTTACAAAATGGATATGGCCATGACCATTTTCATTGGAGAAATCTGCATTCATAAGGATATTTTGTAAAACGTGTCTTTGCCTTGTACTGTATTAGTAATGTTATGTTTTCATTTTAGTGCTTTAAGACACAATACTGTCTTTGAAGAAGATCAGGAAGTTGATTCATTCACATACTTTGTGCAGTCTGAAAATACTGGATTTATAAATGCCCTGCACATTAACATGAGAATGGGGTGAAGAAGGTAACCTATCAGGACACATGCAAAGCGTAATGCAGCAACAAACTAGTATTTTTTGAAAACAAACACTGACTCATAAATTCAATATTGTTTCAGCAAGAGTCAAAACCTAATACATAAAAACTGATTTTGAACATTAAGTAAAGGTTAAGATTTAAGTACAAAGGAAAGGTAAGTTTTCCATTGCCATATCTGATTTCTACCTGAATGATGCACAGGTTTGTACACCTTATGTTGTAATGCTAATAGGTAAAGGATCCTAATTAAGATGAAATGTGGCTGTTTGAAGGTTTGAAGCTAGTTAATATTGCTAGGCAAATGTTAAGTGTAAGGGTTTGCAGAAGTTAATCGATGCATGGATAAACCAGACCATCGAAGTGCTAATCTAGATTAAAATGGCCCAAAGATACAAAGCATTGTATGATATCAAGCACAGTTTCAATTCCAAAGGTTCAAAACCCCCTTATCTCTCATGCTTATGTTAATGAAGCAAGAGCAATGTAGCAAGATAACAAAATATACGTACCAATAAGAGTGACCCACATGGAGATTGCTGTTCCATAGACACTAAAGTATTCCAAGATTTCATACCTCATGAAGCACAGTACTGTGAATCCTGGGCCATCACATGCATGGTATAACTGCAAGACATGTATGCACTGATGTTATTAAAAGTTCATAAGCGGCTAATCAGCAAAAAGTACCATAGCTTCAACCTTGAAAAGAGTGGCTATCATCATTTTTCTTACTGTTAATGGTTTTTGTTAATGTCATTATTCTAACTTTGATGAGTCCTTACACACTACTAGAGTCCTTACACACATTAAGGGTCAAGATCCTGAGATGGAGATGTAAGGAGTTTACACTGGGATGTACATAATAATGGGTGCTTATATAAACTCAAGCATATATACAGAAACCCCAATAAACAGTGAAACACGAGATCAATAAATTGTACAAATGATAAGACAGATACTACTTTAAGTTCAAGCCAGTTAAAAATAAAGAGGTGATTAAAAAACAACCTATGATACTAATGTCACAAAATTTTGTGAGTGCAACTTGAGAAAAATTTAATAAATTAAGTTAAAAATATGATATATTTTTTACCATATGATACAAAATTCTTTTTGAAATAAATTGGTATAAACTTTTAAAATTAAAAAAAGCAATAGGATAAGTGACTCATCTCGATAATTGAAGGTATGTTTTATGCAATCTCTCAGCTGTATCAGCTATTAGAAAAATGACATCAGTGTAGTTTTGGCCTATCTTGTTTCTGAACATTGCTAAATTTCTTTTTTGAAATCTTCTGTGTTTTTCAATCATTTAATGGCCGCAGATGTGACATGTCACAAGGCAGGGTGTTGTACACTTGTATGTTTTCTGTCTGAACATTAAGACCTTTCTTTTTTCAACAACATGTGAACATAATCATAATACTATTTAGGGAGCTTTTCTTGTTGTTACTCTCGTTGTCATTTTCAACTGATACTGTCTTGTGTTTTGGCCTTTGTAAAATATCCTTCAGCTTCTAGTGAAAGAGACCCTACTTGCTTATTGATGAATCTTTGCTGATTCCAGAAAAATATTTTTACTGCACATAAAACAAATCCTTTCAGACTGGACTGTTCCATATATATTCTTAATGTTCACATTCTCATCCAGTTTGTGCCAGTTTTCTACTTTCCATCATTTGGCCTTTGTAGCACCTTTTTATTTTAAATTTAAAGCATGGACTTTGTTTTTTTATTAGTAGTCAATGGAGACATTGATATAAACACAACTACGGGTATATGCAAAATCCTCCACAGAAAAATAAGGTATTGTGGAAAGACCATTAATATAGAAACAGATCTCACTTGACACCATCTGGGAAATTACTGATCAGGAAATAGAAAATGCATTTATTGCTGATTTTTTCATCTATTTTTATGATGGAAGATGTGAGTAATTACTGTAGGGAATTTTCAGGCCAAATTCTGTGTATTACAGATAGTCATACACTGTGAAAGAAAATTTAACTGCTTACAAGCTATTATGGGTTAAAAGCTGTTTTGCTATAACGGCAGGTTATTAATACAGACGCCTGTCATATGACAGGTTGCAGTAAGCTGACCAAGGACAACTTCCTCTTTAGGAACGCTTCTGTTAGACACAGGAAAGATGACCTCTCCTTCTTTAGGGGTCCGTCTGACATGTACACAAAAAGAAACGGTTGGCCGATTTACGCAACATAAAATGAAAATACTTAGATACTGTTTCATAAGTAAGGTAGAGGGAGGAAAATGAATATAAAATACAAAAAATACAAAAAAAGTGAAATTTGTTCTTTTGATTTGCAAAGCATGAATTCATCTGCGATTGAATAAAAGCTGATTGATTGAACTATTCCTGTCTTCCTCTGAGATCTCCTTCCACAATATGTAAAATATTAAAAGGCCAAAAACATTTTTTTAATAATGGACAGAATTGGAACATTAGAGCAGTTTTGACAAAATTATACCATTCAGTCCAATAAGCTTGCCATCCCTACTCCTCTTATTTCTCCAAAATCTAACACATTCCTTGGAAACCTATTCCAAATACAGTTATTTTTTCCAATATATCTATGATTCTCAATGTGAAGCAAAATGTAGAACTGTACAGTGGGTTTGTGAAATCTACCCTTAACACGTTTGTATCTGTGCTCAGTGTAATTTTTTGGAGAGTTTAGTTTAGAGTCAGGATCTGCCTATAGTAATTCTTTTCATGATTTTAAACAAATGTCACCTCATGATTTCCGTTTGCTTAAACTTCAAAGGTTCAGTTCCTTCAATTTTCTACGTCCTGGAATTGCTCTAGTTGCTCTCCTTTGGACTTTCTCTAGCCCTGCTATTTATTTTTTGTGATATGGAAACCAAAACTGCATGCAGTTTTTTTTCTCCGGCCTCCCTAGTGTTTGTTATAGCTTAAATCTATGTGCTATAAAACTAGTGTCTATCCCCTTTATTGGCAAATACCTATTATTTTTATCATTACCTTCACAAAATGTAAGGTGTTATACATTTGGCCCAATATAGTTAAGATCAGCTTCATAATTTCAAAGGTGAGTCCTTGATTATCTTTAGAACAGCAGTGATGTATGAACATTTATCTTCCTCACAAATCCAATGTTTTAGGCTTGAAATCCCAGTCTGTTTATATTTGGAAGAGCCTTTGTGTTCTCTTTTTTAATATTAAAAGAAACACATTTCCTTAGTAAAATGAGGTAGACATTTCTGGTTATATTGGTCTAATGTATGAACGACTAGTACAGATTTTACACACTGTAAAGACTAGCAATAAATACCTTTCATTATGCTAAAATATGTAGTGATAATACATCTAACTGAAAGAAAATGAATCAAGCACAGTTTTTAACCATTATACAAATTTTCAGTGAAATTTTTAATATTTCATAAATTTAATGAATGATTCCATCAATAAATAGGGAGACGATAGGAGAGATTTCTGGGTATTTTTATTACATAGTGAATCAAAATATATTTTGCAGAAGTTTGCATGTACTGTACTTAAGAAAGCAATTGTATGCCCAAATTAACTGAAGATTCACATTTAAAAGATTAACCATTTCTAAAATAAAAGCAATGAAAACCAAGCATAAGATGTTTTAAAAATTAAAAAGATGTTTAATTTCACAAAGACAAGCTTTAGCAAACAAGCTGTTCAGAAAGCTGAATTAAAGTTTAATGTCTGGAGAGTATACACAGACGCATAACAGCTTGTTTTTGCGTCATCTCATAAAGAGCAGGCAGCTAATCACAACTACTTGAATGGTTTAACAGCAAAAAAATTAGCTGAGTAGTGATCATATTTAACCTGACTTGGATCTGCTCTTATGCCAGAAATAAACTAGAGATTATTATCAAGAAAACACAACAATCCCAAAGGCTAAATTAGAATATTCAAAACAACCAGCACAATAGGACTGTCTCAGCAGGCTTAAAAGAAGATGGTACCTGACCAAATGTAATAATATAGACAGATGGACGTATAAATTCTCAAATCTGATTAAACTAATTAAGGTTGAGAGGGATGCAACTAATCCCACCAGCACTTGGAACTAGACAGGAAGCATAATTTTATGGTCAATTCAGTTATGTTATTTTTTGGTAACATCCATTAAGAATAATTACTAAAAAAAAACTAAAACTTCATCACAGATCCAGTGTCCTGGTTTCAAATCTTGTACTAAGCTCTTGTCTGCATCGGATTTGCAGTTCTCAACCATGTCTGTGTGGCTTTTCCGTCTGGTACTCTGGTTTTCCTTCCCCAAACAAATGCTTTACAGGTTAACTTGAGTTAGCCCTGTGTTGGTATGATGCCTCTCCAGGGCCGTTTCCACCCTTGGACCCTAGTTGCAGAATACTCTGAAGTTCTATTATCCATTATATGAATTAGTCAGATTTCGTGATGGATGTACTTCTTCATTGTAAATGAAACATTACAAAAGTTTCCATCACCAAATACAGAAAAATATTAAAAAAAAACTGTGTGCCATCCTGAGTTGGGTCCTGCCTCTCACCCAATGCTACTCTGACTCTAGACAATCCTGAAAATGGATTTAGTACATACTTTGGTTACAATGTGCATATTTGTGTACTGTAAGGTACAATAAAATAACTCCATTTTAGTTGGAATATGTACAGTGGTGTGAAAAACTATTTGCCCCCTTCCTGATTTCTTATTCTTTTGCATGTTTGTCACACAAAATGTTTCTGATCATCAAACACATTTAACCATTAGTCAAATATAACACAAGTAAACACAAAATGCAGTTTTTAAATGATGGTTTTATTATTTAGGAGAAAAAAATCCAAACCTACATGGCCCTGTGTGAAAAAGTAATTGCCCCCTTGTTCAAAAATCACCTAACTGTGGTGTATCACACCTGAGTTCAATATCCGTAGCCACCCCCAGGCCTGATTACTGCCACACCTGTTTCAATCAAGAAATCACTTAAATAGGAGCTGCCTGACACAGAGAAGTAGACCAAAAGCACCTCAAAAGCTAGACATCATGCCAAGATCCAAAGAAATTCAGGAACAAATGAGAACAGAAGTAATTGAGATCTATCAGTCTGGTAAAGGTTATAAAGCCATTTCTAAAGCTTTGGGACTCCAGTGAACCACAGTGAGAGCCATTATCCACAAATGGCAAAAACATGGAACAGTGGTGAACCTTCCCAGGAGTGGCCGGCCGACCAAAATTACCCCAAGAGCGCAGAGACGACTCATCCAAGAGGTCACAAAAGACCCCAGGACAATGTCTAAAGAACTGCAGGCCTCACTTGCCTCAATTAAGGTCAGTGTTCACGACTCCACCATAAGAAAGAGACTGGGCAAAAACGGCCTGCATGGCAGATTTCCAAAACGCAAACCACTGTTAAGCAAAAAGAACATTAGGGCTGGTCTCAATTTTGCTAAGAAACATCTCAATGATTGCCAAGACTTTTGGGAAAATACCTTGTGGACTGATGAGACAAAAGTTGAACTTTTGGAAGGCAAATGTCCCGCTACATCTGGCGTAAAAGGAACACAGCATTTCAGAAAAAAAACATCATACCAACAGTAAAATATGGTGGTGGTAGTGTGATGGTCTGGGGTTGTTTTGCTGCTTCAGGACCTGGAAGGCTTGCTGTGATAGATGGAACCATGAATTCTACTGTCTACCAAAAAATCCTGAAGGAGAATGTCCGGCCATCTGTTCGTCAACTCAAGCTGAAGCGATCTTGGTGCTGCAACAGGACAATGACCCAAAACACACCAGCAAATCCACCTCTGAATGGCTGAAGAAAAACAAAATGAAGACTTTGGAGTGGCCTAGTCAAAGTCCTGACCTGAATCCAATTGAGATGCTATGGCATGACCTTAAAAAGGCGGTTCATGCTAGAAAACCCTCAAATAAAGCTGAATTACAACAATTCTGCAAAGATGAGTGTGCCAAAATTCCTCCAGAGCGCTGTAAAAGACTCATTGCAAGTTATCTCAAACGCTTGATTGCAGTTATTGCTGCTAAGGGTGGCCCAACCAGTTATTAGGTTCAGGGGGCAATTACTTTTTCACACAGGGCCATGTAGGTTTGGATTTTTTCTCCCTAAATAATAAAAACCATCATTTAAAAACTGCATTTTGTGTTTACTTGTGTTATATTTGACTAATGGTTAAATGTGTTTAATGATCAGAAAAATTTTGTGTGACAAACATGCAAAAGAATAAGAAATCAGGAAGGGGGCAAATAGTTTTTCACACCACTGTATAACCCAGATTATATGGTGTGTCTAAAGGCAGGCCTAGGTGGGAACCCAAGTTATCTTTCTCCCTTTCCTAGGCATTGAGTGAAGTCCAGATGTTCACCCTGCACTTCTGGACCTCAGGGCCTTGCATATTTTGATAGGCCCGAAGCCTTGTCATCATGTACCTTATAGCCCTAGCCCTGTTTTCAATGAAATCCTCAAGTTGGTACCCCTCCTCACCTGAACATCTGAGACCAGAAAAGTGTAAGATTCTACGTCAAATTAATATTAAAACATTTTACCTTATTTATTAAAGCACAGAGCAAAATTAAATAAAAGAAGGCTAAATGAAATGCATATTAACTACAAAAAACTAACTTATTTCCTACCTAACACATAATCTCTATAACACATTTAAAGTATAAGTAATAACTGCTAATATAAATAAAAATTACATTCACTTGTCTCTTATACTAATTTTAGTTACAGTAGCTGGTTGGTCCCCGTGACCCTGTATTCGGATTCAGCGGGTTAGAAAATGGATGGATGGATAGCTGGTTGGTTGTGATCAGAAGATCAGAACTTTGACTGGAAAGTGAGCTTTAAGGAACTACCTTGCTATCCAACAGCCGAAGTGTAGTAGGTGTGTACTTTAAATGTATATGGCTGGCTGTGATCCTGTAATAGATAAGCATATTAGTAAACGAGTTCATGGGTACACAAATCTGTATTGCTAAATTATTTAGATAACCCAGGGATACTATATTATTTTACTATTACCTGTAATAAACTATAATTTTACATGCACAGATTAAATTGGACATAGGAGTGTGTATATTATCTATACTAATAAAAGGCAAAACCCTCACTGACTGACTGACTGACTCACTCATCACTAATTCTCCAACTTCCCGTGTAAGTAGAAGGCTGAAATTTGGCAGGCTCATTCTTTACAGCTTACTTACAAAAGTAAACAAGTTTCATTTTGAAATTCTACGCGTAACGGTCATAACTGAATCCTACTTACGTACATATATACGGCCATAGCCTGCAGCTTGGTCGCTGTGTGAGGCAGAGTTGTGTCCCCCATCACCACGCCTCCCACGTAGTTGGCTGCCTGCCTATATTGCATCCTCCATACCCACGCCTCTCACGATTATGACCGTTTTGAGGCGTTTGTCATGCCTAAGACGAATACGATGTTCGTGAGATACAAGTTTAATGAGAAGACGCAGGGTATAAATGAGACTTTTGATCACTTTGTAACATAGTTAAAATTGCTGGTGAAGAATAGTGCTTATGCAAACGAAGATGAGATGGTCAGGGATAGACTAGTGTTTGGTACAAACTCAGTGAAAGTGCAAGAGAAACTTTTAAGTGGCGGGGCTGAGCTAACATTAAATAAAGCCGTGGACATCGCAAGATCGCACGAGATAGCACAAGTACAGCTTGCGGCTCACGTGAACAGACTGTGAACGCAGTACGCAGACAACAAGCAAGAGCTCCAAAGAGCGCTGAACAAAAAACGCATTACACAATTGAGAAGGCAGCGAAGGAATATGAAGCGAGTGACGCATACAAGCATATTCATCAGTGCAGCTACTGCGGAAACAAAGCACACGGTGGAAAAAGTCAATGTCCAGCTAAAGGAAGACAGTGTAAAAAATGTGGTAAATTGAACCACTTCCCTAAAGTTTGCAGGACTGGGAAAGGTAAACCCGTGCATGCAGTGTGTGATGTCTCAGATAAAGAGGAAGACGAGCTGTGTATTGATGCCGTAAGAAAGGAACAACCCTCTGAATATGAACAAGCCTTTGTAGACATATCAATAGGAAAGCACAGTGTAAAGCTTAAGTTTAAATTAAGTTCATAGACACGCTGCCGCTAAATATTCGCGGGCAAATCCACAACTTAATACCGGGAATGCCTGTTAAACATCTTAGATTCACGAGTACCGATTTGGGTAGTGAACACTGCGATGAATGAAACCTGTTATCTTTACAACAGCTGACAAACACGGAATGTAACCTGAACACAACACATCCTCCAAATACGAATTACGTTGACAATCATGTTGCGTTATTTTTAAAATGTTTTTTTCATAACTTCTTTAACACACTACTTCTCTGCTTCTAAGTGCGGGTATTTTGCTAGTATGTGATAATACCCTTTTCAGTTTATATAGTAAATATTTTTACCGCGTGGTTATCAAGTTAGTGGGCAAATTGCTGCATTAATATTTATGACAACAGGTTGTTAATGCTGCATACAATATGTAATGATGAAGATGAAACTTTACAAAGGAATGCAGGCTAAGTTACGTACCTTCTTGCTGTTGTGGTGAGCGGCTGGGGGTGGTACACAGCTGGGAAGCCCAGGAGGACCAGAGGAGGGCTTGCGCCTCCTCAAGACCATGAGGGGGCAACCGCCCTGGTTGCTTTGGGGACTACCGGTACAGAGCTTTAAAGCTCAACCCTGTAAGGGCCTGTGGTCACCGCCAGGAACGCCCCTGTGTCTTTGGAGCCCTGGACCTCAGCACTTCCACCACACCCGGAAGTGCTGGGGGGAAGAGGAGCAGGGACACCCGGAGTGCTTCCGGGGATGCAGCCGGCACTTCTGCCACACTGGGGCATGTCGGTGGGAGATTGCCGGGACACACCTGGAGCACTTCCGGGGTAGCATAAAAGGGGACGCCTCCCTCCCATTCGATGGCTGGAGTTGGGTGGAAGTGGACAGAGTCTTGGAGGAGCGGAGTTGAGGCAGTCAGGAGAAAAGAAAAGGCATTTGAAAGAGGCCTGGACTTTGGGATGATTGGTGCTGCGGCACTGGGTTGTGTTTGCCAGAATTGTAAATATAATTGTAAATAATCGTGTGTTGGGTGACAAATGATGTCTGCCTGTCTGTGTCCGGCCTGGTTCCCACACTGTATAGCCTATTTGAGTTATCTGCATCATGAAGTGATACAGTACCACGCAAACCAGTATTACATATAACTATGTACAAACAAAGATGACTAATGCTTTATCATAAGAAATGTAAATAATGTATACAACTGAGCAGAAAGTACAGTAAAGTTAAACTGGAAAGTATTTTTGTGTAAATTTAGGCTCAAATTTAATAACGTCATCAATGAATAAACAGATAACAACTAGAGTCTGTGATCTTCAAAATTACTGTTCAAGAGTCACAAAATATACACTAATTCAATAATTTATATTCAAGAGGCTCAGAGTTGTCATGAATATGAGCTGGTGTCCTGTTGTTCAAGTATCACAGTCTGCATTTGAGGGGAAATAATAACCACTTAAGAAAGCACTGCTGACGCAAATCGGCTAAATTGTTTTCCTTCATAACTTATATCAAGAACACCAGACGATTAAACATGATAAACATCGGGCAGTAAATAGTTTCTAAATACCACATATTAGTTAGTCTGGACTTTTTGCCAAATCTGCATCTTTTGTGCCTGTTTTATGGAAGCAATTGCACAATTAGAAATAGCACCAATTATACATTAAATACTTAATAGCACTTAACAGTGTATAATAATGATGTTGTATGTTGTTAGTATGTAGAATGTGCCTTAGGGATATTAATTTATGTGTTGCTTAGTGCCTAGAGATGTGGAATTAACCTTGTGAACTTGCCTAGTACAATCCTTGCCTCTTAACTTAAATGATGACTTTAAGTTTCTATACCCGCCTTTATTCCCTTGTTTAGCATTAAAAAAAAGGAAAAAGAAATATGTATGTTTTGGGGTTGTCAAGATACTTCTCTATTTTTGTATGGCAGCTTAGAGGGTTAGAGAGACACAGTCACAACTAAAGATCAAAATTACTTATTTAAAGAAATATATATATATATATATTATATACTTATTTATAACTAGATTTATCTTCAGTTAGTACTTTTATTCAAAAGTCTCAGAGACACATTCAAAAGTTAACAAAATACCAAAACAGAACTGTAGTATAGTCTGTAAATATTAAAAATAGTTAATAGTTTTAAAATTTGACATTAACGAAAACAATATTGAGTAGACAACTTGAGTTAATATTTAAAAGTAAAGGACCAATTATAGAAAGTGAATGAATGTATTTTATAAATCGTTTTTTAAATGTCTTTGAGTGTCGAGCAAATTATTATTACTATTGTTATTTTACGACGTGTATTTATATTTAAATATTATTTTGTCAATAATACGTTGTTAGAGAGGGCGACACAGTGGCGCAGTGGGTAGCACTGCTGCCTTGCAGTTAGAAGACCCAGGCTCGCTTCTCGGGTCCTCCCTGCGTGGAGTTTGCATGTTCTCCCCGTGTCTGCGTGGGTTTCCTCCTGGTGCTCCGGTTTCCTCCCACAGTCCAAAGACATGCAGGCTAGGTGGATTGGCGATTCTAAATTGCCTCTAGTGTGTGTTTGTGTGTCTGTCCTGCGGTGGGTTGTCACCCTGCCTGGGATTGGTTCCTGCCGTGTTGGCTGGGATTGGCTCCAGCAGACCCCCGTGACCCTGTGTTTGGATTCAGCAGGTTGGAAAATGGATGGATGTTGTTAGAGAGTTGCATTTATTGCTGATATAACACAGTATGCACATCAGTCTGGTTCAAGGTACAACTGAATCCTTTCTTAAAAGTGACCTTTTTTGAATAATGTTTACCATCCGTTTGCAAAGAAAGAGCACCCAGCTAAATGAACAAAGGTATTTGAGCACAAAGACAAATTATAAATGATCAGTTCTTAACATGCTGGGCGCTAAAGTAACAGGGGTGCTGTGTTCCATGGGACACTTTTGTTTGAAGGCTGCAGTTTTCACCTCTAATTTGGAACAGCACCACAGTGAGTGACAGGAAATGGGACTGCTGCTATGTTTTGGAGAGCTGTGTGTGCGTGTAGTAGTCTAGGCATCACAATTTGCTGTCAAAAGAAGGAATATAAAAAAAAACAAGGAATAAACAAATCTTGCAACTGTATCCTATTATTTTGCAATTTGTTATGCTATCTGGTTGTCTAATGACAGCTTTTGAGGGAGAAGTAAGCACTTGTGTATCCAGACAATCAAATGAGAAGAACTGAATAAAAGTAATAGGTACAGTATATATATGTTTAACCCTACATGTGTTGAGGGGTATATTTAATTCACTCAGTTTAGGATCATAAGATTATTGCAGCAGCACTGGGGGTAAGGCAAAAAGCAAACAGGGTGGATGGTAAGCCAGTTCTTTAATATGCTCAATTACACAGCCAATCACAAAAGAAACCTGTAAATAAAGTATCTGTTTAGTTTCAATCCAGTTGTTTGCCAACAAATATTTTTAAACAGTGTGATGAGGTGGTGAAGGGGCTAGTGTTAATACCTTACATTTTTGGGGGCTCAGGTTTGAGATGGAAAAAGGGGATGCATGTTATTTTCTTTTTAGCACATGAAGGACTAAGTATGTTTTCCTAATGGATTTTGAACACGTTTCTGGTATTCAGTATTAAAACAGGTAGTAATACTAAGTTAAATGCACACACTGACAGAAATCAATCCACAAAAGCATGGAGAAAATATATATGCACAGTTCTTACAGACCATGGACTCTTGCAGCTGGAATGACTGCTCTGCACAACAACTCTGTTAAAACATCTGTAATAAACTTTCAAAACCGTAACCTGATTAAAACTAAATGTAATGTATATGTATAACTTTTGTTTAGTTCTTATCACTTGATTGCAAGCTTTGTGCATACTTAACCACTACAATACAATACAATACAATTTAATTTTTTATAGCCCAAAATCACACAAGAAGTACCACAATGGGCTTTAACAGGCCCTGCCTCTTGACAGCCCCCCAGCCTTGACTCCCTAAGAAGACAAAAATCTCCCAAAAAAAAACCCCTTGTAGGGAAAAAAATGGAAGAAACCTTGGGAAAGGCAGTTCAAAGAGAGACCCCTTTCCAGGTACTGTGGGCGTGCAGTGGGTGTCAAAAAGAAGGGGGTTAATACAATACAATACACACTACCTCAATAGCTGTCACTAAATAAATGAAGCAGAAAGTTCTTAAAGATTGTAAGGTTGTCACCATTAATCTTAGGTGATGAATAAATGATCATGTGTGAAATGTTGGAGGAAAAAGAAAAAAAACCAACATTAAATGATCTGAATATAGTCTTTATAGAAAGCAAATTATTAGGCAGTGTTTCAAAATTCATTAGGAAAGATAAACAGAAAATGTGAAAGACGACACACTGGCAATTCACATGGTGCAAAGCATGTTCAAATCACTGTTTGAATCCACCCAACTCATTTCTGAACCTACTTTTTTCTTTACACGTTCATGACCTGTCTGAATCTTCTTTAAGTCAAAGAATGAGTAAACTGTGGTTAGAATGCAACACTCACTCACTCATAGTGGATCTATATAGAGTTTTCCAAATAACTTTATATGTGCACCTTTGGGATATGATATATATTGATAAAACCCACAGTTTGTTGTGTCCAGGAATCAAACTCAGGAGTCTGCAACAACAGTGCTAGCTGCTGTCTATGTTAGAGATAGTATATTTATTCATCTTTATACAGAGGATAACATTCTTAACCCCACTTAACACACTATGGAGTCATGGATGCTGGAGCCTGTCTGGGCAGCATCAGGTATAAGACAGGAATTAATGCTAGTCCATGCTCCAGTACACTGCATTCTCAGGACCAGTTTAGAATTGCCTGCCAAACTAACACACAAAAGGAGGTGGAAGGAAGCCAGAACACATGGGTAAAAAACAACATATACAGAGATAAAAATGTGCAAACTCCACACGGTAAGCAAACAGGAACAGGATTTGAACCCTTAGCATGATGCTCATCAGACACTGCTATATTTACTACTCCAGCTGGATACTTGTTATCTAGTATGAGTGATGACTTTTCAAAGATGTTTTAAGTGTCATGAGGACAAAAGAATTTTTTTTTCACTATTGCCAAGTTACCTTCAGATGTGAACACAACAGACTGACAAAACTTTCTAGCCCAAACCCACGAATTGTCTTAAATGATCTTATACATCGAATAAATGAAACCAGTTATGACAGTTAATTAACAACTACCTAATATGAATGGATGTTCTATCTTTAGCTTTGCTGTTTTCTTGGATGTAGACTCTCAATGGCAATAGGTGAACATATAAACTTCATCAGACTCTCAAGAATTCCGACACCCTCAGACTTGGACTGCAGAGCTAGTCACTGGGCAGTTGGGCTTGTTTTGACCTATTTTATTTGTGTGTGTTGTTACATTTTAGATAAGCTGCCCAGTGAGATTAATTTCATGGTGCTGAAAGGTGGCACATGCTGCGTGTTGGTTAAATATGCAAACAAGAATTTAATTGTATTCAACATTACCGATTCACAATAAATTCTTGTGAAATCAAAACCTTTGATTTTTGCAGAAGCCATTGGCCCCTTGCATGTGAGAACTAATTTTACGATTGCAGTTAACACTCAAGAGTTACACACTTTCTGTAGAGAGGACAGTGTATGTACAATAAGAAAAATACTGAAGATATAAAACATGCAGATTATTAAGTATAGATAAGGCACCACATACTCCCAGCTTTTTACAGAGCATACTGAGTCACTTTTGCTGA